>NW_027596366.1:0-352500 GCF_964194155.1 Cetorhinus maximus
GAGCGAGAGAGAGAGTGAGAGAGAGAGAGTGTGAGAGTGGGAGTGAGTGGGAGTGAGTGGGAGTGAGTGGGAGTGAGTGGAGTGAGTGGGAGTGAGTGAGAGTGAGTGAGAGTGAGTGAGAGTGAGTGAGAGTGAGTGAGAGTGAGTGAGAGTGAGTGAGAGTGAGAGTGAGTGAGTGAGAGTGAGTGAGTGAGTGAGAGTGAGTGAGTGAGTGAGTGAGTGAGTGAGTGAGTGAGTGAGTGAGTGAGTGAGTGAGTGAGTGAGTGAGTGAGTGAGTGAGTGAGTGAGTGAGTGAGTGAGTGAGTGAGTGAGTGAGTGAGTGAGTGAGTGAGTGAGTGTGAGTGAGAGAGAGTGAGAGTGAGTGTGGCAGTGTCTCCAGTTTTCCTCTCTAGCCCCCGGCTGTGATTTCCCAGAGGGACAGTTATCATCAGCATTCACTCAATTACCGACCTCTGCAACAGAAGCTGCACAAATAAAGCAAAACATTTCCACTCAATGTGAACTGAAGGTGCCAGACTGATTGTTAAACTGGGGCCTAATGATTGCTGTCAATCCTAATGAGCGAGAGAGGGCCAGAGAGCACAGCGTGTATGAGAGAGCACAGCTCTCCTGACCTGCCAGCTGTTGACAGGTGAAGGAGGGAGACGGTGACTGGAAAGAACCAACAGAATCAGCTCGCAAGACAGAACCATCAGATCGCCAGGGACACACTCACCCAGAGGAGACTGAAATCTCCAAGATCTGATCAGCAGGCAAAAACCAACAAAAAACCAGCCAGACATTCAAACACATTCTTGGATTATAATCATCGGTCAGCATGTTGGTTCCTTCCTTCCAAAAGTTGGGAAAAGGCAAAATATTGTTTATTAATGGGGCAATTTGACAAGGGAGGAAATGTGACTAAATCACCAGGAATGTGAGTAATCACAGCTGGGAAACCGAGTTATATTCTCGAAACTCTCCATCAGACACTCCCAGGACAGGTACAGCACGGGGTTAGATACAGAGTAAAGCTCCCTCTACACTGTCCCCATCAAACACTCCCAGGGCAGGTACAGCACGGGGTTAGATACAGAGTAAAGCTCCCTCTACACTGTCCCCATCAAACACTCCCAGGACAGGTACAGCACGGGGTTAGATACAGAGTAAAGCTCCCTCTACACTGTCCCCATCAAACACTCCAGGACAGGTACAGCACGGGGTTAGATACAGAGTAAAGCTCCCTCTACACTGTCCCCATCAAACACTCCCAGGACAGGTACAGCACGGGGTTAGATACAGAGTAAAGCTCCCTCTACACTGTCCCCATCAAACACTCCCAGGACAGGTACAGCACGGGGTTAGATACAGAGTAAAGCTCCCTCTACACTGTCCCCATCAGACACTCCCAGGACAGGTACAGCACGGGGTTAGATACAGAGTAAAGCTCCCTCTACACTGTCCCCATCAAACACTCCCAGGACAGGTACAGCACGGGGTTAGATACAGAGTAAAGCTCCCTCTACACTGTCCCCATCAGACACTCCCAGCACAGGTACAGCACGGGGTAAGATACAGAGTAAAGCTCCCTCTACACTGTCCCCATCAAACACTCCCAGGACAGGTACAGCACGGGGTTAGATACAGAGTAAAGCTCCCTCTACACCGTCCCCATCAAACACTCCCAGGACAGGTACAGCACGGGGTTAGATACAGAGTAAAGCCCGCTCTACACTGTCCTCATCAAACACTCCCAGGACAGGTACAGCACAGAACCTGAAAGGGCGGTGGAAGCAGATTCAATAGGAACTTTCAAAAGGGGGAATCGGATAAATACACGAAGGGGAAGATATTGTTGGGATATGGGGGAAAGAGCAGATGTGGGTAATTGAGCTCATTAGATTGATCTTTCAAAGAGCTGGACAAGGCACGATGGGCTGAATGGCCTCCAGCTTGGGTCAGTCACCAGCACAGGATTCTGGGGAATGAGGAAAGATCTCCACCGAGCACTGTAAGTGGATGCTGTGCTGGGGGAGCAGGGGAACACTCCCCTGGTGACTGTGAGCCATTGTGTTAGTGATAGGAGCATTAATCCTCGTGCCGAATCTCATCCTCCCTGGGTGTACGCTCCGGGACACAGGTACCCTGCTGTCCAGCTCTCACTGCCTCTCTGAGGCTCTGACATTCAAACTGTCTTCATCTCAGAGCCCCCAGTCCATCAAGTTCTCTTCACTCGCTGCCTGAAGGTGTTGAGGACCTGGAGGGCCGGTGTCCCCTTCCCCAGGTTCTCTCACCAAGTGGGCATTCGCCCGACAGGTTGGCAGATTGGCTGGATCACACACTTAGGTTGGGGCTGGAGGAGGTTACAGAGATAGGGAGGGGTGTAGGGGCTGGAGGAGGTTACAGAGATCGGGAGGGGTGTAGGGGCTGGAGGAGGTTACAGAGATAGGGAGGGGTGTAGGGCTGGAGGAGGTTACAGAGATAGGGAGGGGTGTAGGGGCTGGAGGAGGTTACAGAGATAGGGAGGGGTGTAGGGGCTGGAGGAGGTTACAGAGATAGGGAGGGGTGTAGTGGCTGGAGGAGGTTACAGGGATAGGGAGGGGTGTAGGGGCTGGAGGAGGTTACAGAAATAGGGAGGGGTGTAGGGGCTGGAAGAGGTTACAGAGATAGGGAGGGGTGTAGGGGCTGGAGGAGGTTACAGAGATAGGGAGGTGTGTAGGGGGCTGGAGGAGGTTACAGAGATAGGGAGGGGTGTAGGGGCTGGAGGAGGTTACAGAAATAGGGAGGGGTGTAGGGGCTGGAGGAGGTTACAGAGATAGGGAGGGGTGTAGGGGCTGGAGGAGGTTACAGAGATAGGGAGGGGTGTAGGGTTTGTAGGAGGTTACAGGGATAGGGAGGGTGTGGGTTCCGGGTCAGGGATGGTTTAACCCACACCCTGTATCCTCGAGGCCTCTGAATCAGGCCCAGGGGCCGGAGTTGAGGTGAGGTGGAAGCCGGAGGGACAACCTCAGAGACCATAACCTTCACCGACAGTCTTGTCTCCATGGCAACCTCGAGCTGGAGCCACAGTGAGGCTTGTGGCCTAGTGACCACTTGACGTGGGTCATCCATTCTCACAATGGGCTCTCCCTGAAATATTATCCAGGCTTCTCGGCCTAGCTGTGTGTGATATGGGGGGGGCACATTATACACGGCTATTGAATGATACCTGCTCACTGACCCCCACTTCCCTCTGGACCCTGTCCCCAGCGACACTCTGTCCAGACCAATGGCCCTTGACCGACAGAGACTTGCATTGATGTAGCACCTTTCTCAAGAGGTTGTGACCTGGAACCCACTGCCCACGAGGAGGGTGGAAGCGGTGATGATGAATGACTTGAAATGGAAAATTGGGCGGGTGCCTGAGGGGGATAAACTCGCGGGGTTACAAGGGAGAGAGCGGGGGCCAATGGGACGGCCTGGATTGCTGTACAGAGGGCCAGCATGGACACAATGGGGCGAATGGCCTTCTCCTGTGCCCCAATGATTCTCTGGTGATCTCGAGCCGTCCCAAATTCGCTTGACAGCCAATGAGGTCCTTTTTCAAAATGTGCAATGAGTGTTGTAATGTGGGAAATGCAGCACCCAGCTTGCGCACAGCAAGATCCCACAAACAGTCACGTGATGGTGACCTGTTTCATCTGCTTTTCATCTTAGCGATGTTGATTTGAAGGGTGAATATTGAGCCCCAGGGCACCAGGTGCTTCCTCAGTACTGACCCTCCGACAGTGCAGCACTCCCTCAGTACTGACCCTCCAACAGCGCGGCGCTCCCTCAGTACTGACCCTCCAACAGTGCGGCGCTCCCTCAGTACTGACCCTCCGACAGTGCGGCGCTCCCTCAGTACTGACCCTCCGACAGTGCAGCACTCCCTCAGTACTGACCCTCCGACAGTGCAGCGCTCCCTCAGTACTGACCCTCTGACATGGCGGCACTCCCTCAGTACTGACCCTCCGACAGTGCGGTATTCCCTCAGTACTGACCCTCCGACAGTGCGGCGCTTCCTCAGTACTGACCCTCCGATAGTGCGGCGCTCCCTCAGTACTGACCCTCCGACAGTGCGGCACTCCCTCAGTACTGAACCTCCGACAGTGCGGCACTCCCTCAGTACTGACCCTCCGACAGTGCGGCACTCCCTCAGTACTGACCCTCCGACAGTGCGGCACTCCCTCAGTCCCGGCAGCAGGAACGTCGACCTGGATTGTTGAGCTGGGCTCTCTGGAGCGAGCGAGTCGATGATGGTTTTCGGCCTAGCGATTGGGCTCAGCCTTACTCCGGTGAAACATGGCCAGTGTGGGGCAGGTTGCCGGGACTCTGCCTGAGCCACGTGGCTTCAGGCTGTTGGGCCTAACGCAAAATTGACATCCAGATTGAATGAAAATTTAATGAGGCGCATTTCGGGCCTAACTCCCCTATCACTCATCCACCGTCAATATTCCCTTCACCTCTATTTATTCATCAGATCAATAGATACCGACGCTCTCTCTCTCCGAGTGACCACTTCCCCTCCGTGCATCGCTGAGAAACTGTCTCTGCCCTATTCCCCCTCCCTCTCCGTCGAGGCAGTTTTACAGAGGCCCCCCCCCTCACCGGACGGGCAGCAAAGGAAGATCCCACAGCCGCTATCGGAAGGAAAGCGGGGAATTGGGGGGCGATTTCCTCCCCCTGGCGTCCCAGGGCCCGGTATTTACCTCCCCAGCCAATGCCCGCTCGAAGCAAGACACCCGTCTCGGCCCCTTGCCCCTTTTCTGTCCGCGGGATCTTGCTGTGCGCGGGTTGGCCGCCTGCCGTTTCCCCGCGTCGGCCGCACCCCGAAAGGGGGGGCGTTTCCCCGGCCGCCCGTCCCGCTCTGAAGGCCGCCTCGGGCCGCAGGTCGGGGAGCGGAGGAGGCCATTCAGCCCCTCGAGCCTGCTCTGCCATCCAACGCAATCATGGCTGCCCACCCACCTTGGCTCCGATTCCCGGCCCTATCCCACAATCCCAAAAAACCCGTTGGCCTCGTGTCCTGAGTAAATTCAACGACGGAGCATCCCCAGCGACCCGGGGTGGAGAATTCCAGCGATTCAGGGCCCTCCGAGTGATGACGTCTCTCCTCACCTCCGTCCAAAATGGCCGACCTCACCCTCAGTCTGTGCCCCCCCCCACCCCCTGTTTCAGACTCTCCGGGTGGGGGAGGGAGGGGGGGAAGCAGATCAACCCCTTAAGAATTTTATAGGCTTCGATGAAATCATCTCCCATCCTTCGAAACTCCAGAGACTACTGGCCCTTTCTACTCAATCCCTCCTCGTAGGGACAGTCCCCTCTCATCGCAGTCATCAGCCTCGGATAGAGAAGGATAAGGTGATGGGGGTGAGGTGACGAGGTGGGGGGGGGGTGGGGAGGGGGCTCATGTGGAGCAGAAACACCAACGTGGAGCAGAGGGGCCGAATGGCCTGTGGCTGTGCTCTCAGATAGGGGTGATTATGAGGGGGAGCACATTTGCAAAGGCCAGAGTGGGTGTTCAGGAATCTACATAATCCCAGCATCATTAAACATCTCTCATTTCGCCCTCTCTCGTTACCTCAATTGCTTGTTGGGGTGTGACCTCTCTTTCACCCCTTCCCATTCACTCCCACTGTCCACAATCCCAATCCCAAATACCCTTCCCGTTCACTCCCACTGTCCACAATCCCAATGGACTCAAACCCCTTCCCGTTCAATCCCACTGTACACAATCCCAATGGACCCAAACCACTTCCCGTTCACTCCCACTGTACACAATCCCAATGGACCCAAACTCCTTCCTGTTCACTCCCACTGTACACAATCCCAATCCCAAACCCCTTCCCGTTCACTCCCACTGTACACAATCCCAACGGACCCAAACCCCTTCCCATTCACTCCCACTGTACACAATCCCAATCCCAAACCCCTTCCCGTTCACTCTCACTGTACACAATCCCAATCCCAAACCCCTTCCCGTTCACTCCCACTGTACACAATCCCAATCCCAAATCCCTTCCCGTTCACTCCCACTGTACACAATCCCAATCCCAAATCCCTTCCCGTTCACTCCCACTGTCCACAATCCCAATGGACTCAAACCCCTTCCCGTTCACTCCCACTGTACACAATCCCAGTCCCAAAACCCTTCCCGTTCACTCCCACTGTACACAAGCCCAACGGACCCAAACCCCTTCCCGTTCACTCCCACTGTACACAATCCCAACGGACCCAAACCCCTTCCCATTCACTCCCACTGTACACAATCCCAATCCCAAACCCCTTCCCGTTCACTCTCACTGTACACAATCCCAATGGACCCAAACCCCTTCCTGTTCACTCCCACTGTACACAATCCCAACGGACCCAAACCCCTTCCCATTCACTCCCACTGTACACAATCCCAATCCCAAACCCCTTCCCGTTCACTCCCACTGTACACAATCCCAATGGACCCAAACCCCTTCCCGTTCACTCCCACTGTACACAATCCCAATCCCAAACCCCTTCCCGTTCACTCTCACTGTACACAATCCCAATCCCAAACCCCTTCCCGTTCACTCCCACTGTACACAATCCCAATCCCAAACCCCTTCCCGTTCACTCTCACTGTCCACAATCCCAATGGACCCAAACCCCTTCCCGTTCACTCCCACTGTACACAATCCCAATGGGCTCAAACCCCTTCCCGTTCACTCCCACTGTACACAATCTCAATGGACCCAAACCCCTTCCCATTCACTCCCACTGTCCACAATCTCAATGGACCCAAATCCCTTCCCGTTCACTCCCACTGTCCACAATCCCAATCCCAAACCCCTTCCCATTCACTCCCACTGTCCACAATCCCAATAGACCCAAACCCCTTCCCGTTCACTCCCACTGTACACAATCCCAATGGACCCAAACCACTTCCCGTTCACTCCCACTGTACACAATCCCAATGGACCCAAACCCCTTCCTGTTCACTCCCACTGTACACAATCCCAACGGACCCAAACCCCTTCCCATTCACTCCCACTGTCCACAATCTCAATGGACCCAAATCCCTTCCCGTTCACTCCCACTGTCCACAATCCCAATCCCAAACCCCTTCCCATTCAATCCCACTGTCCACAATCCCAATAGACCCAAACCCCTTCCCGTTCACTCCCACTGTACACAATCCCAATGGACCCAAACCACTTCCCGTTCACTCCCACTGTACACAATCCCAATGGACCCAAACCCCTTCCTGTTCACTCCCACTGTACACAATCCCAACGGACCCAAACCCCTTCCCATTCACTCCCACTGTACACAATCCCAATCCCAAACCCCTTCCCGTTCACTCTCACTGTACACAATCCCAATCCCAAACCCCTTCCCGTTCACTCCCACTGTACACAATCCCAATCCCAAATCCCTTCCCGTTCACTCCCACTGTACACAATCCCAATCCCAAATCCCTTCCCGTTCACTCCCACTGTCCACAATCCCAATGGACTCAAACCCCTTCCCGTTCACTCCCACTGTACACAATCCCAATCCCAAACCCCTTCCCGTTCACTCTCACTGTACACAATCCCAATCCCAAACCCCTTCCCGTTCACTCCCACTGTACACAATCCCAATCCCAAACCCCTTCCCGTTCACTCTCACTGTACACAATCCCAATGGACCCAAACCCCTTCCTGTTCACTCCCACTGTACACAATCCCAACGGACCCAAACCCCTTCCCATTCACTCCCACTGTACACAATCCCAATCCCAAACCCCTTCCCGTTCACTCTCACTGTACACAATCCCAATGGACCCAAACCCCTTCCTGTTCACTCCCACTGTACACAATCCCAACGGACCCAAACCCCTTCCTGTTCACTCCCACTGTACACAATCCCAATCCCAAACCCCTTCCCGTTCACTCCCACTGTACACAATCCCAATGGACCCAAACCCCTTCCCGTTCACTCCCACTGTACACAATCCCAATCCCAAACCCCTTCCCGTTCACTCTCACTGTACACAATCCCAATGGGCTCAAACCCCTTCCCGTTCACTCCCACTGTACACAATCTCAATGGACCCAAACCCCTTCCCATTCACTCCCACTGTCCACAATCTCAATGGACCCAAATCCCTTCCCGTTCACTCCCACTGTCCACAATCCCAATCCCAAACCCCTTCCCATTCACTCCCACTGTCCACAATCCCAATAGACCCAAACCCCTTCCCATTCACTCCCACTGTCCACAATCCCAATGGACAAACACGTGAGGGACAAAGGAATAGAACAATATGTTGATAGGGTGAGATGGAGAGGGGGATGGGAGGAGACTCGTGTGAAGCAGAAACACCAGCACAGAGCAGAGGGGCCCAATGGCCTGTTACTATGCTGTCATCTCCCCTTGATGTTCAATGTCACTACCATCACTGAATCCCCCACTATCAACATCCTGGGGGTTACCATTGACCAGAAACTGAACTGGACCAGCCATATAAATACTGTGGCTACAAGAGCAGGTCAGAGGCTGGGAATCCTGCGGAGAGTAACTCACCTCCTGACTCCCCAAAGCCTGTCCACCATCTACAAGGCACAAGTCAGGAGTGGGATGGAATACTCTCCACTTGCCTGGATGTGTGCAGCTCCCACAACACTCAAGAAGCTCGACACCATCCAGGACAAAGCAGCCCCACTTGATTGACACCCCATCCACAAACATTCACTCCCTCCACCACCGACGCACAGTAGCAGCAGTGTGTGTACCATCTACAAGCTGCACTGCAGCAACTCACCAAGGCTCCTTAGACAGCACCTTCCAAACCCACGACCACTACCATCTAGAAGGACAAGGGCAGCAGACACATGGGGAACACCACCACCTGGAAGTTCCCCTCCAAGTCACTCACCATCCTGACTTGGGAAATATATCGGCCGTTCCTTCACTGTCGCTGGGTCCAAATCCTGGAACTCCCTCCCTAACAGCACGGTGGGTGTACCTACACCACAGGGACTGCAGCGGCTCAAGAAGGCAGCTCACCCCACCTTCTCAAGGGGCAATTAGGGATGGGCAATAAATGCTGGGCCCGGCCAGCGAAGCCCACATCCTGTGAAAGATTTTTTGAAATTCTATGTAATGCAATAATTTGATTCGATTGTAATCTGTTTTGTTATTTGTCCAGCAGGCTTTCATTGATTGTGCTATGTGGATTTCTCTCTCTTCCTCCACAGCCCCTAACTCCTTATCACTTCAGAATGCCATGTACAAAACTCTCCACTGAGGGTCTTCAGCCAGAGTATTCACGGAGGGTCTTCAGGGAGGGTCTTCAGGGAGGGTCTTCAGGGAGAATCTTCAGGGAGGGTCTTCAGGGAGAATCTTCAGGGAGGGTCTTCAGGGAGAATCTTCAGGGAGGGTCTTCAGGGAGAATCTTCAGGGAGGGTCTTCAGGGAGAATCTTCAGGGAAGGTCTTCAGGGAGAATCTTCAGGGAGAATCTTCAGGGAGAATCTTCAGGGAGGGTCTTCAGGGAGAATCTTCAGGGAGGGTCTTCAGGGAAGGTCTTCAGGGAGAATCCTCAGGGAGAATCTTCAGGGAGAATCTTCAGGGAGAATCTTCAGGGAGGGTCTTCAGGGAGAATCTTCAGGGAGAATCTTCAGGCAGAATCTTCAGGGAGAATCTTCAGGGAGGGTCTTCAGGGAAGGTCTTCAGGGAGGGTTTTCAGGGAGAATCTTCAGGGAGAATCTTCAGGGAGGGTCTTCAGGGAGAATCTACAGGGAGAATCTTCAGGGAGGGTCTTCAGGGAGAATATTCAGGGAGAATCTTCAGGGAGGGTCTTCAGGGAGACTCTTCAGGGAGAATCTTCAGGGAGGGTCTTCAGGGAGAATCTTCAGGGAGAATCCTCAGGGAGAATCTTCAGGGAGGGTCTTCAGGGAGGGTCTTCAGGGAGGGTCTTCAGGGAGGGTGGTGGCTGTTTAAGGGACCTGGCATTTGAAGGTCTGTCTGAGCCAATGGCTATTGCTGGCTGGGATTGGACTGAGCAGGAACTGCCATTGTGCGTTGACTGAAATAAAGTCAACAATAAATCACAAGGACGCACTTTGAGCACCTAGTGTTTGAGGGGCTCTCCCAGAGAGAACATCACAAAGCAAGTACCAAAACCTTGGGATGTGAGTGGCTGCTAAAAGGTTGGAGGATACAAGAGATTAACTTGTACAGTCATACGATGATAGGAAGCAGGAGCTATTCAGCCCATTGTGCCTGTGCCAGCTCTGTGATAGAGCTGTCCAATTAGTCCCCACTCTCCCCCTACCCCACTCTTTCCCCCCATTTCCCTGCAAATGTCCCCCCTTGAAGTATTTATCCGATTCCCCCCCTTTTGAAAGTTCCTATTGAATCTGCTTCCACCGCCCTTTCAGGCAGCGCCTTCCAGATCACAACAACTCGCTGTGTAAATAAAAAACAAATTCTCCTCATCTCCCCCTCTGGTTCTTTCCCCGATTCTCTTCAATCTGTGTCCCCCTCTGGTTACCGACCCTCCTTCCCAGTGGGGAACAAGTTTCTCCTTATTGACTCTGTCCGAATCCCCACCCCTTCCCGATTTCCTTCCTGATTCAATCTCCCCCCCCCTTTAACCTTCTCCGCTCTAAGGAGAACAATCCCCAGCTTCTCCCAGTCTCTCTCTCTCTCGAGGCGATAGGAATGTTTTTTGCGCAGAACATTTCAGGAGGTTTCACAATGAGATTCAATGACCCAAAGCAGAGAGTTTGATCTGTCTATCATCGTAGCAGTCTGCTTGCTGATGCAAAGAGAGCAATTTGATATGGCATATAAAAGCTAGCTACTGTAGAAACGTAACTGAGTAGACAACAGGTAATCATCGCTAAAAGCTGAGCTTGCTCTGACTCACTGTAGCTTTGCGGCTAAAGCTTGTTTCACAGTATTCAAGCAGCATGGTGCCATTTTATTAAACTCACCGCCATTATCCCCCGGGGTGGCCAAAGCTGTTAGCCGGTCTATGAGCAGGGAATGTACGCAATGGAAGACACAATGCATCGCCCGGCCACAACAGTGCCACTGGGGCTTGAACAGACGGAGAGTGGATTATTATCACCAGCTGACCAGCTCTCCACCCCCCCCACCCCCCCACCACCACCTCCTCCCACAGCCCTGGTGCTCTCTTCACCCCCCTCTCTCTCCGCACCCCCTCAACCCCCCCGCCACCCACATCCTAGCAGCAGGAGGCCATTCAGCCCCTCGGCCCTGTTCCGCCATTCAGTGGGATCACAGCTGACCTGTGACCGAACTCCATCGCCCCCACGTCCCTGAATATCTGCGGACAACAAAAAATTTCTCAGCCTCAGGTTGAAATCTAATCGGTCCCAGCATCGACCGCCGTTTGCGGAAGAGAGTTCCAAACTTCTCCCACACCCTTTGTGTGACCAAGTGTTTCCCAATTTCACTCCTGAAAGGTCTGGCTCGAATTTTTAGACTCTGTAACCCCCACCCCCCGGTCCCAGACTCCCCGACCAGCGGGAATAGTTTCTCTCTCCCTCGACCCTATCAGTTCCCCTAAATATTCTTGAAAACTTTGATCCAATCACCCCCTTAACTTTCTAAACTCCAGGGAATACAACCCGAGTCTGTGTTTAATCTCTCCCCGTCGTTTAACCCTCGGGCTCCCGGAATCATTCCGGTGAATCCACACTGCACTCCCTCCCAGGACGATGTACCCTCCCTAAGGCGCGACGCCCAGAGCTGCTCACGGTGACTCACACCCGGACCGCAGCTGCGGTATAACTTCCATCCCCTCGTCGTCTCGTTCTCGAGGTGTAAAAAAGGCCCAGAGTTTTCTCCCCTAAGCCCGTTCATGGACGTTTGAATGATCTGTGCACGCGGGAACCCTCGAGTCTATTTTCATCGCCGCTGCTTCCTGGGCGGAGTGGGGTGAACAGCGGCCTTGTCTCTGGACGCCCACGGCCTTGCCGCCAACAGGCCACACAGGGAACCTCCTGTGTGGAAAGCCATGGACCACATGCCGAGACTGGGTGACCAACGGGGTCAGGCATTAATGGTGGGTCCCCGGCCCCCAGTTAAAAGGACAGAGGCCCATTAAATTTTAACAAAGGGATTTCATCAAGCTCGCCAGGGTATCCCACGAGCTGGGATTAAACTGATGGACCTTCTCGCTGGCTGGGAATCAATCAACTGCCCACCGTCCGCAGCCTAAGGCGTTTCTCTCGCCAGGGTGCACTTCGAACTTCCCGCGCACTTTGACCTGTGAACCGGCCGCCACGAACCTTGACCCCGTCGCGCCTCCCCGAAGGAACCAGCAATTAAGAGGGGTGACCCGGGCTGAGGTCGCCTGGTCCTGACCTCAGTAAGAAAGGTCGGAGGGCGTTCAGCATGGCGAGGCCCTGGGAGCGTTCATGGGGTTCCCCCCACCACACTGGGATCAAGGAAGACCAGTGGGCCGAGAACTAGGCACATTTGCAAATAAGAGGTTGGCCTTTTTTACCGAGGGAGCTGCATGGCAAGAGGTGGAAGTTATCAGGTTTATAAAGCCTTCGTGACCCGTCGGGAGTAACCGGGTTCAGTTCTGGGCCCTCGCACCCCAGGAAGGATTTATTGACCCTCGGAGAATGGGTCAGCGCAGATTCACCAGGACGACCCCGGGGCTGAAAGGGTTAAACTCCGAGGACAGGTCACACACAGACTCGGCCTGCATTCCCTCGAGTATGGAAGATGAAGAGGGAATCGACTCGAGGGGTTTAAGACGATTAAAGGATTCGATGGGGTCGATGGAGAGAAACTGTTTCCTCTGGTGGGGGTGGGGAGCCCAGAACAAGGGGGCAGAAGCTTAAAATGGGAGCCAGGCCCGTTCAGGGGGGGATGTCAGGAAGCACTTCACACACACACAGGGGAGCGGGAATCTGGAACTCTCTCCCCCTCCCCAAAAAAAAACTGTTGAGGCTGGGAGAGGGTCAATTGGAAATATCCAGGCTGAGTTTTACAGATTTCTGTGGGGTAAGGGGGTTAAGGGTTAGGGAACCAGGGTGGGTAGATGGAGGTAAGATACAGATCAGCCGCAACCTGACTGCCGGAACCCGCAGGAGGGGCTGAATGGCCTCATCCTGTTCCTAGAATTAAGGTGAGATGTTTCATCCCCAACAAGCTTCTGCGTTCAAATTAACTGGGTTTATTCTTAAATTCATTCACGGGATGTGGGTGTCGCTGGCCGGGCCCAGCATTTATTGCCCATCCCTAATTGCCCCTTGAGAAGGTGGTGGGTGAGCTGCCTTCTTGAGCCGCTGCAGTCCCCTGTGGTGTAGGTACACCCACCGTGCTGTTAGGGAGAGAGTTCCAGGATTTGGACCCAGCGACAGTGAAGGAACGGCCGATATATTTCCAAGTCAGAATGGTGAGGGGCTCGGAGGGGAACTTCCAGGTGGTGGTGTTCCCCATGTGTCTGCTGCCCTTGTCCTTCTAGATGGTGGTGGTCATGAGTTTGGAAGGTGCTGTCGAAGGAGCCTTGGTGAATTCCTGCAGTGCATCTTGTAGATGGTACACACGCTGCTGCTACTGTGTGTCGGTGGTGGAGGGAGTGAATGTTTGTGGATGGGGTGCCAATCAAGCGGGGCTGCTTTGTCCTGGACAGTGTTGAGCTTCTTGAGTGTTGTGGGAGCTGCACTCATCCAGGCAAGTGGGGAATATTCCATCACACTCCTGACTTGTGCCTTGTAGATGGTGGACAGGCTTTGGGGAGTCAGGAGGTGAGTTACTCTCCGCAGGATTCCCAGCCTCTGACCTGCTCTTGTAGCCACAGTATTTATATGGCTGGTCCAGTTCAGTTTCTGGTCAATGGTAACCCCCAGGATGTAGATAGTGGGGGATTCAGTGATGGTAATGCCATTGAACATCAAGAGTTGATGGTTAGATTCTCTTTTGTTGGAGATGGTCGTTGCCTGGCACTTGTGTGGTGTGAATGTTACTTACCACTTGTCAGCCCAAGCCTGGATATTGTCCAGGTCTTGCTGCATTTGGACATGGACTGCAGACAGGGAGGGTTATAGATACTGGAGGAGTTTACACAGATAGGGATGGTTCTAGGGGCTGGAGGAGGTTACAGAGATAGGGAAGGGTGTAGGGACTGGAGGAGGTTACAGAGATAGGGAGGGGTGTAGGAGCTGGAGGAGGTTACAGAGATAGGGAGGGGCGAAAGGGCCGGAGGAGGTTACAGAGATAGGGAGGGGTGTAGGGGCTGGAGGAGGTTACAGAGATAGGGAGGGGCGTAGGGGCCGGAGGAGGTTGCAAAGATAGGGAGGGGTGTAGGGGCTGGAGGAGGTTACAGAGATAGGGAGGAGTGTAGGGGCTGGAGGAGGTTACAGAGATAGGGAGGGGTGTAGGGGCTGGAGGAGGTTACAGAGATAGGGAGGGGTGTAGGGGCTGGAGGAGGTTACAGAGATAGGGAGGGGTGTAGGGCTTGGAGGAGGTTACAGAGATAGGGAGGGGTGTAGGGGCTGGAGGAGGTTACAGAGATAGGGAGGGGTGTAGGGGCTGGAGGAGGTTACAGAGATAGGGAGGGGTGTAGGGACTGGAGGAGGTTACAGAGATAGGGAGGGGTGTAGGGGCTGGGGGAGGTTACAGAGAGAAGGCAGAGGTGAGGCCTTCAGCAGTCGATCAGCTAGGACAGGGGAATCGTGACTGAAGGCCGAACGTCAGTTACAGGGTTTGGGGGGGCTGTGGGGAGTGCGGATTTTTTTTGAAGGGGGTGTTGGCGAGACCCCCGGTTAAGCTGAATCTGCTGCCTCTCCCCAATGCCCCAGCACCCACCCCTCCCCACCATCGAACCTCCGCAGCTCTCAGACGGAAGCTGGAGCTGGGAAGGCTGCAGTGGCTCTCTGGCTTGTCGGAGCTGGAACGTCAGGGACTCTCCTGCCCCACATCCTCTGCTCCCTGCTCCATTCATTAGCAGAGATTTCAGCTGCTGCCTGGGTCCCCGGACTGAGAGGCAAACGCTCTCGCCTTTCCCAATTAAAGCCTCTGCGATTGATCGGTCGGCTTTCGCTCCTCATTAGCGGGCGCACCATGCGCTCGCTCGATCTGTCTCAGGTCCCGAGCGCCTCTTCGAACTGTCCACGCTGCCTGAACACTTGTCAAACGAGGCGAAGGCAGAATAAGCTCAGCCAAACACGTTGCCCTCATCCCTCGACTCACTGCCTTCCCTCAAGAAATGGGCTAAATGTGTTTGAAGAATATTCCCTGCCAGAAACCTTATGTGTCACCTTCTTAACTCCCGCTCCTGGCGCTTAACTTCTGTGGAACTTCTGCAGAACTTTCTCTCACAGTCCACGCACAGAGCAGAGACAATCTCCTCATTCTCTGACCAGCAACTACCCGGCCAATAACCCTGCGCGCCTCAACACCCCTCCTGATCGGTACTGAAGCCGTTCGCTTATTGTAAGATGGTGAAAGAATATGGAAACCTGACCCTGTAATCCCGGACGGACGGGACTGAGGGAGTGCAGCACTGTCGGAGGGTCAGTGCTGAGGGAGTGCCGCACTGTCGGAGGGTCAGTGCTGAGGGAGCGCTGCACTGTCGGAGGGTCAGTGCTGAGGGAGCGCCGCACTGTCGGAGGGTCAGTACTGAGGGAGTGCCGCACTGTCGGAGGGTCAGTACTGAGGGAGTGCCGCACTGTCGGAGGGTCAGTACTGAGGGAGCGCCGCACTGTCAGAGGGTCAGTGCTGAGGGAGTGCTGCACTGTCGGAGGGTCAGTACTGAGGGAGCGCCGCACTGTCGGAGGGTCAGTACTGAGGGAGTGCTGCACTGTCGGAGGGTCAGTACTGAGGGAGCGCCGCACTGTCGGAGGGTCAGTGCTGAGGGAGTGCCGCACTGTCGGAGGGTCAGTACTGAGGGAGTGCCGCACTGTCGGAGGGTCAGTGCTGAGGGAGTGCAGCACTGTCGGAGGGTCAGTGCTAAGGGAGCGCCGCACTGTCGGAGGGTCAGTACTGACGGAGTGCCGCACTGTCGGAGGGTCAGTACTGAGGGAGCGCCGCACTGTCGGAGGGTCAGTACTGAGGGAGTGCCGCACTGTCAGAGGGTCAGTGCTGAGGGAGTGCCGCACTGTTGGAGGGTCAGTACTGAGGGAGCGCCGCACTGTCGGAGGGTCAGTACTGAGGGAGCGCCGCACTGTCGGAGGGTCAGTGCTGAGGGAGCGCCGCACTGTCGGAGGGTCAGTGCTGAGGGAGCGCCGCACTGTCGGAGGGTCAGCGCTGAGGGAGCGCCGCACTGTCGGAGGGTCAGTGCTGAGGGAGCGCCGCACTGTCGGAGGGTCAGTACTGAGGGAGCGCCGCACTGTCGGAGGGTCAGTACTGAGGGAGCGCCGCACTGTCGGAGGGTCAGTACTGAGGGAGCGCCGCACTGTCGGAGGGTCTGTACTGAGGGAGTGCCGCACTGTCGGAGGGTCAGTACTGAGGGAGCGCCGCACTGTCGGAGGGTCTGTACTGAGGGAGTGCCGCACTGTCGGAGGGTCAGTACTGAGGGAGTGCCGCACTGTCGGAGGGTCAGTACTGAGGGAGCGCCGCACTGTCGGAGGTGCTGTCTTTCAGGATGAGACGTTAAACCGAGGCCCCTGTCTGCCCTCTCGGGTGGATGAGAAAGATCCCACGGCCGCTATTGGAAGCGAAGTGGGTGGTTGGGTGGTGGGTGTGGGGGAGGGGCCAGGAGGCATCCCTCAATCCTATTGGCTAAGAAGAGTTTCACCAACAGGCCAATTATTTCACTGCTGGATAAACTGGCTCTGCGATAATTGCTGATTTGTAAATCACTTTGAGATATCTCCAAGTGCACCACCGAAACAGGCCATTCGGCCCCTCTGCTCCGTGCTGGTGTTCCTGCCCCACACGAGCCTCCTCCCACCCCCCTCTCCTTCTCAACCCCATCAACATATCCTTCTATTCCTCTCCCCCTCATGTGTTTATCCAGCTTCCCCACCCCGACCCTTCAATCCATCTCTGCGATTCACCTCGACCACTCCCCGTGGGAGCGAGTCCCACATTCTCCCCGCTCCCCGTGGGAGCGAGTCCCACATTCTCCCCGCTCCCCGTGGGAGCGAGTCCCACATTCTCCCCGCTCCCCGTGGGAGCGAGTCCCACATTCTCCCCGCTCCCCGTGGGAGCGAGTCCCACATTCTCCCCGCTCCCCGTGGGAGCGAGTCCCACATTCTCCCCGCTCCCCGTGGGAGCGAGTCCCACATTCTCCCCGCTCCCCGTGGGAGCGAGTCCCACATTCTCCCCGCTCCCCGCGGGAGCGAGTCCCACATTCTCCCCGTGGGAGCGAGTCCCACATTCTCCCCGCTCCCCGTGGGAGCGAGTCCCACATTCTCCCCGCTCCCCGTGGGAGCGAGTCCCACATTCTCCCCGCTCCCCGCGGGAGCGAGTCCCACATTCTCCCCGTGGGAGCGAGTCCCACATTCTCCCCGCTCCCCGTGGGAGCGAGTCCCACACTCTCCCCGCTCCCCGTGGGAGCGAGTCCCACATTCTCCCCGCTCCCCGTGGGAGCGAGTCCCACATTCTCCCCGCTCCCCGTGGGAGCGAGTCCCACATTCTCCCCGCTCCCCGTGGGAGCGAGTCCCACATTCTCCCCGCTCCCCGCGGGAGCGAGTCCCACATTCTCCCCGCTCCCTATGGGAGCGAGTCCCACATTCTCCCCGCTCCCCGTGGGAGCGAGTCCCACATTCTCCCCGCTCCCCGTGGGAGCGAGTCCCACATTCTCCCCGCTCCCCGTGGGAGCGAGTCCCACATTCTCCCCGCTCCCCGTGGGAGCGAGTCCCACATTCTCCCCGTGGGACCGAGTCCCACATTCTCCCCGCTCCCCGTGGGAGCGAGTCCCACATTCTCCCCGCTCCCCATGGGAGCGAGTCCCACATTCTCCCCACTCCCCGTGGGAGCGAGTCCCACATTCTCCCCACTCCCCGTGGGAGCGAGTCCCACATTCTCCCCACTCCCCGTGGGAGCGAGTCCCACATTCTCCCCACTCCCCGTGGGAGCGAGTCCCACATTCTCCCCGCTCTCTGGGTAAAGACGTTTCTCCAGAATTCCCCATCGGATTTATCAGGGACTGTCTGATATCAATGGCTCCCTCCCCTCACCTTGAACTGCCTGAGGCAACGATTGGGGGGGGAACATATTCCCTTGATGTTGCCAAGGGAACGACTCTGAGGGGGGCCTCCATGGTGGAGGCCTGAGCCCTTCAGAGCGGGTCTGTTCACCGTGGCTGCTGAGCGAGGCCTGGCGATGGGAATCGGTGGGTGAACGCCCGCCGGGTATCGCCAGGGGGAGGGGGGGTCACGTGTCCGGTTTACGTGTCACGTTGCCTGGCAGAGCCCCCTGGCCTCGGAGCCTGGGGATCGGGGCTGTCTGTCACTCCCACCCTCCTCCAGGGACTGGAGCCTGCCGCCTAGGCCCGACCCTCCCACTGCCAGGGGGTGGGGAGTGCTGCACTGCCGTAGGTGCCTCGGCTGTCGGGCCGAGAGGGAACGAGAGGAGGCCTGCTCACCCCCCCGAAGCCTCCCCGAAAACGGAAGGCTCATCTCCCGAGCGGGTGCGAGTTGGGAGGTCGGAGGTCACGGAACCGGCCAATCCGGGTTGGCGGCTGTAGTTTGGTTGTCCCGGGACTGCGATAAGGTGATGAGAGGGGTGCGGGCACTGGGGGAGAGGTGGAGGGGAAATCCCCCCCTCACAGGGTCCAGGAGGCACAATATTTATCCAGTGGCAGGAAAAAAATCCACTGGCCCTGGTCCATCCAACCATGGAGAAGGCAACATGGCTGCCAAGTTGGCCAAGCTCCCAGCTGGGAGTGACTCAGTGTGTGCGAAAGGGCTTTGAACTGTTAGCAGAAGGTGATAAAACATTCCACCGATGTGAAAGCTGCTCCTTCTCCCCAGGTTCAGACATAAGGACGAGTAAATGGTGTGATCCACCCCTGTCAAGGCAGCATATGTCGCTCCATAAGTTTGATCATTAAGCTTAATTTAGCGGAGCGGGTCTAGCAGCTCACGCGCCCTTGGGAAGCTTTTAAAGGGGAATTTAATTGGGGGAGGGCTTCAGCTCCCAGATTCAGCACTTCTGCCAAGGGAAAAGCATCGCATAATTTCACTGGTTCACCTTCACCGCAGTTAACGCGGTATCTAACCCTGTGCTGTACCTGTCCTGGGAGTGTTTGATGGGGACTGTGTAGAGGGAGCTTTACTCTGTATCTAACCCTGTGCTGTACCTGTCCTGGGAGTGTTTGATGGGGACAGTGTAGAGGGAGCTTTACTCTGTATCTAACCCCGGGCTGTACCTGTCCTGGGAGTGTTTGATGGGGAAAGTGTAGAGGGAGCTTTACTCTGTATCTAACCCCGTGCTGTACCTGTCCTGGGAGTGTTTGATGGGGACAGTGTAGAGGGAGCTTGACTCTGTATCTAACCCCGTGCTGTACCTGTCCTGGGAGTGTTTGATGGGGACAGTGTAGAGGGAGCTTTACTCTGTATCTAACCCCGTGCTGTACCTGTCCTGGGAGTGTTTGATGGGGACAGTGTAGAGGGAGCTTGACTCTGTATCTAACCCCGTGCTGTACCTGTCCTGGGAGTGTTGGATGGGGACAGTGTAGAGGGAGCTTTACTCTGTATCTAACCCGGTGCTGTATCTGTCCTGGGAGTGTTTGATGGGGACAGTGTAGAGGGAGCTTGACTCTGTATCTAACCCCGTGCTGTACCTGTCCTGGGAGTGTTTGATGGGGACAGTGTAGAGGGAGCTTTACTCTGTATCTAACCCCGTGCTGTACCTGTCCTGGGAGTGTTTGATGGGGACAGTGTAGAGGGAGCTTTACTCTGTATCTAACCCCGTGCTGTACCTGTCCTGGGATTGTTTGATGGGGACAGTGTAGAGGGAGCTTTACTCTGTATCTCACCCCGTGCTGTACCTGTCCTGGGACTGTTTGATGGGGACAGTGTAGAGGGAGCTTTACTCTGTATCTCACCCCGTGCTGTACCTGTCCTGGGAGTGTTTGATGGGGACGTTGTAGAGGGAGCTTTACTCTGTATCTAACCCCGTGCTGTACCTGTCCTGGGAGTGTTTGATGGGGACAGTGTAGAGGGAGCTTTACTCTGTATCTAACCCCGTGCTGTACCTGTCCTGGGAGTGTTTGATGGGGACAGTGTAGAGGGAGCTTTACTCTGTATCTAACCCCGTGCTGTACCTGTCCTGGGAGTGTTTGATGGGGACAGTGTCGGGGGAGATGTACTCTATCGCCCAATGCTGTACCTGAGTGTGACGTTTGACATTGTAAAATGTTCACGAACGACTTTGAGGGGCCTTAAAAACCCAGAAATAAAAAGGAAAACCAAACAATGACGCAGTGGCGATGAGTCAGCCTGTCTGTATTCTCCCAAGTGGCAAGTGAATCAGCTCAGAGCCACTCTCCGGAGGGATGCTGGGAATTCGGCTGGTCCCTCACTCCCGTCCGTCGCTGAGTGCGGAGAAAAGGTTCCCCCAATTCTCACCTCACCTTCCACTGCCAAGTCAGCTGGTGAGGGTGGGGGCTGTGGGTATAACGTGCAGAAATATAAGCACTGAGGATAATAGCAACAGACGGACACAGGAGTACAGAGGCCGGGGAAGGGAGCTGGAAGCAGCAATGGAAAACCGGGAAGTGTGAAATGATTCATTTTGGGAGGCACGACGCAGAGAGACAACATAAATGAAATGGGGGTGTAGGAGAAGAGAGGTTCCTGGGGGTGCGATTTATCCACGAATGATCGAGGGTGACAGGACAGATTGAGAAAGCTGTGCTTAAAAGCGTTGGGAATGTAGGTCTCGGTCGATAAGAGATATTCGACACAGAAGTAAGGACCTTCTGTTAAACCCTCTACGAAACTCCGATTAGCCCCCAGCTGGGCTATGGCTTCCAAACCCTGGCCTCGCACTTTGGGAAGGATGTAGAGGCCCTCGGAGAGGGTGCGGGAGGGAGATTGACCCCGAATGGGACCAGGGATGAGGAGGCTTCAGTTCATGTGGAGAGACTGGAGAAGCTGGGATTGTTCTCCTTAGAGCGGAGAAGGTTAAGGGGGAGATTGAATCGAGATGTTCAAAATCAGGAAGGGGGGTTTGGGACAGAGTAAATAAGGAGAAACTGTTTCCACTGGGCAGGAGGGTCGGTAACCAGAGGGGGACACAGATTGAAGAGAATCGGGGAAAGAACCAGAGGGGGAGATGAGGAGAATTTGTTTTTTATTTACACAGCGAGTTGTTGGGATCTGGAAGGCGCTGCCTGAAAGGGCGGTGGAAGCAGATTCAATAGGAACTTTCAAAAGGGGGGGAATCGGATAAATACTGGAAGGGGGAGCATTTGCAGGGATATGGGGGGGAAAGAGTAGGTGGGGGGAGTGTGGGATAGATCTTTCAAAGGACCAGCACAGGGACGATGGGCCGAATGGCCTCCTGCTGGGCTGTATGATTCCAGTTTTGATGCCCCCCCTGTGGCTATGACCAGGCTTGGGCACAAATGAAGAATGGCTCTTGGAGTGACCAGTATCTGTGGAAGCAGAGTGACCACTGACCGAGTCCCAGTGTTATACATGGTGGCTGCTTCTCCCTTGCTCTCCCGCTCTTTGGTATCGTCTGTTTTCTAACGTGGAAGCGGATTCTCCGCACCGACACAGGAACACCGGAACAGGACCAGGCCATTCAGCCCTCCAAGTCTGTCCCACCATTCAACGAGTCCCTGGCTGACCTGTGACCTCACCCCATTAATACCTTTGGATAACAAAAATCTCTCAACCTGAGATTGAAATTTAATCGATCCCAGCATCGATCGCCGTTTGTGGAAGAGAGTTCCAAACTTCTCCCACCCTTTGTGTGACCAAGTGTTTCCCAATTTCACTCCGGAAAGGTCTGGCTCAAATTTTTAGACTCTGCCCCCTGGTCCCAGACTCCCCGACCAGTGGGAATAGTTTCTCTCTCTCTCGACCCTATCAGTTCCCCTAAATATTCTTAAAACTTTGATCAAATCGCCCTCTCAACCTTCTAAACTCTAGGGAACAGCGGCATAGGGGTAGTATAGGGCCATTCGGCCCTTCTAGCCTGCTCCGCCATTCAATGAGATCATGGCTGATCCCCTACCTCAACACCACTTTCCCCCACTATCCCCGTATCCCTCGATGTTTTTAATATGTAAAAATCTCTCAATCTCCGTCTTGAACATACTCACTGACTGAGTCTCCACTGCCCTCTGGGGTAGAGAATTCCAAAGATTCACCAACCCTCTGAGTGAAGAAATTCCTCCTCATCCCAGTCCGAAATGGACGACCCCTTATCCTGAGTCTGTGTCCCCTGGTTCTAGACCCCCCAGCCAGGGGGAAACATCCTTCCTGCATCTCCCCTGTCGAGCCCTGTAAGAATCCTGTAAGTTTCAATGAGATCTCTCATTCTTCTAAACCCTAGAGAATACAGGCCCAGTCTCCTCACTCTCTCCTCACACAACAATCCCGCCATCCTGGGGATTAATCTGGTGAACCTCTGTTGCACTCCCTCTATGGCAAGTACATCCTGAGATAAGGAGACCAAAACTGCCCACACTACTCCAGGTCCAGTCTCACCAAGGCTCTATACCATTGCAGCAAGACATCTTCACTCCTCTACTCAAATCCCCTTGTGATTCAGCCAACATAGATTCTGGATAAGTCCCAGAGGATTGGAGAACAGCCAATGTAACACCCTTATTCAAAAAGGGAGGGGGACAAAAAACAGGTAACTATAGACCAGATGGCTTAACATCCATCACTGGAAAATGTTAGAGTATTATAAAGGATGTAATAGCAGAGCATTTAGAAATACATAATCTAATCAAACAGAGTCAGCATGGCTTCATGAAGGGGAAATCATACCTGACAAATTTATTAGAATTCTTTCAGGAGGTAACAAGCAGGATAGATAAAGGGGAACCAGTAGATGTGATATATTTGGATTTCCAAAAGGCGTTCGATAAGGCTAATTAATAAGATAAGAGCCCATGGTGTTGGATAGAGGATTGGCTAACTAATAGAAGACAGAGAGTTGGGATAAGGAGGGCATTGTCAGGATGGTAACCTGTAACTAATGGACTGCACCAAGGATCAGTGCTGGGGCCACAATTATTTACAAGATATATTAGACTTAGATGAGGGAAGTGAATGTACTGTCAACAAGTTTGTGGATGACACAAAAATAGGTGGGAAGGCAAGTGGTGAGGATGAGACAAAGTCTGAGAAGGATAGAGACAGGTTAAGTGAGTGGGTAAAAAAGTGACAGATGGAATATAATGTGGGAAAATGTGAGGTTATGCACCTTGGCAGGAAGAATAGAGGAGCTGAATATTATTTAAATGGAGAAAGACTGCAGAAAGCTGCAGCACAGAGGGATTTGGGGGTCCTTGTGCATGAATCCCTAAAACCTAATGTACAAGTTCAACAGGTAATAGGGAAGGCAAATGGAATGTTGGCCTTTATTTCAAAGGGAATGGAGTATAAAAATAGGGACGTCTTGCTAAAACTATACAAGACACCAGTTAGACCACACCTAGACCAGAGTGCATGACCTTACACTTTCCCACATTATATTCCATCTGCCAAGTTTTTGCCCACTCACTTAACCTGTCTATATCCCTCTGTTGACTCTTTGTCTCATCCTCACCACTTGCCTTCCCACCTATTTTTGTGTCATCCACAAACTTGCTGATAGTGCATTCACCTCCCTCATCTAAGTCATTAATATATATTGTAAATAATCGTGAACAGTTTTGGTCCCCTTATCTAAGGAAAGATATATTGGCATTGGAGGCAGTCCAGAGAAGGTTCACTAGGTTGATCCCGGGGATGGAGGGATTTTCTTATGAGGAGAGGTTGAGTAGGTTGGGCCTGTACTCATTGGAGTTTAGAGGAATGAGGGGTGACCTTATTGAAACATAAGGTTCTTAGGAAGCTTGACAGGGGAGATGCTGAGAGGTTGTTTCCCCTTGTGGAAGAGTCCAGGACCAGAGGGCATAATCTCAGAGTAAGGGGGCGCCGATTTAAAACAGAAATGAGGAGGAATTTTTCTCTCAGATGGTAGTGAATCTGTGGAATTATTTACAGCAGAGGGTTGTAGAGGCTGGGTCGTTGGTATATTCAAGGCTGAGATAGGCAGATTTTTAATCAGGAAGGGAATCAAGGTTTATGGGGAAAAGGCAGGAAAGTGGAGTCGAGGATTATCAGATCAGCCACGATCTCATTGAATGGCGGAGCAGACTCGATGGGCCGAATGGCCTCCTTCTGCTCCTACATCTTAAGGTCTTACCATTTGCCTTCCTAATTTATTGCTACCCCTGTGTGCTCGCTTTTAGTGTCTCATGAACAAGGACACTCAGGTCCCCTTGGACACCGACACTTCCCAACCTCTCACCATTTAAGAAATACTCTGCCTTTCTGTTTTTTCTACCAAAGTGGATAACTTCACATTTATTCATGTTATATTCTACTTGCCCATTCACTTAGCCTGTCCAAATCCCCTTGCATCCTCCTCACAACTCACAGTCCCACCTAGTTTTGTGTCATCAGCAAATTTTGAAATATTATATTTGGTCCCCCACATCCAAGTCATTGATATAGATCATGAACATCTCTGGCCCCAGCACTGATCCTTGTGGTACCCCACTAATAACAGCCTGCCGTCCTGAGAATGGCCCGTTTATTCCTACTCTCTGTCTTCTGTCTGTTAACCAATCCTCCAATCCATGCCACGATATTACCCCCAATCCCACGCACTCTAATTTTGTCTCCTAACCTCCCGTGTGTGGGACCTTATCGAAAGACTTCTGGAAATCTAAATACACCACATCTACTTGTTCCCCCTTATCTATCCTGCTAGTTACATCCTCAAAAAACTCTGACAGGTTTGTCGAACATGATTACAACCCTAATTTGTGTTAGATCTCTCCTTGTAGTTTAGGCTTCCAGTCCCGGTATCATCCTGGTGAATCTACAGGGCACTAAACCATGTACCCTTGCTGCTTCATTATGAGTTAGTGACTGAGGTGTAATGGACTCTCATACAACACAGAATCTCATTCCTGTCATCCCCTCAGCTCCGACACCTCCAACAGATTCACTCTCGAGCAGTCAGACCCGAAAACTGAACTGGGACCAGCCATATAAATACTGTGGCTACAAGAGCAGGTCAGAGGCTGGGAATCCTGCGGAGAGTAACTCAACTCCTGACTCCCCAAAGCCTGTCCACCATCTACAAGGCACAAGTCAGGAGTGGGATGGAATACTCCCCACTTGCCTGGATGAGTGCAGCTCCCACAACACTCAAGAAGCTCGACACCATCCAGGACAAAGCAGCCCCACTTGATTGACACCCCATCCACAAACATTCACTCCCTCCACCACCGACGCACAGTAGCAGCAGTGTGTGTACCATCTACAAGATACACTGCAGCAACTCACCAAGGCTCCTTCGACAGCACCTTCCAAACCCACGACCTCTACCATCTAGAAGGACAAGGGCAGCAGACACATGGGGGACACCACCACCTGGAAGTTCCCCTCCGAGCCACTCACCATCCTGACTTGGAAATATATCGGCCGTTCCTTCGCTGTCGCTGGGTCCAAATCCTGGAACTCCCTCCCTAACAGCACGGTGGGTGTACCTACACCACAGGGACTGCAGCGACTCAAGAAGGCAGCTCACCCACCACCTTCTCAAGGGGCAATTAGGGATGGGCAATAAATGCTGGGCCCGGCCAGCGAAGCCCACATCCCGTGAATGAATTAAAAAAGAGCTAAACCCTAAGCTGGGAGCTGTCCCAAGGACACTGCTGTTGGTGGGTGAGAATGAAAGTCACATTCTCACTTGCTACCCATGGACAGAGGCCAGGAGCATCTATCTCAGGACAGGGAGTTAGTGATCGGGGGCACTCATTCCCCTGTGCTGGATTAGAATGTGCCAATCCCAAAAAGGAGTTTGCACCCATTTCTGTCTCATCCAAGGTCGTACTTTATCTCTCTTGCTCTCTCTCTCTCCCTCTCCCTCTCTCTCCCTCTCTCTCTCCATATTTCTCTCCCACGCCCAGTCTCTCTCTCTCTCGATGTCTCTCTGTCTATCTCCCGCTCCCACTCTCTCTCAGTGGGTAACTCAATCACCAGTGAGTGTGAAAGACTCAAGGTATCAATCCACATTCTAGAAACTCGAGCCCCTAATCCAGGTCGACATTCCCAGTGCCAATGCTGAGGGTGCGCCACAATTTCGGAGGGTCAGTACTGAGGGAGTGCCGCGCTGTTGCTCAAGGGTATTACGGGACATTCCGTCTAATTTTATGCTTTCTGACATATTCGATACATGTCCTGGGAGTCCTGGGAGTGTTTAATGGGGACAGTGTAGAGGGAGCTTTACTCTGAATCTAACCCCGTGCTGTACCTGCCCTGGGAGTGTTTGATGGGGACAGTGTAGAGGGAGCTTTACTCTGTATCTAACCCCATGCTGTACCTGTCCTGGGAGTGTTTGATGGGGACGGTGTAGAGGGAGCTTTACTCTGTATCTAACCCCGTGCTGTACCTGTCCTGGGAGTGTTCGATGGGGACGGTGTAGAGGGAGATTTACTCTGTATCTAACCCCGTGCTGTACCTGTCCTGGGAGTGTTTGATGGGGACGGTGTAGAGGGAGCTTTACTCTGTATCTAACCCCGTGCTGTACCTGTCCTGGGAGTGTTTGATGGGGACGGTGTAGAGGGAGCTTTACTCTATATCTAACCCCGTGCTGTACCTGTCCTGGGAGTGTTTGATGGGGACAGTGTAGAGGGATCTTTACTCTGTTTCTAACCCCGTGCTGTACCTGTCCTGGGAGTGTTTGATGGGGACGGTGTAGAGGGAGCTTTACTCTGTATCTAACCCCGTGCTGTACCTGTCCTGGGAGTGTTCGATGGGGACGGTGTAGAGGGAGATTTACTCTGTATCTAACCCCGTGCTGTACCTGTCCTGGGAGTGTTTGATGGGGACGGTGTAGAGGGAGCTTTACTCTGTATCTAACCCCGTGCTGTACCTGTCCTGGGAGTGTTTGATGGGGACAGTGTAGAGGGAGCTTTACTCTGTATCTAACCCCATGCTGTACCTGTCCTGGGAGTGTTTGATGGGGACAGTGTAGAGGGAGCTTTACTCTGTATCTAATCCCGTGCTGTTCTGGAGTATCGATTGATACCCGAGTCTTTCGTTGCCATTCATGTAAAATCTGGATTCAGATGTTATTTCAGGTCAACACCAAAATTGTCGACCCGTGTTGGGGTGGTTTATCCATTTAATTAATGATACCGAGGAGTGAGTTACAGACTGGAATCTAATCGAGGGGTTCGGGGGGGTTTATATATAGAATAACAGATACCCGGGAGTGAGTTACAGACTGGAATCTAATCGAGGGGTTCGGGGTGGTTTATATATAGAATAACAGATACCTGGGTGTGAGTTACAGACTGGAATCTAATCGAGGGGTTCGGGGTGGTTTATATATAGAATAACAGATACCCGGGAGTGAGTTACAGTCTGGAATCTAATCGAGGGGTTCGGGGTGGTTTATATATAGAATAACAGATACCCGGGAGTGAGTTACAGACTGGAATCTAATCGAGGGGTTCGGGGGGTTTATATATAGAATAACAGATACCCGGGAGTGAGTTACAGTCTGGAATCTAATCGAGGGGTTCGGGGTGGTTTATATATAGAATAACAGATACCCGGGAGTGAGTTACAGACTGGAATCTAATCGAGGGGTTCGGGGTGGTTTATATATAGAATAACAGATACCCGGGAGTGAGTTACAGACTGGAATCTAATCGAGGGGTTCGGGGGGTTTATATATAGAATAACAGATACCCGGGAGTGAGTTACAGACTGGAATCTAATCGAGGGGTTCGGGGTGGTTTATATATAGAATAACAGATACCCGGGAGTGAGTTACAGACTGGAATCTAATCGAGGGGTTCGGGGTGGTTTATATATAGAATAACAGATACCCGGGAGTGAGTTACAGACTGGAATCTAATCGAGGGGTTCGGGGTGGTTTATATATAGAATAACAGATACCCGGGAGTGAGTTACAGACTGGAATCTAATCGAGGGGTTTGGGGTGGTTTATATATAGAATAACAGATAAGTGGAGATTTACAGACTGGGATCTTTCTATCCTATGGCATGTCCAGCGGCACCTGGTGCCAGCCTCTGAACTCACGGGCATGGCAAAATGCTGTCTTCCACTGGCATAAAGACAGTTTGATACTGGACTGCTCCTCCCATTCCTCCCAGGAGAGCTGAATGTTATTTTAGTCTTCGTATATATAGGCTGACAGGATGTGGCACTGAATATTTAAATACAGACTGTATTCTGCTTTTAAAGAATATCTCCTGCCATGTTGCTTAGACGTCCTCACTGTATCTCTCTCTCTTTCTCCCTCTTTTCACACTCATTTGCTCATTCAAGCTTTCTCGTTTTGCTCTCTCCACTTTCAATTCTATTCTCTGCCTGAATCATCATTGATATCTTCCATTAGCCCCGATGTTAAGCTCCCTGCCTATTTTCACAATGAATCATTGATTGACTCGGAGTTCAGCCCCCACTGAGGTGAATGCTGATGACGAATACTTCGTGGCATTACATTCTTTCTCTCTCTCTCTCTCGCTCTCTCATTTTCGAGCTGTCAAACGCCCCTTTCATTGTGGTTCCCTGTGTTCAAATCACACGGAAACTGGATCACACAATCCATTTAATGCACCTCATCCATTCAGGGTCACGCACCCTGCCCTATCCCTGCAACCTCCTCCAGACCCTACACCCCTCCCTATCCCTGTAACCTCCTCCAGACCCTACACCCCTCCCTATCCCTGTAACCTCCTCCAGCCCCTACACCCCTCCCTATCTCTGTAACCTCCTCCAGACCCTACACTCCTCCCTATCCCTGTAACCTCCTCCAGCCCCTACACCCCTCCCTATCTCTGTAACCTCCTCCAGCCCCTACACCCCTCCCTATCTCTGTAACCTCCTCCAGCCCCTACACCCCTCCCTATCTCTGTAACCTCCTACAGGCCCTACACCCCTCCCTATCTCTGTAACCTCCTCCAGCCCCTACACCCCTCCCTATCTCTGTAACCTCCTCCAGCCCCTACACCCCTCCCTATCTCTGTAACCTCCTCCAGTCCCTACACCCCTCCCTATCCCTGTAACCTCCTCCAGCCCTACACCCCTCCCTATCTCTGTAACCTCCTCCAGTCCCTACACCCCTCCCTATCCCTGTAACCTCCTCCAGCCCCTACACCCCTCCCTATCTCTGTAACCTCCTCCAGCCCCTACACCCCTCCCTATCTCTGTAACCTCCTCCAGAACCTACACCCCCTCCCTATCTCAGTAACCTCCTCCAGCCCCTACACCCCTCCCTATCTCTGTAACCTCCTCCAGCCCCTACACCCCTCCCTATCTCTGTAACCTCCTCCAGCCCCTACACCCCTCCCTTTCTCTGTAACCTCCTCCAGTCCCTACACCCCTCCCTATCTCTGTAACCTCCTCCAGCCCCTACACCCCTCCCTATCTCTGTAACCTCCTCCAGCCCCTACACCCCTCCATATCTCTGTAACCTCCTCCAGTCCCTACACCCCTCCCTATTTCTGTAACATCCTCCAGCCCCTACACCCCCTCCCTATCTCTGTAACCTCCTCCAGCCCCTACACTCCTCCCTATCTCTGTAACCTCCTCCAGCCCCTACAACCCTCCGAGATCTCTGCGCTCCTCCAATTCCAGCCTCTCGAGCATCCCCCGATTACCATCGCTCCACCATTGGCGGCCGTGCCTTGAGCTGCCTGGGGACCCTGAGCTCTGGAATCCCCTCCCTAAACCTCTGTGTGTGTCTCCCTCTCTCTCTCTCCTTCTCGCCCTTTAAACTGACCTCTGTGACTGAGCTTTTGGTCACCTGCCCTGAATATATCCTTGTGCGTCTCGGGGTCAGAATCTGTTCAATAACGATCCTGTGAAACATGGAATTTAATTGCATTTGAGGGGCTACATAAATGCACCTTGTTACGTTTGAAGAAATGATTTGCTCTGTAGCACATCTGACCTGTGGGCAAATGTCCAGCATATGAGACAGAACCTGAAGACAGATTCTGTCAGGATTGTCCCTCCCACCGATGAACCTACCCAACTCAGGGCAGAACAGTCATTCAGGGAAGGAGTGGGCCCAATCCTCCAACTTGTAACATGTTCATGGGCTACATACCCTCAGAATGGATCCTGCCCTAACCCACCGATCAGTGAGTCTCTCTTATGTCGTTGAGTCAGAATGTCAGGGACTCATCACACCACCCCACAGAGTTGATCACAAAATCCAGGCCGAAATGACCAATGCCCATTATGAGGGAGCGCCGCACTGTCGGAGGGTCAGTACTGAGGGAGTGCCGCACTGTCGGAGGGTCAGTACTGAGGCAGTGCCGCACTGTCGGAGGGTCAGTACTGAGGGAGTGCCGCACTGTCGGAGGGTCAGTACTGAGGGAGTGCCGCACTGTCGGAGGGTCAGTACTGAGGGAGTGCCGCACTGTCGGAGGGTCAGTACTGAGGCAGTGCCGCACTGTCGGAGGGTCAGTACTGAGGGAGCGCCGCACTGTCGGAGGGTCAGTACTGAGGGAGCGCCGCACTGTCGGAGGGTCAGTACTGAGGGAGCGCCGCACTGTCGGAGGGTCAGTACTGAGGGAGCGCCGCACTGTCGGAGGGTCAGTACTGAGGGAGCGCCGCACTGTCGGAGGGTCAGTACTGAGGGAGCGCCGCACTGTCGGAGGGTCAGTACTGAGGGAGCGCCGCACTGTCGGAGGGTCAGTACTGAGGGAGCGCCGCACTGTCGGAGGGTCAGTACTGAGGGAGCGCCGCACTGTCGGAGGGTCAGTACTGAGGGAGCGCCGCACTGTCGGAGGGTCAGTACTGAGGGAGCGCCGCACTGTCGGAGGGTCAGTACTGAGGGAGCGCCGCACTGTCGGAGGGTCAGTACTGAGGGAGCGCCGCACTGTCGGAGGGTCAGTACTGAGGGAGCGCCGCACTGTCGGAGGGTCAGTACTGAGGGAGTGCCGCACTGGTGAGGGCCATGGCTGTTTGGTCCAGGACAGCCTACGAACAAAGATGCTGAGAAAAGAACCTCTCACTTTTAACTCAAGGACAGATCTGATGGAGGGGTCAAAGACTCTGTTAGGAGGGGTGGTGAACACTGTCTGAGGACACACTGCGATGAGGGGATGTTTGATCCACTCCCTCACACAGTGTCGAAGTGAGCAGCAAGGGGACAACCAGTTAGTTAGTAAATAAAAGGGACAATGAAAACGAGAGGCTGAGAGGTTCTGATCAACCTGATAATTGTGTGGAAAGTGCTCTTGTAGCTTCTCACTGTGCAGAAGTGACATTTAAGAGGCTTCTTTGAACATATTAACCGTATTAAATATGCAAACTATGATCAGTGATAAACTACAGCAAAAGGCTCTAGGGACATTTACAAATCAGAGAGATGGCAACTAACGGCAAAAATATATTACAAAATCCCACAGATATCGAATCTGGGATTTCCATCCTCACTCACAACACCAGGCGCTAATCCTCACCCTCCCTATCTCTGTAACCTCCTCCAGCACCTACACCCCTCCCTATCTCTGTAACCTCCTCCAGCCCCTTCACCCCTCCCTATCTCTGTAACCTCCTCCAGCCCGTACACCCCTCCCTATCTCTGTAACCTCCTCCAGCCCCTACGCCCCTCCCTATCTCTGTAACCTCCTCCAGCCCCTACACCCCTCCCTATCTCTGTAACCTCCTCCAGCCCCTACACGCCTCCCTATCTCTGTAACATCCTCCAGCCCCTACACCCCTCCCTATCTGTGTAACCTCCTCCAGCCCCTATACCCCTCCCTATCTCTGTAACCTCTTCCAGCCCCTACACCCCTCCCTATCTCTGTAACCTCCTCCAGACCCTACACCCCCTCCCTATCTCTGTAACCACCTCCAGCCCCTACACCCCTCCCTATCTCTGTAACCTCCTCCAGCCCCTAGATCCCTCCCTATCTCTGTAACCTCCTCCAGCCACTACACCCCTCCCTATCTCTGTAACCTGCTCCAGCCCCTACACCTCTCCCTATCTCTGTAACCTCCTTCAGCCCCTACACCCCTCCCTATCTCTGCATCCTCCTCCAGCCCCTACACCCCTCCCTATCTCTGTAACCTCCTCCAGCCCCTACACCCCTCCTTATCTCTGTAACCTCCTCCAGCCCCTACACCCCTCCCTATCTCTGTATCCTCCTCCAGTCCCTACACCCCTCCCTATCTCTGTAACCTCCTCCAGCCCCGACACCCCTCCTTATCTCTGTAACCTCCCCCAGCCCCTACACCCTCCCTATCTCTGTAACGTCCTCCAGCCCCTACACCCCTCCCTATCTCTGTAACCTCCTCCAGCCCCTACACCCCTCCCTATCTCTGTAATCTCCTTCAGCCCCTAAATCCCTCCCTATCTCTGTAACCTCCTCCAGCCCCTACACCCCTCCCTATCTCTGTAACCTCCTCCAGCCCCTACACCCCTCCCTATCTCTGTAACCTCCTCCAGCCCCTACACACCTCCCTATCTCTGTAACCTCCTCCAGCCCCTACACCCCTCGTTAACTCTCTAACCTCCCCCAGCCCCTACACCCCACCTGCACTGTCGGAGGGTCAGTACTGAGGGAGTGCCGCACTGTCAGAGTTTTTGTACTGAGGGAGTGCCACACTATCGGAGGGTCAGTACTGAGGGAGCGCCGCACTGTCGGAGGGTCAGTACTGAGGGAGCGCCGCACTGTCGGAGGAGCCTCCTTTCAGGATGAAACGTGAAACTGAGGCCCACACCTACCCCCTGCCATGAGTGTAAAGGATCCCACGGCTGCTATTGGCAGAGTGGGGGTTTGATGATAGCCCAGCCTGGTGTCCAGTGGGCCCAATATTCATCACTCAACTAACGTCACTAAAAATCAGTAATGACCATCGTGTCATCGCTGTGTGCGGGATCTTGCTCTGCACATGTTCCCTACATCACAACAGCGAGAAGCTGCGAAGGCCGATGAGACGCTCTAACATTGTCAAAGTTGCTATAGAAATGCAGTTCTTCCTTCAATCCCCCCCACCTCCCTCTCTCTCCCCCTTTAAAACTCTCCGTGAAAACTTGCTCAGCTGTCGGGCCATTCGTGCTGATATCCCACCGTGTGTCTCGCCTCCCCGCCTGACAACGCTGCTGGGAAGCCTCTGTGGGGATTGTAGTAATGGCGCTACATGAACGAGAGTTGTTGTTGTAACGACCCTCCAATGGGCCCCTCAGCTTCGGAGTCGAGGCCACGAACCAGGGTCCAGGATGGAACCTTTAAGATCCTGAGGGGGTCTGGACAGGGTGGATGTGGGGAAGATGTTTCCTCTCGTGGGGGAATCTACAACGAGGAGGGGTCACTGATTAAAAATAAGGGGGTCTCTCAGTTAGGACAGAGATGAGAAGAATTGTTGCTCTCGGTGGGGGTGGGGTGAGCCTTTGAAACCCTCTCCCTCAGAAGGTGGTGGAAGAAGAGCCTTTGAATATTCTTAAGGCCTAGCTGGATCGATTCTTGGTTAACCGGCGGGGTGAAAGGTTATCTGGGGGTCGGCAGGAATGTGGGGTCGAGGTTACATTCAGATCAGCCACCATCTTACTGAATGGCGTAGCAGGCTCGAGGGGCCGAATGGCCTCCTCCTGTTCCTAAATCCTCTGTTCGTATGTACGTAGGGTCAAATTGGCATTGGGCCCAAGGTCCCACCCGCAGTCCCAGGCCTAAATCACTGGATTAACCATTTGAGGCCTGTGAGCACTGGGCTGGGTGGAGAATTTGACCAAGTGTGAAATATTCTGGCTGGGTGTGCAAGTTGAGGCCGGGCGTGCTCTGCAGTTTGGAAGCTGTTGTGAGCGATGGCCGAGTTGGTTTCTATTCATAAGAGTTGATCAGCAGACGCATGTTCATTGAGAACTTCCAGTTTATTTAGAAAGACTCTCAGCAGCAACCAAACATGCGTGCTCAAACCTCAAACTCTATCTCGACACCACTGGCTACTAAGGACAGAGGTAGCCAACACGCCTCACCTGTGGGATCATGTGATCCCCCCTTTAACCGCGCTCTTCTTAAAGGTGTATTACTCCTCAGACAAAGCCACAATTAGCTCGTCAGGAGGATTAATGGGCAGGGCCTAAGGATCTTGGGTGGGTCGAATGGAATACTCGCCCCTGGGGAGAACGCGAGACGAGGCCAAATAAGCGGAATACCGCGGACGCTGGAAATCGGGGATCGAGACAGAAAGCGCTGGACAGACTCAGCAGGTTCCACAGCGTTTAGAGAGAGAGAGAGAGAGGGGGCAGAGTTCACCTTCCGCATCCACTGACACTTTTTCCCGTTCCCGTACCCGCTTTTCCTTCACATTGGTTCACGGGATGTGGCTGGGCCCAGCATTTATTGCCCATCCCGAATTGCCCCTTGAGGGCAGTTTAAGAGCCGACCACGTACGTGGCTGTGGGTCTGGAGTCACGTGTAGGCCAGACTGGGTAAGGAGGGCAGATTTCCCTCCCCTAAAGGGGATGAGTGACCCTAATGAGTTTTTACGACAATCGACGATGGTCGTCATGGTCACCGTCAGGTTTTTAATTCCAAATTATTTAATTGAATTCAAATTTCACTATCGACCGAAGCGGGATTTGAATCCGGGTCTCCGGGGTTACTAGCCCAGGGACACCCCCTCCCCTTTCAAGCTGCCCGCTTCATTTCCTATTACCAATGCCCGAGGAGCTAGTGTTGATCCAGTAGTTTAGTGCAACCCCTGCTCCCTGGGACTCTCGCCTGGTTCCCGAGAGAGGGGAGGGGTCCTCAGTGAGGGAGAGGGGCGGAATGGTTTATCAGCCCCCCCCCCCGAGCTCCTCAGCTTTCTGTGAGAGGGTATATGCCAAGGCAGGAGATCGCTGCCAGGAAGCGGGCGTTCTGTTACAGGGGGGTTTCTGGGGGGCAGCAGTTCATCACCGTTCTGTGTAACACACACGGGGGCTGCAAGGGTACAAAGAGATTCATCTCCCCCCCTCGTGCTCTCCCACCCACTCCTTCACCCCGCAGGTGTCAACTGACGTGGGAGAGAGGAATGTGAGAGAGAGAGAGAGGGAGGGAGAGGGAGAGGGACAGAGAAAGAGAGAGAGAGAGAGAGACAAAGAGAGTGAGAAAGAGAGAGAGAGAGAGACAAAGAGACAGAGAAAGAGAGAGAGAGAGACAAAGAGACTGAGAAAGAGAGAGAGAGAAACAAAGAGACTGAGAAAGAGAGAGAGAGAGAGACAAAGAGACTGAGAAAGAGAGGGAGAGAGACAAAGAGACTGAGAAAGAGAGAGAGAGAGAGAGACAAAGAGACAGAGAAAGAGAGAGAGACAAAGAGACAGAGAAAGAGAGAGAGAGAGTCAGGGGGACAGAGAGAGAGGATAGATTAAGAGGGAGGGAGGGACAGAGAGACTGAGAGAGAGAGAGAAAGGGAGAGATATGGGCAGAAAGAGAGAGACAGAGCAGGAAGGAGAGAGGGAGGGAGGGAGAGGGACGGAGAAAGAGAGAGAGAGAGAGACAAAGAGACACTGAGAAAGAGAGAGAGACAGGGGGACAGAGAGAGAGAAGGATAGAGTAAGAAAGATGGAGGGACAGAGAGACTGAGAGAGAGAGAGAGAAAGGGAGAGACATGGGCAGAAAGAGAGAGACAGAGCAGGAAGGAGAGAGGCAGGGAGAGAGGAGGAGAGACAGAGGGACTGAGAAAGAGAGAGGAGGGCAGAAAGAGAGGGGGGGCTGAGAAAGAGAGAGAGGGAGAGAGAAGGGGGACTGAGAAAAAGAGAGAAACAAAGAAAGCTGGGGAGAAAGATAAAGAACAAGAGACAGACAGAGGGAGGGAAAGAGGGAAAGTGAGAGGGAGGAACAGAGGGAGATAATGGGGAGAGATAGAGATAGAGAGAGAGATAGAGGGAGAGAGAAAGAGCGAGATAGAAAAAGGAAGGAAAGAGAAAGAGAGAGTTGCAGAGTTGCATTTCTCTAGCGCCTTTCCCCACCTCAGGACGTCCCAAAGCATTTCACAGCCAATGAAGCCCCTTCCCTTTGAATGTGGTTGCTGTTGCAATGTGGGAAACGCGGCAGCCATTTTGCGCACAGCAAGCTCCCACAAACAGCAACGTGATAATGACCCAAACCATCTGGGGTTTTTTTTATTAAGTGACACTGGCTGAGGGGTAAATATTGGCCCCCCCAGGACACCGGGGAGATCGGCCTTTCCCCTCCCTCCCCCCCTCCCCACCACCCACTCTTCATCCAATAGCGGCCAGGGGGATCTCTCGCGCTTGCCTGAGACAGGGTGAGATTTATACTCGAAGAGGAACGATTGCGGGGCTGCAGGAGAAGGGCCGAGGGGGGGTTGGTGAGAGGGGTCGGGGGTATCATCGGGTGTGGGACTCATTTGATAGGCCTTTCAAAGGGACAGCAACGAGTGGCCGGGTCAAATTGCCTCCTCCTGGGTACCCATCTCGGCAAATGGACGAGAGAGGGAGCGAGAAAGCGAGAGGGGGAGGGAGATGTTCCAAAGAATTGGGTCATCGATTTCGATGGGAGGAAAAAATCAAATCTGATTTGATAGAATGAAGATGTTTCTTCACAGGGTCAAATATTGGAATCATTTTTCATTGGATTTCTTCCATGGAATTAGAGCAAAGCGCTAGTGAAGATCAGAGCGATCAGTCATAGTCACATCTCCCATTGTAAGAAAACGCGTAGATTACTGGATTCGATTCCGTCCTAGACAGAACATCTCAGAAGAATGCCCTCTACTTTTATTTAAATTAAAACTCAAATTAATACCGTGCACTCCCATCCAATGAATAATTAATCAATGCTTTATCTGTGTGTGCACTTCACAGTCCCCTGTTACCAGTCATCAGCTCAATAAACTGACCACAGGCAGGATTTCAACTGGAAGACAGGACATTGGCTTTTCAAATAGGGTCGGTGAGTGTTTCCCTTAATGTCCCATTCACTCCCTCTCTCTCCGGTCCCATTCTCTCTCCCTCTGTCACTCTGCCTTTCTCTCTCACTCTCTATCTCTCTCCAGTCCCAATTTGCTCTCTCTCTCTCCAATCCCTCTCTCTCTCTCTTTCTCTCTCTCTCTCTCTCTCTCCAATCCCACAGTCTCTCACTCTCCATCCACATTGGAAAATTTTCTCTCTCCGTCACCAGTCATACACTCCCTCTCTCCATCTCCAGTCCCATTCTCTCTCTCCATCATCAGTCATACACTCCCTCTCTCCATCTCCAGTCCCATTCTCTCTCTCTCCATCACCAGTCATACACTCCCTCTCTCCATCTCCAGTCCCATTCTCTCTCTCCATCACCAGTCATACACTCCCTCTCTCCATCTCCAGTCCCATTCTCTCTCTCTCTTCATCACCAGTCATACACTCCCTCTCTCCATCTCCAGTCCCATTCTCTCTCTCTTCATCACCAGTCATACACTCCCTCTCTCCATCTCCAGTCCCATTCTCTCTCTCCATCATCAGTCATACACTCCCTCTCTCCATCTCCAGTCCCATTCTCTCTCTCTCCATCACCAGTCATACACTCCCTCTCTCCATCTCCAGTCCCATTCTCTCTCTCCATCACCAGTCATACACTCCCTCTCTCCATCTCCAGTCCCATTCACTCCCTCTCCATCACCAGTCATACACTCCCTCTCTCCATCTCCAGTTCCATTCTCTCTCTCCATCACCAATCATACACTCCCTCTCTCCATCTCCAGTCCCAATCTCTCTTTCCATCTCCAGTCCCAATCTCTCTTTCCATCTCCAGTCCCACTATCTCTCCCTCTCTCCATCTCCAAACCCACTCTCTCTCTCTCTCTGTCTCTCTTTGTCTCCAGTCCCACACACTCTCTCTTTCTCTCTGTCTCTCTCTATCTCCAATCCCATACACACTCTCTCTCTCTCTTCAATCCCACACCCTCTCTCTCGATCTCCAAACACACACACACACTCTGTATCTCTCCATCTCCAATCCCACTCTGTCTCTCTCTCCAATCACACTATCACTATCCCTCTCTCTCTCTTCAACCACACACTCTCTCCATCTCCAATCCCACTCCGTCTCTCTCTTCAATCACACTATCACTATCCCTCTCTCTCTCTTCAACCACACACTCTCTCCATCTCCAATGCCACTCCGTCTCTCTCTCCAATCACACTATCACTATCCTTCTCTCTCTCTCCAACCACACACTCTCTCTCTCTCCATCTCCAATCCCACTCTCTCTCTGCCTCTCTGTCTCTCCCTGTGGAGTAATTATGGTTTTATTTAGTGCGTAATGTGCCTTTAAGAATAGTGCTTGTCAAGGAAGATCACATGATTTGTAGTAACCAATAGGAGAGTAGCATGGGCTACTTCAGCAGACAGTGTAGAGATAGAGTTGGAGTTGAAAGCACACGTGTAGTTGCTGCTGAGTATATTGTAAATAAATTTAATGTTTCCACCTAAGAAGTGCCTGCTGATCAATTCTATCATTAATAACACAACTTGGCGACCCTACAACAAACTGGCGATGAGGATAAAAAAGGATTGAACGGAAGAAATCAAGTTAGGAAGAAATTGGCACTGTACCGCACCCAGTGATTGTAAGTAGGAGGCTCCATTAGAAATGAAGAAGTTACCCTCTCTCAAAATGCCACAATTTTGGAGAATTGATCCCTTTGAACCAGCCACAGATGATTGGTCTCAATACGTAGAACATAGAGCATTCTTTTCTCAAGCAAACGAGATTAAGGGGGAAGAGAAGAGGCGAGCGATCCTCTTGAGTACTTGTGGGAGAAAAACCTACAGTTTGATTTGAAGTTTGACAGCATCAGTGCCCCAGATTCGAAGGATTTCGATGAATTGAAGAACCTCGTGAAGGGTCATTATCAACCCAAGCCCTCAGTCACGATGCGGAGGTCCAGGCTTAATTTGTGAAATAGAGCCCCGGGTGAGACAATCGCGTGCTGTGTGGCAAATCTGAAGCAGCTAATGGAACATTGTGAGTTCGGTATGACTCTGATCCACATGCTCAGGGATCGTTTAGCGTGTGGGTGTGAAAAGAGGGACACTATTCAGGGAAGATTATTGTCCGAAGTGAATTTGAATTTCAAGAAGGCGCTGGAGATAGCGCTGGCCAGGGAAAACACAGTAAGAGATTCACAAACCATACAGGGCGTGCGAAACAGTGTGATCCTTCACATCGGGTGGGAAACCTCAGATCAAAAGGGCGTGAAAAAGCGAGACTCAGCCCAGAAGCAGGACACTAGTTGAAGAATAAAGAAATATAACTCAGCAGTGAAATCGAAGAATAATTTTAATAGGGATGGAAACAAGCAGTCTTGTAGCGATTGGCAGTTTAAAAAAAATCGAATGCTATTACTGTCACAGAAATGGACATATAATGAGACAGTGCAAGGAAAGATTCAGGCTTGTAAACACAAGGAGAAACCCAATGAAATCTACAATGTAGAAGAGTCTGAAACAACTAATTCAGACATTTACTCGTTGTTTAATCTGAAAGTTTGGAAAGACAGAACCAATATTTGTCAGGGTGAGTGTAAATGGCAGCCCTGTTAGAATGGAATTGGACACGGGAGCTTCCTCTACAGTAATTGGGGAACATACCTACAGATATTTGAATAATGGTGAACATCAATTAAGTTTAGTAGAAACAGCCACCAAGATAAAAACATATACGGGTGAAGACATTCAAGTAAAAGGCATAAGCAGAGTAACTGTCCATTGTGGAAGCCAATCGGCAAAGCTACTAGTGTTGACATTGGGAGGCAGAGGACCCAGCCTCCTAGAGTGAAAATGGCTAAGGGAAATCAACCTTGATTGGCCACTGAGGTTCCAAAAGGAAGCTGGAAGTGTTCCTGTTTTGAAAAAGGAGTGTGTAAGGACTCAACAACTTGGAGAAATGCAGACAGTCTTAACACAAAACCTGGGAGAACAGCAGAAGGAACTCAAAGAGACCCTGCTTTATGACAGAGTTCGAGACGAGGTCAGCAAACTTCACAGGGATAAAGAAAACCTGTTGAAAGACCTTCACTCATGACAAGATTCCCTCAGGTCGGAGTTTGTACCACTGGTAAAGTCTGAAGAGAAACAGAAAGAATTCAGCACCTCTCTGAACAAACTGAAGGATCAGTTGACAGAGAAGACACAGCAATGTCCAATGTTCCAGGAGGCAGCAAACAGACACAAAAGCAGAGACGGAGGAGCTGAAGAATCAGCTAAATGGAGCCAAAGTGGTTTTGGAAGCAAAAGTCACAGAATTTCCCAAGAAACTAGACAGATAATGGAATTTTGGGAGACTCAGGCACTGAGCTCAGACAAGCTGAGCTGCATCTGAGTGAAATCTGGCCAGTAGTGAAGTCAAAAAGAAGATTGAGATTAAAGCCTGTGCTAGATAGGAAAGTGCACGTTCCAAGCGAGGGAGGTAATCTATTTGGGTTACCGGGTAGATTGACAGGGCCTCCACCTGGTTGAGGAGAAAGTGAGAGTTATAAGAGAGGCACCTGCTCCAAAGAACGTCTCGGAGCTCAAATCATTCCTAGGAATGATCAACTATTATGGGCGTTTCTTACCCAATTTGTCTACAGTGTTGACCCCCCCTGCATTCTCTACTCAAACAGGACCAACGTTGGTCTTGGGAGGTCCCCCAGACAGAAGCTGTCATAAAGGGGAAACAATAGTTGCACTCGTCCAGTCTATTAGTGCATTATGACCAGAGGAAAGAATTGGTGTTGACGTGTGACACATCTCCCTACGGAGAGGGAGCGGCGCTCTCCCATCGGATAGACGATGGCTCAGAACGGTCTATAGGACACATATCAAGAACGCTCACCACAGCGGATAAGGGATATTCACAGATAGAGGAAGTAGGCCAAGAGATTTCACCAGTACGCACACGGCCGCCATTTCACTCTCGTTTCAGACCACAAACCATCGCTAGGATTGTTTAGTGAGGACAAGGCTATACCGCCCATAGCCTCAGCAAGAATACAACGATGGGCCTTAATCCTGGCAGCATAGAAATACACTTTCATCAGCTCGCAAACACTGATGCCCTTAGTTGTTTGCCTTTACAAGAAAATGATGAGCATGTCCCAGTTCCACAGGAACTAGTTTTGTTGTTAAATTTCTTAGATTCCTCACCTGTATATGCTCGACAGGTCAGAGTCTGGACAAGTCGGGACCCAGTCCCATCCCAGGCACGAGAACAAGTGCTTCAGGGTTGGTCACAGGAGCCGGTATCTGATAAAATGAAACCCGTCCTTCAACAGGAGGCCTGAAATAACCAGTCAGGATGGCATCTTATTGTGGGGAGCACGAGTGATAGTTCCTCCAAAGGGAAGGGAGACACTTTTAACCGAGCTACACAGAGCCCATCCAGGAATTTCCCGAATGAAGACCATAGCACACAGCTATCTATGGTGGCCTGGGATGGATGGTGAAATAGAGAGTTTAGTAAAGCACTGGGTACAATGTCAGCAACTGGAAAAGTTACCAGTGACAGCTCCATTACACCCATGGGAGTGACCGGGTAAACCCTGGGTGCAGTTACACATTGACTATGTTGGACCTTTCCTGGGAACAATGTTTCTGCTCATTGTCGATGCCCATTCAAAATGGATGGACATGTACGAGGTGAAGTCACCAATGTCGGCCGCTACAATGGAGAAACACGTCAGAGTTTTGCCATTCACGGACTCCCAGAAGTAGTCGTTTCCGATAACCGCACGGCATTTACTGAGTGCTGAGTTTCAACGGTTTATCAGCCTCAACGGTATCACTCATGTGAAAACTGCACTGGACCCACCCTCCCTCACACGGACTGGCCGAAAGGGAGGTTCAAACACTCAGGACAGGCATGAAAAAGCTAACTGGAGATTCCTTGGCAACCAAGCGAACTCGCTTTCTCTTACATTACAGGACCACCCCTCACACAACAACAGGTATCACACCCACAGAGTTATTGCTGAAACTCTGTCTCCGGACGAGATTGAGATTAATAATGCTGAATTCAGAGGGGAAGGTGGAGAGGAGCCGGGGAAGCCAGAAAACCAGACACAACTGGCGTAGTCGGGAGAGGAAATTGGCCGTGGGAGAGTCGGTATAGGTGACAAACTTCGGGGAAGAACCAAAGTGGTTACCGGGTGAAATAAGTGCGGTGACTGGACCTCTATCTGACCACGTGGAGGTGGAAGGATGGATCATCTTAAACATGTGACCATTTACGGAAGAGAGAGAGAGAAATCACCAGTGACCATGACCAGGTCTGTGTTTCCTGTTGAGGAAACTCAACCCAGGACAGACACGTCTGCTGTTCCTGTAAGAGTTGAGGACAGATCTGCAGATTCCCACTGAAGCACCTGATGTTCAGGGAACTCTGGAAAAGGAGGTTCCTGACAGAGAATCTGAAGTTGTGGAGTTGCAACATTCCACACAGACCAGGAAACCACCCGAAAGGCTGAATCTGTAAATTCCTTACCCACTGTAAATATTATGTTGTCTTGAGAAATTTGTGCTTGTAAATATTATATGTATAGCCTAGTTAAAGGGGGGAGGAATGTAGTAATTATGGTTTTATTCAGTGTGTAAGGTACCTTTAAGAATAATGCTTGTCAAGGAAGATCACATGATCTGTAGTAACCAATAGGAGAGTAGCACAGGCTCCCTCCGCAGATAGTGTGGAGATAGAGTTGGAGTTGAGAGCACGCGTGTAGTTGCTGCTGAGTATGTTGTAAATAAACTTAATGTTTCCACCCAAGAAGTGTCTACAGAACAACTCTGTCATCAATAGTACCAACTCGGCCACCCCACAGCACCCTGTCTCCAGTCCCACACACTCTCTCTCTCTCTCTCTGTCCCTCCATCTCCCACCCAATTCTCTCTCTCTGCCTCTCCATCTTGTATCCCACTCTCTCTCTGTCTCTCCATCTCCAATCCTACTCTCTCTCTCCATCTCCAATTCCATTCTCTCTCTCTCTCTCACTCCAATCCCACGCTCTCTCTCCAAACCCCCAAACTCTCTTTCTCTCTCTCTCTCCATCTCCAATCCCATTCTCTCCCTCCCTCTCTCTCTCCAATCCCACACACTCTCTCTCTCCAAACCCACACACTCTCTCTCTCTCTCTCCATCTCCAATCACATTCTCTCTCTCTCCAATCCCACACTCTCTCTCTCCAAACCCCCACACTCTCTTCTCTCTCTCTCTCCATCTCCAATCCCATTCTCTCCCTCCCTCTCTCCAATCCCACACACTCTCTCTCTCCAAACCCACACACTCTCTCTCTCTCTCTCTCTCCATCTCCAATCACATTCTCTCTCTCTCCAATCCCACACACTCTCTCTCTCCAAACCCACACACTCTCTCTCTCCAAACCCACACACTCTCTTCTCTCTCTCTCTCCATCTCCAATCCCATTCTCTCCCACCCTCCCTCTCTCCAATCCCACACACTCTCTCTCTCCAAACCCACACACACTCTCTCTCTCTCCATCTCCAACCCCACTCTCTCTGTCTCTCTATCCCCTCTTATGCAGGGGCAGGCAGGATCAATTTTCCACACAGCAAGATTCCACAAGCAGCAAGTTGGCCTAGGGAACAGGTGCAACATCCTGCTATCCACCCAAGAGCGGCCGTGGGGTTATTCACCTCCAGCCGAGTGGGCAGAAGGGGCCTGTGTTATACATCCCATCCAGCTGGCATTGCCAACAGTGTGGCACTCCCTCAGCACGCCCTCTGAGGCAGGTGTGAAAAGCCCCATTGTTTTTTATTCATTCCCGGGATGTGGGAGTCTCTGGCCGGGCCCAGCATTTATTGCCCATCCCTAATTGCCCCTTGAGAAGGTGGTGGGTGAGCTGCCTTCTTGAGCCGCTGCAGTCCCTGTGATGTAGGTACACCCACCGTGCTGTTAGGGAGGGAGTTCCAGGATTTGGACAGCTATTGGAAGTAGAATGGGAGAGGGCTGGCCAAGGGCAGTTCTCCCCTGTGTCCTGGGCTGGAAATGTACTCCTCAGCCAACCTCACTCAACAAACAAAAACCTCACGGATTAAAAAGATTATTCAGTCATGGACAACTTGTATCAGACACTAGTTCGGCCTCATCTGGAGCACAGCGTCCAGTTCTGGGCACCATACCTGAGGAAGGATGTGAAGGCATTGGAGAGAGTACAGAGGAGATTCACAAGAATGATTCCCGGGATGAAGAACTGTAGCTATGAGGATAGATTGATGAGGTTGGGACTGTTTTCCTCGGAGAAATGGAGGCTGAGGGGAGACTTGATCGAGGCGTTCAAGGTCCTGAGGGGTATGGACAGGGTAAATAGGGAGAAACTGTTCCCACTCGAAAGAGCATCAAGAACTAGGGGGCACAGATTCGAAATAGTGGGCAAAAGGAGTAAATGTGATGTGAGGAGAAATCACTTCACCCAGAGGGCGGCTGGAGTCAGTGGGGTTAGAAGCCAAAGGGAAGTGTTTGCGAGCGCGCGATTACAGTTAATGTCCCACTGACGGTAACTGTCGGGCCCCACGGGGGACAGACGAGGGCAAAAAGAAAAGGCCTGCATTTCTATAGCACCACACCCATCCTCTGGGCGTCCCCCACAAAGGCTTTACAGTCAACGACAAATGACCGACAGCAGTTTTGCGGTGTGGACAAACCCGGCAGCCAATTAGCACACAGCAAGATCCCACAGACGGCAAAGGGAGAGTAGTCCACGTTAACGCAGTTAGTGATGTTGGTCGAGGGAGAAATGTTGGGCCCCAGGAGACCGGGGAGAATTCCCATCACGCCAACCAGTGTCCATGAGCGGCCGCGGCACCTTTTACATCCAACCAAGAGGGCAGACGGGAGCCTTGGATTAAGCTCTCAGGCTGAAAGACAGACTCCGACAGTGCAGCGCTCCCTCAGTACTGACCATCCGACAGTGCGGCGCTCCCTCAGTACTGACCCTCCGACAGCGCGGCGCTCCCTCAGTACTGACCCTCCGACAGTGCAGCACTCCCTCAGTACTGACCCTCCGACAGCACGGCACTTCCTCAGTACTGACCCTCCGACAGTGCGGCACTCCCTCAGTACTGACCCTCCGACAGTGCGGCGCTCCCTCAGTACTGACCCTCCGACAGTGCGGCGCTCCCTCAGTACTGACCCCACGACAGTGCGGCGCTCCCTCAGTACCGACCCTCCGACAGTGCGGCGCTCCCTCAGTACTGACCCTCCGACAGTGCGGCGCTCCCTCAGTACTGACCCCACGACAGTGCGGCGCTCCCTCAGTACCGACCCTCCGACAGTGCGGCGCTCCCTCAGTACTGACCCTCCGACAGTGCGGCGCTCCCTCAGTACTGACCGTCCGAAAGTGCGGCGCTCCCTCAGCACTGACCTTCCAACAGTGCGGCGCTCCCTCAGTACTGACCCTCCGACAGTGCGGCACTTCCTCAGTACTGACCCTCCGACAGTGCGGCGCTCCCTCAGTACTGACCCCGACAGTGCGGCGCTCCCTCAGTACTGACCCTCCGACAGTGCGGCACTCCCTCAGTACTGACCCTCCGACAGTGCGGCACTCCCTCAGTACTGACCCTCCGACAGTGCGGCGCTCCCTCAGTACTGACCCTCCGAAGTGCGGCGCTCCCTCAGTACTGACCCTCCGACAGTGCGGCGCTCCCTCAGCACTGACCCTCCGACAGTGCGGCGCTCCCTCAGCACTGACCCTCCGACAGTGCTGCACTCCCTCAGCACTGACCCTCTGACACTGAGGCGCTCCCTCGGTACTGACCGTCCGACAGTGCGGCACTCCCTCAGTACTGACCCTCCGACAGTGCGGCGCTCCCTCAGTACTGACCTTCCGACAATGCGGCGCTCCCTCAGTACTGACCCTCCGACAGTGCGGCACACCCTCAGTACTGACCCTCCGACAGTGCGGCGCTCCCTCAGTACTGACCCTCCGACAGTGCGGCGCTCCCTCAGCACTGACCCTCCGACAGTGCGGCGCTCCCTCAGTACTGACCCTCCGACAGTGCGGCGCTCCCTCAGCACTGACCCTCCGACAGTGCGGCGCTCCCTCAGTACTGACCCTCCGGCAGTGCTGCGCTACCTCAGCACTGACCCTCCGACAGTGCGGCGCTCCTTCAGTACTGACCCTCCGACAGTGCGGCACTCCCTCAGCACTGACCCTCCGACAGTGCGGCGCTCCCTCAGTACTGACCCTCCGACAATGCGGCGCTCCCTCAGTACTGACCCTCCGACAGTGCGGCAAGCCCTCAGTACTGACCCTCCGACAGTGCGGCGCTCCCTCAGTACTGACCCTCCGACAATGCGGCGCTCCCTCAATACTGACCCTCCGACAGTGCGGCAAGCCCTCAGTACTGACCCTCCGACAGTGCGGCGCTCCCTCAGTACTGACCCTCCGACAGTGCGGCGCTCCCTCAGCACTGACCCTCCGACAGTGCGGCACTCCCTCAGTACTGACCCTCCGATAGTGCGGCACTCCCTCAGTACTGACCCTCCGACAATGCAGCACTCACTGATTACTGTCCCCATCAAACACTCCCAGGACAGGTACAGCACGGAGTTAGATACAGAGTAAAGGTCCCTCTACACTGTCCCCATCAAACACTCCCAGGACAGGTACAACGCGGGTTAGATACAGAGTAAAGCTCCCTCTACACTGACCACATCAAACACTCCCAGGACAAGTACAACGCGGGTTAGATACAGAGTAAAGCTCCCTCTACACTGTCCACATCAAACACTCCCAGGACAGGTACAGCACGGGGTTAGATACAGAGTGAAGCTCCCTCTACACTGTCCCCAGCAAACACTCCCAGGACAGGTACAGCGCGGGGTTAGATACAGAGTAAAGCTCCCTCTACACCGTCCCCATCAAACAATCCCAGGACAGGTACTGCACGGGGTTAGATACAGAGTAAAGCTCCCTCTACACTGTCCCCATCAAACACTCCCAGGATGGGTACAGCACGGGATCAGATACAGAGTAAAGCTCCCTCTACACTGTCCCCATCAAACACTCCCAGGACAGGTACTGCACGGGGTTAGATAAAGTTGAAAGTGGTGATCGGTGATGTGGATGAGCTATTTCACATGCCACATTGAGGGAAAGCTGGTTATATATTCTCTGCAGCAGTAACAAGAGCTGTTAAAAAGTGCAATTCTAAAGTGAAAACTACAAAGTAGGAATGAAGCAGAGCTCTCATAAGGGCACTTTGACTCTCAAAGCTCACATAGACAGGGTTACAAGCATGTTTAACATTTCCATTCCTTGATTAAAAAAGGTTTGAACACAATCTCCTGCAGTTACACAGCGAGCCATTCACCACAGGCACAATAACAGTCAGGGACACATCAAGTAAACAGTCACATGCAGGGCAAACTCAGGTTCTGTACAGTTACACAGTGAGTGATCCTTACCCTGAATAAACAGCAACTCTCCAGAGTTACACAGTGAGTTATCCTTGCTCTGAATAAACAGTGACTCTGAACAGTTACAGAGTGATTTATCCCTGCTCTGAATAAACAGTGACTCAGTACAGTTACACAGTGAGTGACCCTTACCCTGAATAAACAGTGACTCAGTACAGTTACACAGTGAGTGATCCTTACCCTGAATAAACAGTGACACTGTACAGTTACACAGTGAGTGATCCTTACCCTGAATAAACAGTGACTCTGAACAGTTACAAAGTGAGTGATCCTTACCCTGAATAAACAGTGACTCTGAACAGTTACACAGTGAGTGATCATTACCCTGAATAAACAGTGACTCTGTACAGTTACACAGTGAGTGATCCGTACCCTGAATAAACAGTGACTCTGTACAGTTATACAGTGAGTGATCCTTACCCTGAATGAACAGTGACTCTGTATAGTTACATAGTGAGTGACCCTTACTCTGATTAAACAGTGACACTGTACAGTTACACAGTGAGTGATCCTTACCTTGAATAAACAGTGACTCTGCACAGTTACACAGCGAGTGATCCTTAACCTGAATAAACAGTGACTCTGCACAGTTACACAGCGAGTGTTCCTTACCCTGAATAAAAAGTGACTCTGTACAGTTACACAGTGAGTGACCCTTACCCTGAATAAAGAGTGACTCTGTAGAGTTACACAGAGTGAACCTTACCCTGAATAAACAGTGCCTCTGTACAGTTACACAGTGACTGATCCTTACCCTGAATAAAGAGTGACTCTGTACAGTTACACAGTGAGTGATCCTTACCCTGAATAAACAGTGACTCTGTACAGTAACACAGTGAGTGATCCTTACCCTGAATAAACAGTGACTCTGTACAGTTACACAGTGAGTTATTATTACCCTGAATAAACAGTGACTCTGTACATTTACTCAATGAGTGATCCTTACCATGAATAAACAGTGACACTGTGCAGTTACACAGTGAGTGACCATTACCCTGAATAAACAGTGACACTGTACAGTTACACAGTGAGTGATCCTTACCTTGAATAAACAGTGACTCTGCACAGTTACACAGCGAGTGATCCTTAACCTGAATAAACAGTGACTCTGCACAGTTACACAGCGAGTGTTCCTTACCCTGAATAAAAAGTGACTCTGTACAGTTACACAGTGAGTGACCCTTACCCTGAATAAAGAGTGACTCTGTAGAGTTACACAGAGTGAACCTTACCCTGAATAAACAGTGCCTCTGTACAGTTACACAGTGACTGATCCTTACCCTGAATAAAGAGTGACTCTGTACAGTTACACAGTGAGTGATCCTTACCCTGAATAAACAGTGACTCTGTACAGTAACACAGTGAGTGATCCTTACCCTGAATAAACAGTGACTCTGTACAGTTACACAGTGAGTTATTATTACCCTGAATAAACAGTGACTCTGTACATTTACTCAATGAGTGATCCTTACCATGAATAAACAGTGACACTGTACAGTTACACAGTGAGTGACCATTACCCTGAATAAACAGTGACTCTGTACAGTTACACAGTGAGTGATCCTTACCCAGAATAAACAGTGACACTGTACAGTTACACAATGAGTGACCATTACCCTGAATAAACAGTGATTCTGTACAGTTACACAGTGAGTGAGCCTTACCCTGAATAAACAGAGACTCTGTACAGTTACACAGTGAGTGACCCTTACCCTGAATAAACAGTTACCCTGTACAGTTACAAAGTGAGTGATCCTTAACCTGCTGAATAAACAGTGACTCTGTACAGTTTCACAGTGAGTGATCCTTACCCTGCTGAATAAACAGTGACTCTGTACAGTTACACAGTGAGTGATCAAAACAATGAATAAACAGTGAATCTGCACAGTTCCACAATGAGTGATCCTTACCCTGATTAAACAGTGAATCCGAACAGTTACACAGTGAGTGGTCCTCACCCTGCTGAATAAACAGTGACTCCGTAAAGATACACAATGAGTGATCCTTACATTGAATACACAGTGACACTGTACAGTTACACAGTGAGTGATACTTACACTGAATAAAGAGTGACTCTGTACAGTTACACAGTGAGTGACCCTTACACTGAATAAACAGTGACTCTGTACAGTTACACAATGAGTGATCCACCCCCTGAATAAATAGTGACTCTGTACAGTTACACAATGAGTGATACTTACATTGAATAAACAGTGACTCTGTACAGTTACACAATGAGTGATCCTTACCATGAATAAACAGTGACTCGGTACAGTTACTCAGTGAGTGACCCTTACCCTGAATAAACAGTGACTCTGTACAGTTACACAGTGAGTGATCCTTACCCTGAACAAACAGTGACTCTGTAAAGTTACACAGTGAGTGATCCTTACCCTGAATAAACAGTGACTCTGTACATTTACACAGTGAGTGATCCTAACCCTGAATAAACAGTGACTCTGTACAGTTACACAGTGAGTGATCCTTACCCTGAATAAACAGTGACTCTGTACAGTTACACAGTGAGTGATCCTTACCCTGAATAAACAGTGAATCTGTACAGTTACACAGTGAGTGATCCTTACCCTGAATAAACAGTGACTCTGTACAGTTACACAGTGAGTGATCCTTACCCTGAATAAACAGTGACTCTGTACAGTTACACAGTGAGTGATCCTTACCCTGAATAAACAGTGACTCTGTACAGTTACTAAGTGAGTGTTCCTTCCCCTGAATAAACAGTGACTCTGTACAGGTACACAGTGAGTGATCCTTACCCAGAACAAACAGTGACTCTGTAAAGTTACACAGTGAGTGATCCTTACCCTGAATAAACAGTGACTCTGTACATTTACACAGTGAGTGATCCTAACCCTGAATAAACAGTGACTCTGTACAGTTACACAGTGAGTGATCCTTACCCTGAATAAACAGTGACTCTGTACAGTTACACAGTGAGTGATCCTTACCCTGAATAAACAGTGACTCTGTGCAGTTACACAGTGAGTGATCCTTATCCTGAATAAACAGTGACTCTGTGCAGTTACACAGTGAGTGATCCTTACCCTGAAAAAACAGAGACTCTGAACAGTTACACAGTGAGTGACACTTACCCTGAATAAACAGTGACTCTGTACAGTTACACAGTGAGTTATCCTTACCCTGAATAAACAGTGACTCTGAACAGTTCCACAGTGAGTGATCATTACCCTGGATAAACAGTGACTCTGTACAGTTACACAGTGAGTGATCCTTACCCTGAATAAGCAGTGACTCTGTACAGTTACACAGAGAGTGATCCTTACCCTGAATAAACAGTGACTCTGTACAGTTACACAGTGAGTGATCTTTACCCTGAATAAACATTGACTCTGTACAGTTACACGGTGAGTGATCCATACCCTGAATAAACAGTGACTCTGTACAGTTACACAGTGAGTGATCCTTACCCTGAATAAACAGTCACTCTGTACAGTTACACAGTGAGTGATCCTCACCCTGAATAAACAGTGACTCTGTACAGTTACACAGTGAGTGATCCTTACCCTGAATAAACAGTGACTCTGTACAGTTACACAGTGAGTGATCCTTACCCTGAATAAACAGTGACTCTGTACAGTTACACAGTGAGTGATCCTTAGCCTGAATAAACAGTGACTCTGTACAGGTACACAGTGAGTTATAATTACCCTGAATAAACAGTGACTCTGTACATTTACTCAATGAGTGATCCTTACCATGAATAAACAGTGACTCTGTACAGTTACACAGTGAGTGACCATTACCCTGAATAAACAGTGACTCTGTACAGTTACAGAGTGAGTGATCCTTACCCAGAATAAACAGTGACACTGTACAGTTACACAATGAGTGACCATTACCCTGAATAAACAGTGATTCTGTACAGTTACACAGTGAGCGAGCCTTACCCTGAATAAACAGAGACTCTGTACAGTTACACAGTGAGTGACCCTTACCGTGAATAAACAGTTACCCTGTACAGTTACAGAGTGAGTGATCCTTAACCTGCTGAATAAACAGTGACTCTGTACAGTTTCACAGTAAGTGATCCTTACCCTGCTGAATAAACAGTGACTCTGTACAGTTACACAGTGAGTGATCACAACAATGAATAAACAGTGAATCTGCACAGTTCCACAATGAGTGATCCTTACCCTGATTAAACAGTGAATCCGAACAGTTACACAGTGAGTGGTCCTCACCCTGCTGAATAAACAGTGACTCCGTAAAGTTACACAATGAGTGATCCATACATTGAATACACAGTGAAACTGTACAGTTACACAGTGAGTGATACTTACACTGAATAAACAGTGACTCTGTACAGTTACACAGTGAGTGACCCTTACACTGAATAAACAGTGACTCTGTACAGTTACACAATGAGTGATCCACCCCCTGAATAAATAGTGACTCTGTACAGTTACACAATGAGTGATCCTTACATTGAATAAAAAGTGACTCGGTTCAGATACACAGTGAGTGATTATTACATTCCTGAATAAACAGTGACTCTGTACAGTTACACAGTGAGATATCCATACCCTGAATAAACAGTGACTCTGTACAGTTACACAGTGATTGTTCCTCACTCTGAATAAACAGTGACTCTGTACAGTTACACAGTGAGTGATCCTTACCCTGAATAAACAGTGACTCTGTACAGTTACACAGTGAGTGATCCTTACCCTGAATAAACAGTCACTCTGTACAGTTACACAGTGAGTGATCCTCACCCTGAATAAACAGTGACTCTGTACAGTTACACAGTGAGTGATCCTTACCCTGAATAAACAGTGACTCTGTACAGTTACACAGTGAGTGATCCTTACCCTGAATAAACAGTGACTCTGTACAGTTACACAGTGAGTGATCCTTACCCTGAATAAACAGTGACTCTGTACAGTTACTAAGTTAGTGTTCATTCCCCTGAATAAACAGTGACTCTGTACAGGTACACAGAGAGTGATCCTTACCATGAATAAAAAGTGACTCTGTACAGTTACACAGTGAGTGATCTTTACCCTGAATAAACATTGACTCTGTACAGTTACACAGTGAGTGATCCATACCCTGAATAAACAGTGACACTGTACAGTTACACAGTGGGTGATCCTCACCCTGAATAAACAGTGACTCTGTACAGTTACACAGTGAGTGATCCTTACCCTGAATAAACAGTGACTCTGTACAGTTACACAGTGAGTGATACTTACACTGAATAAACAGTGACTCTGCACAGTTACACAATGAGTGATCCACCCCCTGAATAAACAGTGATTCTGTACAGTTACATAGTGAGTGGTCCTTACCCTGAATAAACAGTGACTCTGTACAGTTACACATTGAGTGATCCTTACATTGAATAAACTGTGACTCTGTACAGTTACACAGTGAGATATCCTTACACTGAATAAACAGTGACTCTGTACAGTTACACAGTGAGTGAACCTTTGCCCTGAATAAACAGTGACCCTGTACAATTAAAAAGTGAGTGACCCTTACCCTGAATAAATGGTCTCTCTGTACAGTTACACAGTGGGTGATCCTCACCCTGAATAAACAGTGAGTCTGTACAGTTACACAGTGAGTGATCCTTACCCTGAATAAACAGTGACTCGGTTCAGATACACAGTGAGTGATTATTACATTCCTGAATAAACAGTGACTCTGTACAGTTACACAGTGAGATATCCATACCCCGAATAAACAGTGACTCTGTACAGTTACACAGTGATTGTTCCTCACTCTGAATAAACAGTGACTCTGTACAGTTACACAGTGAGTGATCCTTCCCCTGAATAAACAGTAACTCTGTACAGTTACACAGTGAGTGATCCTTACACTGAATAAACAGTCACTCTGTACAGTTACACAGTGAGTGATCCTCACCCTGAATAAACAGTGACTCTGTACAGTTACACAGTGAGTGATCCTTACCCTGAATAAACAGTGACTCTGTACAGTTACACAGTGAGTGATCCTTACCCTGAATAAACAGTGACTCTGTACATTTACACAGTGAGTGATCCTTACCCAGAATAAACAGTGACTCTGTACAGTTACTAAGTTAGTGTTCATTCCCCTGAATAAACAGTGACTCTGTACAGGTACACAGTGAGTGATCCTTACCCTGAATAAACAGTGACTCTGTAAAGTTACACAGTGGGTGATCCTTACCCTGAATAAACAGTGACTCTGTACATTTACACAGTGAGTGATTCTTACCCTGAATAAACAGTGACTCTGTACAGTTACACAGTGAGTGATCCTTACCCTGAATAAGCAGTGACTCTGTACAGTTACACAGAGAGTGATCCTTACCCTGAATAAACAGTGACTCTGTACAGTTACACAGTGAGTGATCTTTACCCTGAATAAACATTGACTCTGTACAGTTACACAGTGATTGATCCATACCCTGAATAAACAGTGACTCTGTACAGTTACACAGTGAATTATTCATACCCTGAATAAACAGTGACTCTGTACAGTTACACAGTGGGTGATCCTCACCCTGAATAAACAGTGACTCTGTACAGTTACACAGTGATTGATCCTTACCCTGAATAAACAGTTACTCTGTACAGTTACACAGTAAGTGATTAATTACCCTGAAAAAACAATGACTCTGTACAGTTACACAGTGACTTATCCATACCCTGAAAAAACAGTGCCTCTGTACAGTTACACATTGAGTGATCCTGACGCTGAATAAACAGTGACTCTGTGCAGTTACACAGTGAGTGACCCTTACCCTGCATAAACAGTGACTCTGTACAGTTACACATTGAGTGACCTTTACCATGAATAAACAGTGACTCTGTACAGTTACACAGTGAGTGACCCTTACCCTGAATTAACAGTGACTCTGTACAGTTACACAGTGAGTGATCCTTATCCTGAATAAACATTGACTCTGTACAGTTACTCCATGAGTGATCCTTACCCTGAATAAACAGTGACTCTGTTCAGTTACACAGTGTGTGACCTTTACCCTGAATAAACAGTGACTCTGTACAGTTACACAGTGAGTGATCCTCACTCTGAATAAACAGTGATTCTGTACAGTTACACAGTGAGTGATCCTTACCCTGAATAAACAGTCAGTCTGTACAGTTACACAGTGAGTGACCCTTACCCTGAATAAACACCGACTCTGTACAGTTACACAGTGAGTGACCCTTACCATGAATAAACACCGACTCTGTACAGTTACACCGTGTGTGAACTTTACCCTGAATAAACAGTGACTCTGTACAGTTACACAGTGAGTGATCCTGACGCTGAATAGACACTGACTCTGTACAGTTACACAGTGAGTGATCCTTACCCTGAATAAACAGTGACTCTGTACAGTTACAAAGTGAGTGACGCTTACCCTGATTAAACAGTGACACTGTACAGTTAAACAGTGAGTGACCCTTACCCTGAAAAAACACCGACTCTGTACAGTTACACCGTGTGTGAACTTTACCCTGAATAAACAGTGACTCTGTACAGTTACACAGTGAGTGATCCTGGCGCTGAATAAACAGTGACTCTGTACAGTTACACAGTGAGTGATCCTTACCCTGAATAAACAGTGACTCTGTACAGTTACACAGTGAGTGATCTTTACCCTGAATAAACAGTGACTCTATACAGTTACACAGAGAGTGATCCTTACCCTGAATAAAAAGTGACTCTGTACAGTTACACAGTGAGTGATCTTTACCCTGAATAAACATTGACTCTGTACAGTTACACAGTGAGTGATCCATAACCTGAATAAACAGTGACTCTGTACAGTATCACAGTGAATGTTTCATACCCTGAATAAACAGTGACTCTGTACAGTTACACAGTGGGTGATCCTCACCCTGAATAAACAGTGACTCTGTCCAGTTACACAGTGAGTGATCCTTACCCTGAATAAACAGTGACTCTGTACAGTTACACAGTGAGTGATCCTTATCCTGAATAAACCGTGACTCTGAACAGTTACACAGTGAGTGATCCTTACCCTGAATAAACATTGGCTCTGTACAGTTACACAGTGAGTGATCCTAACCCTGAATAAACAGTGACTCTGTACAGTTACACAGTGAGTGACCCTTACCCTGAATAAACAGTGACTCTGTACAGTTACACAGTGTGTGACCCTAACCCTGAATAAACAGTGACTCTGTACAGTTACACAGTGAGTGACTTTTACCCTTAATAAACAGTGACTCTGTACAGTTACACAGTGAGTGATCCTTACCCTGAATAAACACTGAATCTGTACAGTTGCACAGTGAGTGATCCTTACCCTGAATAAACAGTGACTCTGTACAGTTACACAGTGAGTGAACTTTACCCTGAATAAACAGTGACTCAGTACAGTTATACAGTGAGTGACGCTTACCCTGATTAAACAGTGACTCTGGACAGTTAAACAGTGAGTGACCCTTACCCTGAATAAACACTGACTCTGTACAGTTACACCGTGTGTGACCTTTACCATGAATAAACAGTGACTCTGTACAGTTACACAGTGAGTGATCCTGACGCTGAATAAACAGTGACTCTGTACAGTTACACAGTGAGTGATCCTTACCCTGAATAAACAGTGACTCTGTACAGTAACACAGTGAGTGATCCTTACCCTGAATAAACAGTCACTCTGTACAGTTACACAGTGACTGATCCTTACCCTGAATAAACAGTGACTCTGTACAGTTACACAGTGAGTGATCCTTACCCTGAATAAACAGTGGCTCTGTACAGTTAAACAGTGAGTGATCCTTACCGAGAATAAACAGTGACTCTGTACAGTTACACAGTGAGTGATCTTTAACCTGAATAAACAGTGACTCTGTACAGTTACACAGTGAGTGACGCTAACCCTGAATAAACAGTGACTCTGTTCAGTTGCACAGTGAGTGATCCTCACCCTGAATAAACAGTGACTCTGTACAGTAACACATTGAGTGATCCTGACGCTGAATAAACAGTGACTCTGTGCAGTTACACAGTGAGTGACCCTTACCCTGAGTAAACAGTGACTCTGTACAGTTACACATTGAGTGACCTTTACCCTGAATAAACAGTGACTCTGTACAGTTACACAGTGAGTGACCCTTACCCTGAATAAAAAGTGACTCTGTACAGTTACACAGTGAGTGATCCTTATCCTGAATAAACAGTGACTCTGTAAAGTTACACAGTGAGTGTTCCTTACCCTGAATAAACAGTGACTCTGAACAGTACACAGTGTGTGACCTTTACCCTGAAAAAACAGTGACTCTGTACAGTTACACAGTGAGTGATCCTCACTCTGAATAAACAGTGACTCTGTACAGTTAACAGTGAGTGATCCTTACCCTGAATAAACAGTGAGTCTGTACAGTTACACATTGAGTGACCCTTACCCTGAATAAACACCGACTCTGTACAGTTACACCATGTGTGAACTTTACCCTGAATAAACAGTGACTCTGTACAGTTACACAGTGAGTGATCCTGATGCTGAATAGACAGTGACTCTGTACAGTTACACAGTGAGTGATCCTTACCCTGAATAAACAGTGCCTCTGTACAGTTACACAGTGAGTGACGCTTACCCTGATTATACCGTGACTCTGTACAGTTAAACAGTGAGTGACCCTTACCCTGAATAAACACCGACTCTGTACAGTTACAACTTGTGTGACCTTTACCCTGAATATACAGTGACTCTGTACAGTAACACAGTGAGTGATCCTAACGCTTAATAAACAGTGACTCTGTACAGTTACACAGTGAGTGATCCTTACCCTGAATAAACAGTGAATCTGTACCGTTACACAGTGAGTGATCCTTACCCTGAATAAGCAGTGACTCTGTACAGTTACACAGTGAGTGATCCTTACCCTGATAAAACGGAGACTCTGAACAGTTACACAGTGAGTGACCCTTACCCTGAATAAACAGTGACTCTGTACAGTTACACAGTGAGTGATCCTTACCCTGAAAAAACAGTGACTCTGTACAGTTACACAGTGACTGATCCTGACCCTGAATAAACAGTGACTCTGTACAGTTACACATTGAGTGATCCTGACGCTGAATAAACAGTGACTCTGTGCAGTTACACAGTGAGTGACCCTTACCCTGCATAAACAGTGTCTTTGCACAGTTACACATTGAGTGACCTTTACCCTGAATAAACAGTGACTCTGTACAGTTAAACAGTGAGTGACCCTTACCCTGAATTAACAGTGACTCTGTACAGTTACACAGTGAGTGATCCTTATCCTGAATAAACAGTGACTCTGTACAGTTACACCGTGAGTGATCCTTACCCTGAATAAACAGTGACTCTGTACAGTTACACAGTGTGTGACCTTTACCCTGAATAAACAGTGACTCTGTACAGTTACACAGTGAGTGATCCTTACCCTGAATAAACAGTGAGTCTGTACAGTTACACAGTGAGTGACCCTTACCCTGAATAACCACCGACTCTGTACAGTTACACAGTGAGTGACCCTTACCCTGAATAAACACCGACTCTGTACAGTTACACCGTGTGTGACATTTACCCTGAATAAACAGTGACTCTGTACAGTTACACAGTGAGTGATCCTGATGCTGAATAGACAGTGACTCTGTACAGTTTCACAGTGAGTGATCCTTACCCTGAATAAACAGTGAGTCTGTACAGTTACACAGTGAGTGACGCTTACCATGATTAAACAGTGACACTGTACAGTTAAACAGTGAGTGACCCTTACCCTGAATAAACACCGACTCTGTACAGTTAAACCGTGTGTGACCTTTACCCTGAACAAACAGTGACTCTGTATAGTTACACAGTGAGTGATCCTGACGCTGAATAAACAGTGACTCTGTACAGTTACACAGTGAGTGTTCCTTACCCTGAATAAAAAGTGACTCTGTACAGTTCCACAGTGATTGATCCTTACCCTGAATAAACAGTGACTCTGTACAGTTACACAGTGAGTGATCCTTACCCTGAATAAACAGTGACTCTATACAGTTACACAGAGAGTGATCCTTACCCTGAATAAAAGTGACTCTGTACAGTTACACAGTGAGTGATCTTTACCCTGAATAAACATTGACTCTGTACAGTTACACAGTGAGTGATCCATACCCTGAATAAACAGTGACTCTGTACAGTTTCAAAGTGAATGATTCATACCCTGAATAAACAGAGACTCTGTACAGTTACACAGTGGGTGATCCTCACCCTGAATAAACAGTGACTCTGTACAGTTACACAGTGAGTGATCCTTACCCTGAATAAACAGTGAGTCTGTACAGTTACACAGTGAGTGACCCTTACCCTGAATAACCACCGACTCTGTACAGTTACACAGTGAGTGACCCTTACCCTGAATAAACACCGACTCTGTACAGTTACACCGTGTGTGACATTTACCCTGAATAAACAGTGACTCTGTACAGTTACACAGTGAGTGATCCTGATGCTGAATAGACAGTGACTCTGTACAGTTTCACAGTGAGTGATCCTTACCCTGAATAAACAGTGAGTCTGTACAGTTACACAGTGAGTGACGCTTACCATGATTAAACAGTGACACTGTACAGTTAAACAGTGAGTGACCCTTACCCTGAATAAACACCGACTCTGTACAGTTAAACCGTGTGTGACCTTTACCCTGAACAAACAGTGACTCTGTATAGTTACACAGTGAGTGATCCTGACGCTGAATAAACAGTGACTCTGTACAGTTACACAGTGAGTGTTCCTTACCCTGAATAAAAAGTGACTCTGTACAGTTCCACAGTGATTGATCCTTACCCTGAATAAACAGTGACTCTGTACAGTTACACAGTGAGTGATCCTTACCCTGAATAAACAGTGACTCTATACAGTTACACAGAGAGTGATCCTTACCCTGAATAAAAGTGACTCTGTACAGTTATACAGTGAGTGATCTTTACCCTGAATAAACATTGACTCTGTACAGTTACACAGTGAGTGATCCATACCCTGAATAAACAGTGACTCTGTACAGTTTCACAGTGAATGATTCATACCCTGAATAAACAGAGACTCTGTACAGTTACACAGTGGGTGATCCTCACCCTGAATAAACAGTGACTCTGTACAGTTACACAGTGAGTGATCCTTACCCTGAATAAACAGTGACTCTGTACAGTTACACAGTGAGTGATCCTTACCCTGAATAAACAGTGACTCTGTACAGTAACACATTGAGTGATCCTGACTCTGAATAAACAGTGACTCTGTGCAGTTACACAGTGAGTGAACCTTACCCTGAGTAAACAGTGACCATGTACAGTTACACATTGAGTGAACTTTACCCTGAATAAGCAGTGACTCTGTACAGTTACACAGTGAGTGACCCTTACCCTGAATAAAAAGTGACTCAGTACAGTTACACAGTGAGTGATCCTTATCCTGAATAAACAGTGACTCTGTACAGTTACACCGTGTGTGACATTTACCCTGAATAAACAGTGACTCTGTACAGTTACACAGTGAGTGATCCTGATGCTGAATAGACAGTGACTCTGTACAGTTTCACAGTGAGTGATCCTTACCCTGAATAAACAGTGAGTCTGTACAGTTACACAGTGAGTGACGCTTACCATGATTAAACAGTGACACTGTACAGTTAAACAGTGAGTGACCCTTACCCTGAATAAACACCGACTCTGTACAGTTAAACCGTGTGTGACCTTTACCCTGAACAAACAGTGACTCTGTATAGTTACACAGTGAGTGATCCTGACGCTGAATAAACAGTGACTCTGTACAGTTACACAGTGAGTGTTCCTTACCCTGAATAAAAAGTGACTCTGTACAGTTCCACAGTGATTGATCCTTACCCTGAATAAACAGTGACTCTGTACAGTTACACAGTGAGTGATCCTTACCCTGAATAAACAGTGACTCTATACAGTTACACAGAGAGTGATCCTTACCCTGAATAAAAGTGACTCTGTACAGTTACACAGTGAGTGATCTTTACCCTGAATAAACATTGACTCTGTACAGTTACACAGTGAGTGATCCATACCCTGAATAAACAGTGACTCTGTACAGTTTCACAGTGAATGATTCATACCCTGAATAAACAGAGACTCTGTACAGTTACACAGTGGGTGATCCTCACCCTGAATAAACAGTGACTCTGTACAGTTACACAGTGAGTGATCCTTACCCTGAATAAACAGTGAGTCTGTACAGTTACACAGTGAGTGACCCTTACCCTGAATAACCACCGACTCTGTACAGTTACACAGTGAGTGACCCTTACCCTGAATAAACACCGACTCTGTACAGTTACACCGTGTGTGACATTTACCCTGAATAAACAGTGACTCTGTACAGTTACACAGTGAGTGATCCTGATGCTGAATAGACAGTAACTCTGTACAGTTTCACAGTGAGTGATCCTTACCCTGAATAAACAGTGAGTCTGTACAGTTACACAGTGAGTGACGCTTACCATGATTAAACAGTGACACTGTACAGTTAAACAGTGAGTGACCCTTACCCTGAATAAACACCGACTCTGTACAGTTAAACCGTGTGTGACCTTTACCCTGAACAAACAGTGACTCTGTATAGTTACACAGTGAGTGATCCTGACGCTGAATAAACAGTGACTCTGTACAGTTACACAGTGAGTGTTCCTTACCCTGAATAAAAAGTGACTCTGTACAGTTCCACAGTGATTGATCCTTACCCTGAATAAACAGTGACTCTGTACAGTTACACAGTGAGTGATCCTTACCCTGAATAAACAGTGACTCTATACAGTTACACAGAGAGTGATCCTTACCCTGAATAAAAGTGACTCTGTACAGTTACACAGTGAGTGATCTTTACCCTGAATAAACATTGACTCTGTACAGTTACACAGTGAGTGATCCATACCCTGAATAAACAGTGACTCTGTACAGTTTCACAGTGAATGATTCATACCCTGAATAAACAGAGACTCTGTACAGTTACACAGTGGGTGATCCTCACCCTGAATAAACAGTGACTCTGTACAGTTACACAGTGAGTGATCCTTACCCTGAATAAACAGTGACTCTGTACAGTTACACAGTGAGTGATCCTTACCCTGAATAAACAGTGACTCTGTACAGTAACACATTGAGTGATCCTGACTCTGAATAAACAGTGACTCTGTGCAGTTACACAGTGAGTGAACCTTACCCTGAGTAAACAGTGACCATGTACAGTTACACATTGAGTGAACTTTACCCTGAATAAGCAGTGACTCTGTACAGTTACACAGTGAGTGACCCTTACCCTGAATAAAAAGTGACTCAGTACAGTTACACAGTGAGTGATCCTTATCCTGAATAAACAGTGACTCTGTACAGTTACACCGTGAGTGTTCCTTACCCTGAATAAACAGTGACTCTGAACAGTTACACAGTGTGTGACCTTTACCCTGAAAAAACAGTGACTCTGTACAGTTACACAGTGAGTGATCCTCACTCTGAATAAACAGTGCCTCTGTACAGTTACACAGTGAGTGACGCTTACCCTGATTATACCGTGACTCTGTACAGTTAAACAATGAGTGACCCTTACCCTGAATAAACACCGACTCTGGACAGTTACAACTTGTGTGACCTTTACCCTGAATATACAGTGACTCTTTACAGTTACACAGTGAGTGATCCTAACGCTGAATAAACAGTGACTCTGTACAGTTACACAGTGAGTGATCCTTACCCTGAAAAAACAGTGACTCTGTACAGTTACACAGTGAGTGATCCTTACCATGAATAAACAATGAATCTGTACCGGTACACAGTGAGTGATCCTTACCCTGAATAAGCAGTGACTCTGTACAGTTTCACAGTGAGTGATCCTTACCCTGAATAAACGGAGACTCTGAACAGTTACACAGTGAGTGACACTTACCCTGAATAAACAGTGACTCTGTATAGTTACACAGTAACTGATCCTGACCCTGAATAAACAGTGACTCTGTACAGTTACACATTGAGTGATCCTGACGCTGAATAAACAGTGACTCTGTGTAGTTACACAGTGAGTGACCCTTACCCTGCATAAACAGTGACTCTGTACAGTTACACATTGAGTGACCTTTACCCTGAATAAACAGTGACTCTGTACAGTTACACAGTGAGTGACCCTTACCCTGAATTAACAGTGACTCTGTACAGTTACACAGTGAGTGATCCTTATCCTGAATAAAGAGTGACTCTGTACAGTTACACCGTGAGTGATCCTTACCCTGAATAACAGTGACTCTGTACAGTTACACAGTGTGTGACCTTTACCCTGAATAAACAGTGACTCTGTACTGTTACACAGTGAGTTATCCTCACTCTGAATAAACAGTGACTCTGTACAGTTACACAGTGAGTGATCCTTACCCTGAACAACCACCGACTCTGTACAGTTACACAGTGAGTGACCCTTACCCTGAATAAACAGTGACTCTGTACAGTTACACAGTGAGTTATCCTTACCCTGAATAAACAGTGACTCTGTACAGTTCCACAGTGAGTGATCCTAAACCTGAATAAACAGTGACTCTGTACGGTTGCACAGTGAGTGATCCTTACCATGAATAAGCAGTGACTCTGTACAGTTACACAGAGTGTGATCCTTACCCTGAATAAACAGTGACTCTGTACAGTTACACAGTGAGTTATCTTTACCCTGAATAAACATTGACTCTGTACAGTTACACAGTGAGTGATCCATACCCTGAATAAACAGTGACTCTGTACAGTTACACAGTGAATTATTCATACCCTGAATAAACAGTGACTCTGTACAGTTACACAGTGGGTGATCCTCACCCTGAATAAACAGTGACTCTGTACAGTTACACAGTGAGTGATCCTTACCCTGAATAAACAGTGACTCTGTACAGTTACACAGTGAGTGAACCTTACCATGAAAAAACAGTGACTCTGTACAGTCACACAGTGACTAATATTTAACCTGAATGAACAGTGACACTGTACAGTTACACATTGAGTGATCCTGACGCTGAATTAGCAGTGACTCTGTGCAGTTACACAGTGAGTGACCCTTACCTTGCATAAACAGTGACTCTGTACAGATACACATTGAGTGAACATTACCCTGAATTAACAGTGACTCTGTACAGTTACACAGTGAGTGACCCTTACCCTGAAGTAACAGTGAGTCTGTACAGTTACTCAGTGAGTGATTCTTATCCTGAATAAACAGTGACTCTGTACAGTTACACCGTGAGTGATCCTTACCCTGAATAAACAGTGACTCTGTACAGTTAAACAGTGTGTGACCTTTACCCTGAATAAACAGTGACTCTGTACAGTTACACAGTGAGTGATCCTCACTCTGAATAAACAGTGACTCTGTACAGTTTCACTGTGAGTGATCCTTATCCTGAATAAACAGTGAGTCTGTACAGTTACACAATGAGTAACGCTTACCCTGAATAAACAGTGATTCTGTACAGTTACACAGTGAGTGATCCTTACCCTGAATAAACAGTGAATCTGTACAGTTGCACAGTGAGTGATCCTTACCCTGAATAAACAGTGACTCGGTACAGTTACACAGTGAATGAACTTTACCCTGAATAAACAGTGACTCTTTACAGTTACACAGTGAGTGATCCTTATCCTGAATAAACAGTGACTCTGTACAGTTACACCGTGAGTGACACTTACCCTGAATAAACACTGACTCTGTACAGTTACACAGTGAGTGATCCTTACCCTGAATAAACAGTGACTCTGTACAGTTACACAGTGAGTGATCCTTACCCTGAATAAACAGTGACTCTGTACAGTTACACAGTGATTGATCCTTACCCAGAATAAACAGTGACTCTGTACAGTTACACAGTGAGAGATCCTTACCCTGAATAAACAGTGACTCTGTACAGTTACACAGTGAGTGACTCTAACCCTGAATAAACAGTGACTCTGTACAGTTACACAGTGAGTGACGCTAACCCTGAATAAACATTGATACTGTACAGGTACACAGTGAGTGATCCTTACCCTGAATAAACAGTGAATCTGTACAGTTGCACAGTGAGTGTTCCTTACCCTGAATTAACAGTGACTCTGTTCAGTTACACAGTGAGTGACCTTTACCCTGAATAAACAGTGGCTCTGTACAGTTAAACAGTGAGTGACCTCTACCCTGAATAAACAGTGACTCTGAACAGTTACACAGTGAGTGACCCTTACACTGAATAAACAGTGACTCTGTACAGTTCCACAGTGAGTGATCCTTACCCTGAATAAACAGTGACTCTGTACAATTACACAGTGAGTGATCCTTACCCTGAATAAAAAGTGACTCTGTACAGTTCCACAGTGATTGATCCTTACCCTGAATAAACAGTGACTCTTTACAGTTAGACAGTGAGTGATCACTACCCTGAATAAACAGTGACTCTATACAGTTACACAGAGAGTGATCCTTACCCTGAATAAAAAGTGACTCTGTACAGTTACACAGTGAGTGATCATTACCCTGAATAAACATTGACTCTGTACAATTACACAGTGAGTGATCCATACCCTGAAGAAACAGTGACTCTGTACAGTATCACAGTGAATGATTCATACCCTGAATAAACAGTGACTCTGTACAGTTACACAGTGGGTGATCCTCACCCTGAATAAACAGTGACTCTTTACAGTTACACATTGAGTAACCTTTACCCTGAATAAACAGTGACTCTGTACAGTTTCACAGTGAGTGACCCTTTCCCTGAATAAAAATTGACTCTGTACAGTTGCACAGTGAGTGATCCTTATCCTGAATAAACAGTGACTCTGTACATTTACACAGTGAGTGTCCCTAACCCTGAATAAACAGTGACTCTGTACAGTTACACAGTGAGTGATCCTGACGCTGAATAGACAGTGACTCTGTACAGTTACACAGTGAGTGATCCTGACGCTGAATAGACAGTGACTCTGTACAGTTACACAGTGAGTGATCCTTAAACATGAATAAACAGTGACTCTGTACAGTTACACAGTGAGTGATGCTTACCCTGATTATACCGTGACTCTGTACAGTTAAACAGTGAGTGACCCTTACCCTGAATGAACACCGACTCTGTACAGTTGCACCGTGTGTGACCTTTACCCTGAATAAAGAGTGACTCTGTACAGTTACACAGTGAGTGATCCTGACGCTGAAAAGACAGTGACTCTGTACAGTTACACAGTGAGTGATCCTTAACCTGAATAAACAGTGAGTCTGCACAGTTACACAGTGAATGACGTTTACCCTGATTAAACAGTGACACTGTACAGTTAAACAATGAGTGATCCTTACCCTGAATAAACAGTGACTCTGTACAGTTACACATTGAGTGATCCTGACGCTGAATAAACAGTGACTCTGTGCAGTTATACAGTGAGTGACCCTTACCCTGCATAAACAGTGACTCTGTACAGATACACACTGAGTGACCTTTACCCTGAATAAACAGTGACTCTTTACAGTTACACAGTGAGTGACCCTTTCCCTGAATTAACAGTGACTCTGTACAGTTACACAGTGAGTGATCCTTATCCTGAATAAACAGTGACTCTGTACAGTAACACCGTGAGTGATCCTTACCCTGAATAAACAGTGAATCTGTACAGTTACACAGTGTGTGACCTTTACCCTGAATAAACAGTGATTCTGTACAGTTACACAGTGAGTGATCCACACTCTGAATAAACAGTGACTCTGTACAGGTACACAGTGAGTGATCCATACCCTGAATAAACAGTGAGTCTGTACAGTTACACAGTGAGTGATCCTCACTCTGAATAAACAATGACTCTGTACAGTTTCACTGTGAGTGATCCTTATCCTGAATAAACAGTGAGTCTGTACAGTTACACACTGAGTAACGCTTACCCTGAATAAACAGTGATTCTGTACAGTTACACAGTGAGTGATCCTTACCCTGAATAAACAGTGAATCTGTACAGTTGCACAGTGAGTGATCCTTACCCTGAATAAACAGTGACTCGGTACAGTTACACAGTGAATGAACTTTACCCTGAATAAACAGTGACTCTTTACAGTTACACAGTGAGTGATCCTTATCCTGAATAAACAGTGACTCTGTACAGTTACACCGTGAGTGACACTTACCCTGAATAAACACTGACTCTGTACAGTTACACAGTGAGTGATCCTTACCCTGAATAAACAGTGACTCTGTACAGTTACACAGTGAGTGATCCTTACCCTGAATAAACAGTGACTCTGTACAGTTACACAGTGATTGATCCTTACCCAGAATAAACAGTGACTCTGTACAGTTACACAGTGAGAGATCCTTACCCTGAATAAACAGTGACTCTGTACAGTTACACAGTGAGTGACTCTAACCCTGAATAAACAGTGACTCTGTACAGTTACACAGTGAGTGACGCTAACCCAGAATAAACATTGATACTGTACAGGTACACAGTGAGTGATCCTTACCCTGAATAAACAGTGAATCTGTACAGTTGCACAGTGAGTGATCCTGACGCTGAATAAACAGTGATTCTGTACAGTTACACAGTGAATGATCCTTAAACATGAATAAACAGTGACTCTGTACAGTTACACAGTGAGTGATGCTTACCCTGATTATACCATGACTCTGTACAGTTAAACAGTGAGTGACCCTTACCCTGAATGAACACCGACTCTGTACAGTTGCACCGTGTGTGACCTTTACCCTGAATAAACAGTGACTCTGTACAGTTACACAGTGAGTGATCCTGACGCTGAAAAGACAGTGACTCTGTACAGTTACACAGTGAGTGATCCTTACCCTGAATAAACAGTGAGTCTGCACAGTTACACAGTGAATGATGTTTACCCTGATTAAACAGTGACACTGTACAGTTAAACAATGAGTGATCCTTAACCTGAATAAACAGTGACTCTGTACAGTTACACATTGAGTGATCCTGACGCTGAATAAACAGTGACTCTGTGCAGTTATACAGTGAGTGACCCTTACCCTGCATAAACAGTGACTCTGTACAGATACACACTGAGTGACCTTTACCCTGAATAAACAGTGACTCTGTACAGTTACACAGTGAGTGACCCTTTCCCTGAATTAACAGTGACTCTGTACAGTTACACAGTGAGTGATCCTTATCCTGAATAAACAGTGACTCTGTACAGTAACACCGTGAGTGATCCTTACCCTGAATAAACAGTGACTCTGTACAGTTACACAATGTGTGACCTTTACCCTGAATAAACAGTGATTCTGTACAGTTACACAGTGAGTGATCCACACTCTGAATAAACAGTGACTCTGTACAGGTACACAGTGAGTGATCCATACCCTGAATAAACAGTGAGTCTGTACAGTTACACAGTGAGTGATCCTCACTCTGAATAAACAGTGACTCTGTACAGTTTCACTGTGAGTGATCCTTATCCTGAATAAACAGTGAGTCTGTACAGTTACACAGTGAGTAACGCTTACCCTGAATAAACAGTGATTCTGTACAGTTACACAGTGAGTGATCCTTACCCTGAATAAACAGTGAATCTGTACAGTTGCACAGTGAGTGATCCTTACCCTGAATAAACAGTGACTCGGTACAGTTACACAGTGAATGAACTTTACCCTGAATAAACAGTGACTCTTTACAGTTACACAGTGAGTGATCCTTATCCTGAATAAACAGTGACTCTGTACAGTTACACCGTGAGTGACACTTACCCTGAATAAACACTGACTCTGTACAGTTACACAGTGAGTGATCCTTACCCTGAATAAACAGTGACTCTGTACAGTTACACAGTGAGTGATCCTTACCCTGAATAAACAGTGACTCTGTACAGTTACACAGTGATTGATCCTTACCCAGAATAAACAGTGACTCTGTACAGTTACACAGTGAGAGATCCTTACCCTGAATAAACAGTGACTCTGTACAGTTACACAGTGAGTGACTCTAACCCTGAATAAACAGTGACTCTGTACAGTTACACAGTGAGTGACGCTAACCCTGAATAAACATTGATACTGTACAGGTACACAGTGAGTGATCCTTACCCTGAATAAACAGTGAATCTGTACAGTTACACAGTGAGTGATCCTTACCCTGAATAAACAGTGACTCTGTACAGTTACACAATGTGTGACCTTTACCCTGAATAAACAGTGACTCTGTACAGTTAAACAGTGAGTGACCTCTACCCTGAATAAACAGTGACTCTGAACAGTTACACAGTGAGTGACCCTTACACTGAATAAACAGTGACTCTGTACAGTTCCACAGTGAGTGATCCTTACCCTGAATAAACAGTGACTCTGTACAATTACACAGTGAGTGATCCTTACCCTGAATAAAAAGTGACTCTGTACAGTTCCACAGTGATTGATCCTTACCCTGAATAAACAGTGACTCTTTACAGTTAGACAGTGAGTCATCACTACCCTGAATAAACAGTGACTCTATACAGTTACACAGAGAGTGATCCTTACCCTGAATAAAAAGTGACTCTGTACAGTTACACAGTGAGTGATCATTACCCTGAATAAACATTGACTCTGTACAGTTACACAGTGAGTGATCCATACCCTGAAGAAACAGTGACTCTGTATAGTATCACAGTGAATGATTCATACCCTGAATAAACAGTGACTCTGTACATTTACACAGTGGGTGATCCTCACCCTGAATAAACAGTGACTCTGTACAGTTACACAGTGAGTGATCCTTAACCTGAATAAACATTGACTCTGTACAGTTACACAGTGAGTGATCCTTACCCTTAATAAACAGTGACTCTGTACAGTTACACATTGAGTAACCTTTACCCTGAATAAAGAGTGACTCTGTACAGTTTCACAGTGAGTGACCCTTTCCCTGAATAAAAATTGACTCTGTACAGTTGCACAGTGAGTGATCCTTATCCTGAATAAACAGTGACTCTGTACAGTTACACAGTTTGTGACATTTACCCTGAAAAAACAGTGACTCTTTACAGTTACACAGTGAGTGATCCTCACTCTGAATAAACAGTGACTCTGTACAGTTACACAGTCAGTGATCCTTACCCTGAATAAACAGTGAGTCTGTACAGTTACACAGTGAGTGTCCCTAACCCTGAATAAACAGTGACTCTGTACAGTTACACAGTGAGTGATCCTGACGCTGAATAGACAGTGACTCTGTACAGTTACACAGTGAGTGATCCTGACGCTGAATAGACAGTGACTCTGTACAGTTACACAGTGAGTGATCCTTAAACATGAATAAACAGTGACTCTGTACAGTTACACAGTGAGTGATGCTTACCCTGATTATACCGTGACTCTGTACAGTTAAACAGTGAGTGACCCTTACCCTGAATGAACACCGACTCTGTACAGTTGCACCGTGTGTGACTTTTACCCTGAATAAACAGTGACTCTGTACAGTTACACAGTGAGTGATCCTGACGCTGAAAAGACAGTGACTCTATACAGTTACACAGTGAGTGATCCTTACCCTGAATAAACAGTGAGTCTGCACAGTTACACAGTGAATGACGTTTACCCTGATTAAACAGTGACACTGTACAGTTAAACAATGAGTGATCCTTACCCTGAATAAACAGTGACTCTGTACAGTTACACATTGAGTGATCCTGACGCTGAATAAACAGTGACTCTGTGCAGTTATACAGTGAGTGACCCTTACCCTGCATAAACAGTGACTCTGTACAGATACACACTGAGTGACCTTTACCCTGAATAAACAGTGACTCTGTACAGTTACACAGTGAGTGACCCTTTCCCTGAATTAACAGTGACTCTGTACAGTTACACAGTGAGTGATCCTTATCCTGAATAAACAGTGACTCTGTACAGTAACACCGTGAGTGATCCTTACCCTGAATAAACAGTGACTCTGTACAGTTACACAGTGTGTGACCTTTACCCTGAATAAACAGTGATTCTGTACAGTTACACAGTGAGTGATCCACACTCTGAATAAACAGTGACTCTGTACAGGTACACAGTGAGTGATCCATACCCTGAATAAACAGTGAGTCTGTACATTTACACAGTGAGTGACCCTTACCCTGAATAACCACCGACTCTGTACAGTTACACAGTGAGTGACCCTTACCCTGAATAAACACCGACTCTGTACAGTTGCACCGTGTGTGACCTTTACCCTGAATAAACAGTGACTCTGTACAGTTACACAGTGAGTGATCCTGACGCTGAAAAGACAGTGACTCTGTACAGTTACACAGTGAGTGATCCTTACCCTGAATAAACAGTGAGTCTGTACAGTTACACAGTGAGTGACGCTTACCCTGATTAAACAGTGACACTGTACAGTTAAACAGTGAGTGACCCATACCCTGAATAAACACCGACTCAGTACATTTACACCGTGTGTGACCTTTACCCTGAATAAACAGTGACTCTGTACAGTTACACAGTGAGTGATCCTGACGCTGAATAAACAGTGACTCTGTACAGTTACACAGTGAGTGATCCTTACCCTGAATATACAGTGACTCTGTACAGTTAAACAGTGAGTGATCCTTACCCTGAATAAACAGTGACTCTGTTCAGTTACACAGTGAGTGATCCTTATCCTGAATAAACAGTGACTCTGTACAGTTACACAGTGAATGATTCATACACTGAATAAACAGTGACTCTGTACAGTTACACAGTGAATAATCCTTACTCTGAATAAACAGTGACTCTGTACAGTTACAAAGTGAGTGATCCTTACCCTGAATAAACAGTGACTCTGCACAGATACACAGTGATTGATCCTGACGCTGAATAAACAGTGACTCTGTGCAGTTACACAGTGAGAGACCCTAACCCTAAATAAACAGTGACTCTGTACAGTTACACATTGAGTGACCTTAACCCTGAATAAACAGTGACTCTGCACAGTTACATAGTGAGTGACCGTTACCCTGAATAAACAGTGAATCTGTACAGTTACACAGTGAGTGATCCTTATCCTGAATAAACAGTGACTCTGTACAATTACACCGTGAGTGAACCTTACCCTGAATAAACAGTGGCTCTGTACCGTTACACAGTGTGTGACCTTTACCCTGAAAAAACAGTGACTCTGTACAGTTACACAATGAGTGATCCTCACTCTGAATAAAAAGTGACTCTGCACAGTTACACAGTGAGTGATACTTACTTTGAATAAACAGTGAGTCTGTACAGTTACACAGTGAGTGACCCTTACCCTGAATAAACACCGACTCTGTACATTACACAGTGAGTGAACATTACCCTGAATAAACACCGATTCTGTACAGTTACACCATTTATGACCTTTACCCTGAATAAGCAGTGACTCTGTACAGTTACACAGAGAGTGATCCTCACCCTGAATAAACAGTGACTCTGTACATTTACACAGTGAGTGATCTTTACCCTGAATAAACATTTACTCTGTACAGTTACACAGTGAGTGATCCATACCCTGAATAAACAGTGACTATGTACAGTTACACAGTGATTGACTCAGAGCCTGAATAAACAGTGACTCTGTACAGTTACACAGTGGGTGATCCTCACCCTGAATAAACAGTGACTCTGTACAGTTACACAGTGAGTGATCCTCACCCTGAATAAACAGTGACTCTGTACAGTTACACAGTGAGTGATACATACCCTGAAAAATCAGTGACTCTGTACAGTTACACAGTGACTAATCCTTACCCTGAATAAACAGTGACTCTGTACAGTTACACATTGAGTGATCCTGACGCTGAATAAACAGTGACTCTGTGCAGTTACACAGTGAGTGACCCTTACCCTGAATAAACAGTGACTCTGTACAGATACACATTGAGTGACCATTACCCTGAATTAACAGTGACTCTGTCCAGTTACACAGTGAGTGACCCTTACCCTGAATTAACAGTGACTCTGTACAGTTACACAGTGAGTGATCCTTATCCTGAATAAATAGTGACTCTGTACAGTTACACCGTGAGTGATCCTTACCCTGAATAAACAGTGACTCTGTACAGTTAAACAGTGTGTGACCCTTACTCTGAATAAACAGTGACTCTGTACAGTTACACAGTGAGTGATCCTCACTCTGAATAAACAGTGACTCTGTACAGTTACACAGTGAGTCATCCTTACCCTGAATAAACAGTGACTCTGCAAATTTACACAGTGTGTGGCGCTTACCCTGATTAAACAGTGACACTGTACAGTTAAACAGTGAGTGAACCTTACCCTGAATTAACACCGACTCTGTACAGTTACACCGTGTGTGACATTTATCCTGAGTAAACAGTGACTCTGTACAGTTAGACAGTGAGTGATCCTGACGCTGAATAAACAGTGACTCTGTACAGTTACACAGTGAGTGATCCTTACCCTGAATAAACAGTGACTCTGTACAGTTAGACAGTGAGTGATCCTTACCCTGAATAAACAGTGACTCTGTACAGTTACACAGTGAGTGATCCTTATGCTGATAAACAGTGACTCTGTACAGTTACACAGTGAGTGATCCTTACCCTGAATAAACAGTGGCTCTGTACAGTTACACAGTGAGTGCTCCTTACCCTGAATAAACAGTGACTCTGTACAGTTACACAGTGAGTGACCTTTACCCTGAATAAACAGTGACTCTGTACAGTTACACAGGGAGTGACCCTTACCCTGAATAAACAGTGTCGCTGTACAGTTACACACTGAGTGACCTTTACCCTGAATAAACAGTGACTCTGTACAGTTACACAGTGAGTGATCCTTACCCTGAATAAACAGTGACTTTTTATAGTTACATAGTGAGTGATCCTTACCCTGAATAAACAGTGACTCTGTACAGTTACACAGTGAGTGATCCTTACCCTGAATATACAGTGACTCTGAACAGTTACACAGTGAGTGACCCTTACCCTAAAAAACAGTGACTCTGTACAATTACACAGTGAGTGATCCTTACCCTGAATAAACAGTGACTCTGTACAGTTACACAGAGAGTTATCCTTACCCTGAATAAAAAGTGACTGTGTACAGTTACACAGTGAGTGATCTTTAACCTGAATAAACGTTGACTCTGTACAGTTAGACAGTGAGTAATCCTTACACTGAATAATCAGTGACTCTGTGCAGTTACACAGTGAGTGATCCATACTCTGAATAAACAGTTACTCTGTACAGTTACACAGTGATTGACTCAGAGCCTGAATAAACAGTGACTCTGTACAGTTACAAAGTGGGTGATCCTCACCCTGAATAAACAGTGACTCTGTACAGTTACACAGTGAGTGATCCTCACCCTGAATAAACAGTGACTCTGTACAGTTACACAGTGAGTGATACATACCCTGAAAAATCAGTGACTCTGTACAGTTACACAGTGACTAATCCTTACCCTGAATAAACAGTGACTCTGTACAGTTACACATTGAGTGATCCTGACGCTGAATAAACAGTGACTCTGTGCAGTTACACAGTGAGTGACCCTTACCCTGCATAAACAGTGACTCTGTACAGATACACATTGAGTGACCTTTTCCCTGAATTAACAGTGACTCTGTCCAGTTACACAGTGAGTGACCCTTACCCTGAATTAACAGTGACTCTGTACAGTTACACAGTGAGTGATCCTTATGCTGAATAAATAGTGACTCTGTACAGTTACACCGTGAGTGATCCTTACCCTGAATAAACAGTGACTCTGTACAGTTAAACAGTGTGTGACCCTTACTCTGAATAAACAGTGACTCTGTACAGTTACACAGTGAGTGATCCTCACTCTGAATAAACAGTGACTCTGTACAGTTACACAGTGAGTCATCCTTACCCTGAATAAACAGTGACTCTGCAAAGTTACACAGTGTGTGACGCTTACCCTGATTAAACAGTGACACTGTACAGTTAAACAGTGAGTGAACCTTACCCTGAATTAACACCGACTCTGTACAGTTACACCGTGTGTGACATTTATCCTGAGTAAACAGTGACTCTGTACAGTTAGACAGTGAGTGATCCTGACGCTGAATAAACAGTGACTCAGTACACTTACACAGTGAGTGATCCTTACCCTGAATAAACAGTGACTCTGTACAGTTAGACAGCGAGTGATCCTTACCCTGAATAAACAGTGACTCTGTACAGTTACACAGTGAGTGATCCTTATGCTGATAAACAGTGACTCTGTACAGTTACACAGTGAGTGATCCTTACCCTGAATAAACAGTGGCTCTGTACAGTTACACAGTGAGTGCTCCTTACCCTGAATAAACAGTGACTCTGTACAGTTACACAGTGAGTGACCTTTACCCTGAATAAACAGTGACTCTGTACAGTTACACAGGGAGTGACCCTTACCCTGAATAAACAGTGTCTCTGTACAGTTAAACACTGAGTGACCTTTACCCTGAATAAACAGTGACTCTGTACAGTTACACAGTGAGTGATCCTTACCCTGAATAAACAGTGACTCTTTATAGTTACATAGTGAGTGATCCTTACCCTGAATAAACAGTGACTCTGTACAGTTACACAGTGAGTGATCCTTACCCTGAATATACAGTGACTCTGAACAGTTACACAGTGAGTGACCCTTACCCTAAAAAACAGTGACTCTGTACAATTACACAGTGAGTGATCCTTACCCTGAATAAACAGTGACTCTGTACAGTTACACAGAGAGTTATCCTTACCCTGAATAAAAAGTGACTGTGTACACTTACACAGTGAGTGATCTATAACCTGAATAAACGTTGACTCTGTACAGTTAGACAGTGAGTGATCCATACACTGAATAATCAGTGACTCTGTACAGTTACACAGTGAGTGATCCATACTCTGAATAAACAGTTACTCTGTACAGTTACACAGTGATTGACTCAGAGCCTGAATAAACAATGACTCTGTACAGTTACACAGTGGGTGAACCTCACCCTGAATAAACAGTGACTCTGTACAGTTACACAGTGAGTGAACCTTACCCTGAATATACAGTGACTCTGTACAGATACACAATGAGTGATCCTTACATTGAATAAACGGTGACTCTGTACAGTTACACAGTGAGTGACCTTTACCCTGAATAAACAGTGACTCTGTACAGTTACACAGGGAGTGACCCTTACACTGAATAAACAGTGTTTCTGTACAGTTACACACTGAGTGACCTTAACCCTGAATAAACAGTGACTCTGTACAGTTACACAGTGAGTGATCCTTACCCTGAATAAACAGTGACTCCTTATAGGTACATAGTGAGTGATCCTTACCCTGAATAAACAGTGACTCTGTACAGTTACACAGTGAGTGATCCTTACCCTGAATATACAGTGACTCTGAACAGTTACACAGTGAGTGACCCTTACCCTGAAATAACAGTGACTCTGTACAATTACACAGTGAATGATTCATACCCTGAATAAACAGTGACTCTGTACAGTTACACAGTGGATGATCCACACCCTGAATAAACAGTGACTCTGTACAGTTACACAGTGAGTGATCCTTACCCTGAATAAACAGTGACTCTGTACAGTAACACAATGAGTGATCCTGACGCTGAATAAACAGTGACTCTGTGCAGTTACACAGTGAGTGACCCTTACCCTGAATAAACAGTGACTCTGTACAGTTACACATTGAGTGACCATTACTCTGAATAAACAGCGACTCTGTACAGTTACACAGTGAGTGATCCTTAGCCTGAATAAACAGTGACTCTGTACAGTTACACAGTGAGTGATCCTTATGCTGATAAACAGTGACTCTGGACAGTTACACAGTGAGTGATCCTTACCCTGAATAAACAGTGGCTCTGTACAGTTACACAGTGAGTGCTCCTTACCCTGAATAAACAGTGACTCTGTACAATTACACAGTGAGTGACCTTTACCCTGAATAAACAGTGATTCTGTACAGTTACACAGGGAGTGACCCTTACCCGGAATAAACACCGACTCTGTACAGTTACACCATGTGTGTCCTTTACCCTGATTAAACAGTGACTCTGTACAGTTACACAGTGAGTGATCCTGACTCTGAATAGACAGTGACTCTGTACAGTTACACAGTGAGTGATCCTTACCCTGAATAAACAGTGACTCTGTACAGTTACGCAGTGAGTGACGCTAACCCTGATTATACAGTGACTCTGTACTGTTAAACAGTGAGTGACCCTTCCCCTGAATAAACACCGACTTTGTACAGTTACACCTTGTGTGACCTTTAACCTGAATAAACAGTGACTCTGTACAGTTACACAGTGAGTGATCCTGACGCTGATTAAACAGTGACTCTGTACAGTTACACAGAGAGTGATCCTTACCCTGAATAAACAGTGACTCTGTACAGTCACACAGTGATTGATCCTTACCCTGAATAAACAGTGACTCTGTACCGTTACACAGTGAGTGAACCTTACCCTGAATAAACAGTGACTCTGTACAGTTACACAATGAGTGATCCTTACCCTGAATAAACTGTGGCTCTGTACAGTTACACAGTGAGTGATCCTTACCCTGAATAAACAGTGACTCTGTACAGTCACACAGTGATTGATCCTTACCCTGAATAAACAGTGACTCTGTACAGTTACACAGTGAGTGACCCTTACCCTGAATAAACAGTGACTCTGTAAAGTTACACAGTGAGTGACCATAACCCTGAATAAACAGTGACTCTGTACAGTTACACAGTGAGTGACCTTTACCCTGATTAAACAGTGACTCTGTACAGTTACACAGGGAGTGACCCTTACCCGGAATAAACACCGACTCTGTACAGTTACACCATGTGTGTCCTTTACCCAGATTAAACAGTGACTCTGTACAGTTACACAGTGAGTGATCCTGACTCTGAATAGACAGTGACTCTGTACAGTTACACAGTGAGTGATCCTTACCCTGAATAAACATTGACTCTGTACAGTTACACAGTGAGTGACGCTAACCCTGATTATACAGTGACTCTGTACAGTTAAACAGTGAGTGACCCTTCCCCTGAATAAACACCGACTTTGTACAGTTACACCTTGTGTGACCTTTAACCTGAATAAACAGTGACTCTGTACAGTTACACAGTGAGTGATCCTGACGCTGATTAAACAGTGACTCTGTACAGTTACACAGTGAGTGATCCTTACCCTGAATAAACAGTGACTCTGTACAGTCACACAGTGATTGATCCTTACCCTGAATAAACAGTGACTCTGTACCGTTACACAGTGAGTGAACCTTACCCTGAATAAACAGTGACTCTGTACAGTTACACAATGAGTGATCCTTACCCTGAATAAACTGTGGCTCTGTACAGTTACACAGTGAGTGATCCTTACCCTGAATAAACAGTGACTCTGTACAGTCACACAGTGATTGATACTTACCCTAAATAAACAGTGACTCTGTACAGTTACACAGTGAGTGACCCTTACCCTGAATAAACAGTGACTCTGTAAAGTTACACAGTGAGTGACCATAACCCTGAATAAACAGTGACTCTGTACAGTTACACAGTGAGTGACGCTTACCCTGAAATACAGTGTTTCTGTACAGTTACACAGTGAGTGATCCTTACCCTCAATAAACAGTGAATCTGAACAGTTGCACAGTGAGTGATCCTTACCCTGAATAAACAGTGACTCTGTACAGTTACACAGTGTGTGATCCTTACCCTGAATAAACAGTGACTCTGTACAGTTACGCAGAGAGTGATCCTTACCCTGAATAAAAAGTGACTCTGTACAGTTACACAGTGAGTGATCTTTACCCTGAATAAACATTGACTCGGTACAGTTACACAGTGAGTGATCCATACCCTGAATAAACAGGGACTCTGTACAGTTACACAGTGAATGATTCATACCCTGAATAAACAGTGACTCTGTACAGTTACACAGAGGGTGATCCACACCCTGAATAAACAGTGACTCTGTACAGTTACACAGTGAGTGATCCTTACCCTGAATAAACAGTGACTCTGTACAGTAACACAATGAGTGATCCTGATGCTGAATAAACAGTGACTCTGTGCCGTTACACAGTGAGTGACCCTTACCCTGAATAAACAGTGACTCTGTAGAGTTACACATTGAGTGACCTTTACCCTGAATAAACAGCGACTCTGTACAGTTACACAGTGAGTGACCCTTACCCTGAATAAACAGTGACTCTGTACAGTTACACAGTGAGTGATCCTTATCCTGAATAAACAGTGACTCTGTAAAGTTACACCGTGAGTGATCCTTACCCTGAATAAACAGAGACTCTGGACAGTTACACAGTGTGTGACATTTACCCTTAAAAAAACTGTGACTCTGTACAGTTACACAGTGAGTGATCCTCACTCTGAATAAACAGTGACTCTGTACAGTTACACAGTGAGTGATCCTTACCCTGAATGAACAGTGAGTCTGTACAGTTACACAGTGAGTGACCCTTACACTGAATAAACACCGACACTGTACAGTTACACAGTGAGTGACCCTTACCCGGAATAAACACCGACTCTGTACAGTTACACCATGTGTGACCTTTACCCTGATTAAACAGTGACTCTGTATAGTTACACAGTGAGTGATCCTGACTCTGAATAGACAGTGACTCTGTACAGTTACACAGTGAGTGATCCTTACCCTGAATAAACAGTGACTCTGTACAGTTACACAGTGAGTGACGCTTACCCTGATTATACAGTGACTCTGTACAGTTAAACAGTGAGTGACCCTTCCCCTGAATAAACACCGACTTTGTACAGTTACACAATGAGTGATCCTTACCCTGAATAAACTGTGGCTCTGTACAGTTACACAGTGAGTGATTATTACCCTGAATAAACAGTGACTCTGTACAGTTACACAGTGAGTGACCCTTACCCAGAATAAACAGTGACTCTGTAAAGTTACACAGTGAGTGACCATAACCCTGAATAAACAGTGACTCTGTACAGTTACACACTGAGTGACGCTTACCCTCAAATACAGTGATTCTGTACAGTTACACAGTGAGTGATCCTTACCCTCAATAAACAGTGAATCTGAACAGTTGCACAGTGAGTGATCCTTACCCAGAATAAACAGTGACACTGTACAGTTACACAGTGAGTGACCTTTACCCTGAATAAACAGTGATTCTGTACAGTTACACAGTGAGTGACGTTTACCCTGAATAAACAGTGACTCTGTACAGTTACACACTGAGTGACCTTTACCCTGAATAAACAGTGACTCTGTACAGTTACACAGTGAGTGATCCTTACCCTGAATAAGCAATGACTCTGTACAGTTACACAGAGAGTGATCCTTACCCTGAATAAACAGTGACTCTGTACAGTTACACAGTGAGTGATCTTTACCCTGAATAAACATTGACTCTGTACAGTTACACAGTGAGTGATCCATACACTGAGTAAACAGTGAAGCTGTACAGTTACACTGTGAAATATTCATACCCTGAATAAACAGTTACTCTGCACAGTTACACATTGGGTGATCCTCACCCTGAATAAACAGTGGCTCTGTACAGTTACACAGTGAGTGATCCTTACCCTGAATAAACAGTGACTCTGTACAGTTACACAGTGAGTGATCCTTTCCCTGAAAAAACAGTGACTCTGTACAGTTACACAGTGAGTGATCCTTACCCTGAATAAACAGTGACTCTGTACAGTTACACATTCAGGTATCCTGACGCTGAATAAACAGTGACTCTGTGCAGTAACACAGTGAGTGATCCTTACCCTGAATTAAAAGTGACTCTGTACAGTTAGACAGTGAGTGATCCTTACCCTGAATAAACAGTGACTCTGTACAGTTACACAGTGAGTGATCCTTATGCTGATAAACAGTGACTCTGTACAGTTACACAGTGAGTGATCCTTACCCTGAATAAACAGTGGCTCTGTACAGTTACACAGTGAGTTCTCCTTACCCTGAATAAACAGTGACTCTGTACAGTTACACAGTGAGTGACCTTTACCCTGAATAAACAGTGACTCTGTACAGTTACACAGGGAGTGACCCTTACCCTGAATAAACAGTGTCTCTGTACAGTTACACACTGAGTGAACTTTACCCTGAATAAACAGTGACTCTGTACAGTTACACAGTGAGTGATCCTTACCCTGAATAAACAGTGACACTTTATAGTTACATAGTGAGTGATCCTTACCCTGAATAAACAGTGACTCTGTACAGTTACACAGTGAGTGATCCTTACCCTGAATATACAGTGACTCTGAACAGTTACACAGTGAGTGACCCTTACCCTAAAAAACAGTGACTCTGTACAATTACACAGTGAGTGATCCTTACCCTGAATAAAAAGTGACTCTGTACAGTTCCACAGTGAGTGATGCTTACCCTGAATAAACAGTGACTCTGTACAGTTACACAGTGAGTGATCCTTACCCTGAATAAACAGTGACTCTGTACAGTTACACAGAGAGTTATCCTTACCCTGAATAAAAAGTGACTGTGTACAGTTACACAGTGAGTGATCTTTAACCTGAATAAACGTTGACTCTGTACAGTTAGACAGTGAGTGATCCATACACTGAATAATCAGTGACTCTGTACAGTTACACAGTGAGTGATCCATACTCTGAATAAACAGTTACTCTGTACAGTTACACAGTGATTGACTCAGAGCCTGAATAAACAATGACTCTGTACAGTTACACAGTGGGTGAACCTCACCCTGAATAAACAGTGACTCTGTACAGTTACACAGTGAGTGAACCTTACCCTGAATAAACAGTGACTCTGTACAGATACAAAGTGAGTGATCCTTACATTGAATAAACGGTGACTCTGTACAGTTACACAGGGAGTGACCCTTACCCTGAATAAACAGTGTCTCTGTACAGTTACACACTGAGTGACCTTAACCCTGAATAAACAGTGACTCTGTACAGTTACACAGTGAGTGATCCTTACCCTGAATAAACAGTGACTCCTTATAGGTACATAGTGAGTGATCCTTACCCTGAATAAACAGTGACTCTGTACAGTTACACAGTGAGTGATCCTTACCCTGAATATACAGTGACTCTGAACAGTTACACAGTGAGTGACCATTACCCTGAAAAAACAGTGACTCTGTACAATTACACAGTGAGTGATCCTTACCCTGTATAAAAAGTGACTCTGTAAAGTTCCACAGTGAGTGATGCTTACCCTGAATAAACAGTGACTCTGTACATTTACACAGTGAGTGATCCTTACCCTGAATAAACAGTGACTCTGTACAGTTACACAGAGAGTGATCCTTACCCTGAATAAAAAGTGAATCTGTACAGTCACACAGTGAGTGATCTTTACCCTGAATAAACATTGACTCGGTACAGTTACACAGTGAGTGATCCATACCCTGAATAAACAGTGACTCTGTACAGTTACACAGTGAATGATTCATACCCTGAATAAACAGTGACTCTGTACAGTTACACATTGGGTGATCCACACCCTGAATAAACAGTGACTCTGTACAGTTACACAGTGAGTGATCCTTACCCTGAATAAACAGTGACTCTGTACAGTAACACAATGAGTGATCCTGACGCTGAATAAACAGTGACTCAATGCAGTTACACAGTGAGTGACCCTTACCCTGAATAAACAATGACTCTGTACAGTTACACATTGAGTGACCTTTACCCTGAATAAACAGCGACTCTGTACAGTTACACAGTGAGTGACCCTTACCCTGAATAAACAGTGACTCTGTACAGTTACATAGTGAGTGATCCTTACCCTGAATAAACAGTGACTCTGTACAGTTAGACAGTGAGCGATCCTTACCCTGAATAAACAGTGACACTGTACAGTTACACAGTGAGTGATCCTTATGCTGATAAACAGTGACTCTGTACAGTTACACAGTGAGTGATCCTTACCCTGAATAAACAGTGGCTCTGTACATTTACACAGTGAGTGCTCCTTACCCTGAATAAACAGTGACTCTGTACAGTTACACAGTGAGTGACCTTTACCCTGAATAAACAGTGACTCTGTACAGTTACACAGGGAGTGACCCTTACCCTGAATAAACAGTGTCTCTGTACAGTTACACACTGAGTGACCTTTACCCTGAATAAACAGTGACTCTGTACAGTTACACAGTGAGTGATCCTTACCCTGAATAAACAGTGACTCTTTATAGTTACATAGTGAGTGATCCTTACCCTGAATAAACAGTGACTCTGTACAGTTACACAGTGAGTGATCCTTACCCTGAATATACAGTGACTCTGAACAGTTACACAGTGAGTGACCCTTACCCTGAAAAAACAGTGACTCTGTACAATTACACAGTGAGTGATCATTACCCTGAATAAAAAGTGACTCTGTACAGTTACACAGTGAGTGATGCTTACCCTGAATAAACAGTGACTCTGTACAGTTACACAGTGAGTGATCCTTACCCTGAATAAAAAGTGACTGTGTACAGTTACACAGTGAGTGATCTTTAACCTGAATAAACGTTGACTCTGTACATTTAGACAGTGAGTGATCCATACACTGAATAATCAGTGACTCTGTACAGTTACACAGTGAGAGTTCCATACTCTGAATAAATAGTTACTCTGTACAGTTACACAATGATTGACTCAGAGCCTGAATAAACAATGACTCTGTACAGTTACACAGTGGGTGAACCTCACCCTGAATAAACAGTGACTCTGTACAGTTACACAGTGAGTGAACCTTACCCTGAATAAACAGTTACTCTGTACAGATACACAGTGAGTGATCCTTACATTGAATAAACGGTGACTCTGTACAGTTACACAGTGAGTGAACTTTACCCTGAATAAACAGTGACTCTGTACAGTTACACAGGGAGTTTCCCTTACCCTGAATAAACAGTGTCCCTGTACAGTTACACACTGAGTGACCTTAACCCTGAATAAACAGTGACTCTGTACAGTTACACAGTGAGTGATCCTTACCCTGAATAAGCAGTGACTCCTTATTGGTACATAATGAGTGATCCTTACCCTGAATAAACAGTGACTCTGTACAGTTACACAGTGAGTGATCCTTTCGCTGAATATACAGTGACTCTGAACAGTTACACAGTGAGTGACCCTTACCCTGAAAAAACAGTGACTCTGTACAATTACACAGTGAGTGATCCTTACCCTGAATAAAAAGTGAATCTGTAAAGTTCCACAGTGAGTGATGCTTACCCTGAATAAACAGTGACTCTGTACAGTTACACAGTGAGTGATCCTTACCCTGAATAAACAGTGACTCTGTACAGTTACACAGAGAGTGATCCTAACCCTGAATAAAAAGTGACTCTGTACAGTTACACAGTGAGTGATCTTTACCCTGAATAAACATTGACTCGGTACAGTTACACAGTGAGTGATCCATACCCTGAATAAACAGTGACTCTGTACAGTTACACAGTGAATGATTCATACCCTGAATAAACAGTGACTCTGTACAGTTAAACAGAGGGTGATCCACACCCTGAATAAACAGTGACTCTGTACAGTTACACAGTGAGTGATCCTTACCCTGAATAAACAGTGACTCTGTACAGTAACACAATGAGTGATCCTGATGCTGAATAAACAGTGACTCTGTGCAGTTACACAGTGAGTGACCCTTACCCTGAATAAACAGTGACTCTGTACAGTTACACATTGAGTGACCTTTACCCTGAATAAACAGCGACTCTGTACAGTTACACAGTGAGTGACCCTTACCCTGAATAAACAGTGACTCTGTACAGTTACACAGTGAGTGATCCTTATCCTGAATAAACAGTGACTCTGTAAAGTTACACCGTGAGTGATCCTTACCCTGAATAAACAGTGACTCTGTACAGTTACACAGTGTGTGACCTTTACCCTTAAAAAAACTGTAACTCTGTACAGTTACACAGTGAGTGATCCTCACTCTGAATAAACAGTGACTCTGTACAGTTACACAGTGAGTGATCCTTACCCTGAATGAACAGTGAGTCTGTACAGTTACACAGTGAGTGACCCATACCCTGAATAAACACCGACTCTGTACAGTTACACAGTGAGTGAACCTTACCCTGAATAAACAGTGACTCTGTACAGTTACACACTGAGTGACTTTTACCCTGAATAAACAGTGACTCTGTACAGTTACACAGTGAGTGATCCTTACCCTGAATAAGCAGTGACTCTGTACAGTTACACAGAGAGTGATCCTTACCCTGAATAAACAGTGACTCTGTACAGTTACACAGTGAGTGATCTTTACCCTGAATAAACATTGACTCTGTACAGTTACACAGTGGGTGACCCATACCCTGATTAAACAGTGACTCTGTACAGTTACACAGTGAGTGATCCTGACTCTGAATAGACAGTGACTCTGTACAGTTACACAGTGAGTGATCCTTAACCTGAATAAACAGTGACTCTGTACAGTTACACAGTGAGTGACGCTAACCCTGATGATACAGTGACTCTGTACAGTTAAACAGTGAGTGACCCTTCCCCTGAATAAACACCGACTTTGTACAGTTACACCTTGTGTGACCTTTAACCTGAATAAACAGTGACTCTGTACAATTACACAGTGAGTGATCCTGATGCTGATTATACAGTGACTCTGTACAGTTACACAGTGAGTGATCCTTACCCTGAATATACAGTGACTCTGTACAGTCACACAGTGATTGATCCTTACCCTGAATAAACAGTGACTCTGTACCGTTACACAGTGAGTGAACCTTACCCTGAATAAACAGTGACTCTGTACAGTTACACAATGAGTGATCCTTACCCTGAATAAACTGTGGCTCTGTACAGTTACACAGTGAGTGATTATTACCCTGAATAAACATTGACTCTGTACAGTCACACAGTGATTGATCCTTACCCTGAATAAACAGTGACTCTGTACAGTTACACAGTGAGTGACCCTTACCCTGAATAAACAGTGACTCTGTAAAGTTACACAGTGAGTGACCATAACCCTGAATAAACAGTGACTCTGTACAGTTACACACTGAGTGACGCTTACCCTCAAATACAGTGATTCTGTACAGTTACACAGTGAGTGATCCTTAACCTCAATAAACAGTGAATCTGAACAGTTGCACAGTGAGTGATCCTTACCCAGAATAAACAGTGACACTGTACAGTTACACAGTGAGTGACCTTTACCCTGAATAAACAGTGACTCTCTACAGTTACACAGTGAGTGACGTTTACCCTGAATAAACAGTGACTCTGTACAGTTACACACTGAGTGACCTTTACCCTGAATAAACAGTGACTCTGTACAGTTACACAGTGAGTGATCCTTACCCTGAATAAGCAGTGACTCTGTACAGTTACACAGAGAGTGATCCTTACCCTGAATAAACAGTGACTCTGTACAGTTACACAGTGAGTGATCATTACCCTGAATAAACATTGACTCTGTACAGTTACACAGTGAGTGATCCATACACTGAGTAAACAGTGACGCTGTACAGTTACACTGTGAAATATTCATACCCTGAATAAACAGTGACTCTGCATAGTTACACATTGGGTGATCCTCACCCTGAATAAACAGTGGCTCTGTACAGTTACACAGTGAGTGATCCTTACCCTGAATAAACAGTGACTCTGTACAGTTACACAGTGAGTGATCCTTTCCCTGAAAAAACAGTGACTCTGTACAGTTACACAGTGAGTGATCCTTACCCTGAATAAACAGTGACTCTGTACAGTTACACATTCAGGTATCCTGATGCTGAATAAACAGTGACTCTGTGCAGTAACACAGTGAGTGATCCTTACCCTGAATAAACAGTGACTCTGTACAGTTAGACAGTGAGTGATCCTTACCCTGAATAAACAGTGACTCTGTACAGTTACACAGTGAGTGATCCTTATGCTGATAAACAGTGACTCTGTACAGTTACACAGTGAGTGATCCTTACCCTGAATAAACAGTGGCTCTGTACAGTTACACAGTGAGTGCTCCTTACCCTGAATAAACAGTGACTCTGTACAGTTACACAGTGAGTGACCTTTACCCTGAATAAACAGTGACTCTGTACAGTTACACAGGGAGTGACCCTTACCCTGAATAAACAGTGTCTCTGTACAGTTACACACTGAGTGACCTTTACCCTGAAAAAACAGTGACTCTGTACAGTTACACAGTGAGTGATCCTTACCCTGATTAAACAGTGACTCTTTATAGTTACATAGTGAGTGATCCTTACCCTGAATAAACAGTGACTCTGTACAGTTACACAGTGAGTGATCCTTACCCTGAATATACAGTGAATCTGAACAGTTACACAGTGAGTGAACCTTACCCTAAAAAACAGTGACTCTGTACAATTACACAGTGAGTGATCCTTACCCTGAATAAAAAGTGACTCTGTACAGTTCCACAGTGAGTGATGCTTACCCTGAATAAACAGTGACTCTGTACAGTTACACAGTGAGTGATCCTTACCCTGAATAAACAGTGACTCTGTACAGTTACACAGAGAGTTATCCTTACCCTGAATAAAAAGTGACTGTGTACAGTTACACAGTGAGTGATCTTTAACCTGAATAAAGGTTGACTCTGTACAGTTAGACAGTGAGTGATCCATACACTGAATAATCAGTGACTCTGTACAGTTACACAGTGAGTGATCCATACTCTGAATAAACAGTTACTCTGTACAGTTACACAGTGATTGACTCAGAGCCTGAATAAACAATGACTCTGTACAGTTACACAGTGGGTGAACCTCACCCTGAATAAACAGTGACTCTGTACAGTTACACAGTGAGTGAACCTTACCCTGAATAAACAGTGACTCTGTACAGATACACAGTGAGTGATCCTTACATTGAATAAACGGTGACTCTGTACAGTTACACAGTGAGTGACCTTTACACTGAATAAACAGTGACTCTGTACAGTTACAAAGTGAGTGATCCTTACCCTGAATAAACAGTGACTCCTTATAGGTACATAGTGAGTGAGCCTTACCCTGAATAAACAGTGACTCTGTACAGTTACACAGTGAGTGATCCCTACCCTGAATATACAGTGACTCTGAACAGTTACACAGTGAGTGACCCTTACCCTGAAAAAACAGTGACTCTGTACAATTACACAGTGAGTGATCCTTACCCTGTATAAAAAGTGACTCTGTAAAGTTCCACAGTGAGTGATGCTTACCCTGAATAAACAGTGACTCTGTACAGTTACACAGTGAGTGATCCTTACCCTGAATAAACAGTGACTCTGTACAGTTACACAGAGAGTGATCCTTACCCTGAATAAAAAGTGACTCTGTACAGTCACACTGTGAGTGATCTTTACTCTGAATAAACATTGACTCGGTACAGTTACACAGTGAGTGATCCATACCCTGAATAAACAGTGACTCTGTACATTTACACAGTGAATGATTCATACCCTGAATAAACAGTGACTCTGTACAGTTACACAGTGGGTGATCCACACCCTGAATAAACAGTGACTCTGTACAGTTACACAGTGAGTGATCCTTACCCTGAATAAACAGTGACTCTGTACAGTAACACAATGAGTGATCCTGACGCTGAATAAACAGTGACTCTGTGCAGTTACACAGTGAGTGACCCTTACCCTGAATAAACAGTGACTCTGTACAGTTACACATTGAGTGACCTTTACCCTGAATGAACAGCGACTCTGTACAGTAACACAGTGAGTGATCCTTACCCTGAATAAACAGTGACTCTGTACAGTTAGACAGTGAGCGATCCTTACCCTGAATAAACAGTGACTCTGTACAGTTACACAGTGAGTGATCCTTATGCTGATAAACAGTGACTCTGTACAGTTACACAGTGAGTGATCCTTACCCTGAATAAACAGTGGCTCTGTACAGTTACACAGTGAGTGCTCCTTACCCTGAATAAACAGTGACTCTGTACAGTTACACAGTGAGTGACCTTTACCCTGAATAAACAGTGACTCTGTACAGTTACACAGGGAGTGACCCTTACCCTGAATAAACAGTGTCTCTGTACAGTACACACTGAGTGACCTTTACCCTGAATAAACAGTGACTCTGTACAGTTAAACAGTGAGTGATCCTTACCCTGAATAAACAGTGACTCTTTATAGTTACATAGTGAGTGATCCTTACCCTGAATAAACAGTGACTCTGTACAGTTACACAGTGAGTGATCCTTACCCTGAATATACAGTAACTCTGAACAGTTACACAGTGAGTGACATTTACCCTGAAAAAACAGTGACTCTGTACAATTACACAGTGAGTGATCCTTACCCTGAATAAAAAGTGACTCTGTACAGTTCCACAGTGAGTGATGCTTACCCTGAATAAACAGTGACTCTGTACAGTTACACAGTGAGTGATCCTTACCCTGAATAAACAGTGACTCTGTACAGTTACACAGAGAGTGAACCTTACCCTGAATAAAAAGTGACTGTGTACAGTTACACAGTGAGTGATCTTTAACCTGAATAAATGTTGACTCTGTAAAGTTAGACAGTGAGTGATCCATTCACTGAATAATCAGTAACTCTGTACAGTTACACAGTGAGTGATCCATACTCTGAATAAACAGTTACTATGTACAGTTACACAGTGATTGACTCAGAGCCTGAATAAACAATGATTCTGCACAGTTACACAGTGGGTGAACCTCACCCTGAATAAACAGTGACTCTGTACAGTTACACAGTGAGTGAACCTTACCCTGAATAAACAGTGACTCTGTACAGATACACAGTGAGTGATCCTTACATTGAATAAACGGTGACTCTGTACAGTTACACAGTGAGTGACCTTTACCCTGAATAAACAGTGACTCTGTACAGTTACACAGGGAGTGACCCTTACCCTGAATAAACAGTGTCTCTGTACAGTTACACACTGAGTGACCTTAACCCTGAATAAACAGTGACTCTGTACAGTTACACAGTGAGTGATCCTTACCCTGAATAAACAGTGACTCTGTACAGTTACACAGTGAGTGATCCTTACCCTGAATATACAGTGACTCTGAACTTTTACACAGTGATTGACCCTTACCCTGAAAAAACAGTGACTCTCTACAATTACACAGTGAGTGATCCTTACCCTGAATAAAAAGTGACTCTGTAAAGTTCCACAGTGAGTGATGCTTACCCTGAATAAACAGTGACTCTGTACAGTTACACAGTGAGTGATCCTTACCCTGAATAAACAGTGACTTTGTACAGTTACACAGAGAGTGATCCTTACCCTGAATAAAAAGTGACTCTGTACAGTTACACAGTGAGTGATCTTTACCCTGAATAAACATTGACTCGGTACAGTTACACAGTGAGTGATCCATACCCTGAATAAACAGTGACCCTGTACAGTTACACAGTGAATGATTCATACCCTGAAAAAACAGTGACTCTGTACAATTACACAGTGAGTGATCCTTACCCTGAATAAAAAGTGACTCTGTACAGTTCCACAGTGAGTGATGCTTACCCTGAATAAACAGTGACTCTGTACAGTTACACAGTGAGTGATCCTTACCCTGAATAAACAGTGACTCTGTACAGTTACACAGAGAGTGAACCTTACCCTGAATAAAAAGTGACTGTGTACAGTTACACAGTGAGTGATCTTTAACCTGAATAAACGTTGACTCTGTACAGTTAGACAGTGAGTGATCCATACACTGAATAATCAGTGACTCTGTACAGTTACACAGTGAGTGATCCATACTCTGAATAAACAGTTACTCTGTACAGTTACACAGTGATTGACTCAGAGCCTGAATAAACAATGACTCTGTACAGTTACACAGTGGGTGAACCTCACCCTGAATAAACAGTGACTCTGTACAGTTACACAGTGAGTGAACCTTACCCTGAATAAACAGTGACTCTGTGCAGTTACACAGTGAGTGACCCTTACCCTGAATAAAAAGTGACTCTGTACAGTTACACATTGAGTGACCTTTACCCTGAATAAACAGCGACTCTGTACATTTACACGGTGAGTGACCCTTACCCTGAATAAACAGTGACTCTGTATAGTTACACAGTGTGTGACCTTTACCCTTAATAAAACTGTGACTCTGTACAGTTACACAGTGTGTGATCCTCACTCTCAATAAACAGTGACTCTGTACAGTTACACAGTGAGTGATCCTTACCCTGAATGAACAGTGAGTCTGTACAGTTACACAGTGAGTGACCCTTACCCTGAAAAAACACCGACTCTGTACAGTTACACAGTGAGTGACCCTTACCCGGAATAAACACCGACTCTGTACAGTTACACCATGTGTGACCTTTACCCTGATTAAACAGTGACTCTGTACAGTTACACAGTGAGTGATCCTGACTCTGAATAGACAGTGACTCTGTACAGTTACACAGTGAGTGATCCTTACCCTGAATAAACAGTGACTCTGTACAGTTACACAGTGAGTGACGCTAACCCTGATTATACAGTGACACTGTACAGTTAAACAGTGAGTGACCCTTCCCCTGAATAAACACCGACTTTGTACAGTTACACCTTGTGTGACCTTTAAGTTGAATAAACAGTGACTCTGTACAGTTACACAGTGAGTGATCCTGACGCTGATTAAACAGTGACTCTGTACAGTTACACAGTGAGTGATCCTTACCCTGAATAAACAGTGACTCTGTACAGTCTAAAAGTGATTGATCCTTACCCTGAATAAACAGTGACTCTGTACCGTTACACAGTGAGTGATCCTTACCCTGAATAAACAGTGACTTTGTACAGTTACACAGAGAGTGATCCTTACCCTGAATAAAAAGTGACTCTGTACAGTTACACAGTGAGTGATCTTTACCCTGAATAAACATTGACTCGGTACAGTTACACAGTGAGTGATCCATACCCTGAATAAACAGTGACCCTGTACAGTTACACAGTGAATGATTCATACCCTGAAAAAACAGTGACTCTGTACAATTACACAGTGAGTGATCCTTACCCTGAATAAAAAGTGACTCTGTACAGTTCCACAGTGAGTGATGCTTACCCTGAATAAACAGTGACTCTGTACAGTTACACAGTGAGTGATCCTTACCCTGAATAAACAGTGACTCTGTACAGTTACACAGAGAGTGAACCTTACCCTGAATAAAAAGTGACTGTGTACAGTTACACAGTGAGTGATCTTTAACCTGAATAAACGTTGACTCTGTACAGTTAGACAGTGAGTGATCCATACACTGAATAATCAGTGACTCTGTACAGTTACACAGTGAGTGATCCATACTCTGAATAAACAGTTACTCTGTACAGTTACACAGTGATTGACTCAGAGCCTGAATAAACAATGACTCTGTACAGTTACACAGTGGGTGAATCTCACCCTGAATAAACAGTGACTCTGTACAGTTACACAGTGAGTGAACCTTACCCTGAATAAACAGTGACTCTGTGCAGTTACACAGTGAGTGACCCTTACCCTGAATAAAAAGTGACTCTTTACAGTTACACATTGAGTGACCTTTACCCTGAATAAACAGCGACTCTGTACAGTTACACGGTGAGTGACCCTTACCCTGAATAAACAGTGACTCTGTATAGTTACACAGTGTGTGACCTTTACCCTTAATAAAACTGTGACTCTGTACAGTTACACAGTGTGTGATCCTCACTCTCAATAAACAGTGACTCTGTACAGTTACACAGTGAGTGATCCTTACCCTGAATGAACAGTGAGTCTGTACAGTTACACAGTGAGTGACCCTTACCCTGAAAAAACACCGACTCTGTACAGTTACACAGTGAGTGACCCTTACCCGGAATAAACACCGACTCTGTACAGTTACACCATGTGCGACCTTTACCCTGATTAAACAGTGACTCTGTACAGTTACACAGTGAGTGATCCTGACTCTGAATAGACAGTGACTCTGTACAGTTACACAGTGAGTGATCCTTACCCTGAATAAACAGTGACTCTGTACAGTTACACAGTGAGTGACGCTAACCCTGATTATACAGTGACTCTGTACAGTTAAACAGTGAGTGACCCTTCCCCTGAATAAACACCGACTTTGTACAGTTACACCTTGTGTGACCTTTAAGTTGAATAAACAGTGACTCTGTACAGTTACACAGTGAGTGATCCTGACGCTGATTAAACAGTGACTCTGTACAGTTACACAGTGAGTGATCCTTACCCTGAATAAACAGTGACTCTGTACAGTCGAAAAGTGATTGATCCTTACCCTGAATAAACAGTGACTCTGTACCGTTACACAGTGAGTGAACCTTACCCTGAATAAACAGTGACTCTGTACAGTTACACAATGAGTGATCCTTACCCTGAATAAACTGTGGCTCTGTACAGTTACACAGTGAGTGATCCTTACCCTGAATAAACAGTGACTCTGTACAGTCACACAGTGATTGATCCTTACCCTGAATAAACAGTAACTCTGTACAGTTACACAGTGAGTGAGCCTTACCCTGAATAAACAGTGACTCTGTAAAGTTACACAGTGAGTGACCATAACCCTGAATAAACAGTGACTCTGTACAGTTACACAGTGAGTGACGCTTACCCTGAAATACAGTGTTTCTGTACAGTTACACAGTGAGTGATCCTTACCCTCAATAAACAGTGAATCTGAACAGTTACACAGTGAGTGATCCTTACCATGAATAAACAGTGACTCTGTCCAGTTACACAGTGATTGATCCTTACCCTGAAAGAACAGTGACTCTGTACAGTTACACAGTGAGTGATCCTTACCCTGAATAAACAGTGACTCTGTACAGTTACACATTGAGTGAACTATACCCTGAATAAACAGTGACTCTGTACAGTTACACAGTGAGTGACCCTTACCCAAAATTAACAGTGACTCTGTACAGTTACACAGTTAGTGATCCTTATGCTGAACAAACAGTGACTCTGTACAGTTACACCGTGAGTGATCCTTACCCTGAATAAACAGTGACTCTGTACAGTTACACAGTGTGTGAACTTTACCCTGAATAAACTGTGACTCTGTACAGTTACACAGTGAGTGTTCCTCACTCTGAATAAACAGTGACTCTGTACAGTTACACAGTGAGTGATCCTTACCCTGAATAAACCGTGAGTCTGTACAGTTACACAGTGAGTGACTCTTACCCTGAATAAACACCGACTATGTACAGTTACACAGTGAATGATCCTTACCCTGAATAAACAGTGACTCTGTACAGTTACACAGAGAGTGATCCTTACCCTGAATAAAAAGTAACTCTGTCCAGTTCCACAGTGAGTGATCTTTACCCTGAATAAACATTGACTCTGTACAGTAAAACAGTGAGTGATCCATAGCCTGAATAATCAGTGACTCTGTACAGTTACACAGTGAATGATTCATACCCTGAATAAACAGTTACTCTGTACAGTTACACAGTGGGTGATCCTCACCCTGAATAAACAGAGACTCTGTACAGTTACACAGTGAATGATCCTTACCCTGAATAAACAGTGACTCTGTCCAGTTACACAGTGTGTGATCCTTACCCTGAATAAACAGTGACTCTGTACAGTAACACATTGAGTGATCCTGACGCTGAATAAACAGTGACTCTGTGCAGTGACACATGAGTGACACTTACCCTGAATAAACAGTGACTCTGTACAGTTACACATTGAGTGATCCTTACCCTGAATAAACAGTGAGTCTGTACAGTTACACAGTGAGTGACCCTTACCCTGAATAAACACCGACGCTGTACAGTTACACAGTGAGTGACCCTTACCCTGAATAAACACCGAATCTGTACAGTTAAACCATGTGTGACCCTTACCCTGAATAAACAGTGAGTCTGTACAGTTACACAGTGAGTGACCCTTACCCTGAATAAACACCGACGCTGTACAGTTACACAGTGAGTGACCCTTACCCTGAATAAACTGTGACTCTGTACAGTTACACAGTGTGTGATCCTGACGCTGAATAGACAGTCACTCTGTACAGTTACACAGTGAGTGATCCTTACCCTGAATAAACAGTGACTCTGTACAGTTACACAGTGAGTGACGCTTACCCTGATTATACAGTGACTCTGTACAGTTACACAGTGAGTGATCCTTACCCTGAATAAAAAGTGAATCTGTACAGTTGCACAATGATTGATCCTTACCCTGAATAAACAGTGATTCCGTACAGTTACACAGTGAGTGAACTTTACCCTGAATAAACAGTGACTCTGTACAGTTACACAGTGAGTGACCATTACACTGAATAAACAGTGACTCTGTACAGTTCCACAGTGATTGATCCTTACCCTGAATAAACAGTGACACAGTACAGTTAAACAGTGAGTGACCCTTACCCTGAATAAAAACCGACTCTGCACAGTTACACCGTGTGTGACCATTACCCTGAATAAACAGTGACTCTGTACAGTTACACAGTGAGTGATCCTGATGCTGAATAAACAGTGACTCTGTACAGTTACACAGTGAGTGATCCATACCCTGAATAAACACTGACTCTTTACAGTTACACAGTGAGTGATCCTTGCCCTGAATAAACAGTGAATCTGTACAGTTGCACAGTGAGTGACACTTACCCTGAATAAACACCGACTCTGTACAGTTACACCGTGTGTGACCTTTACTCTGAATTAACAGTGACTCTGTACAGTTACACAGTGAGTGATCCTTATCCTGAATAAACAGTGACTCTGTACAGTTACACAATGAGTGATCCTTACCCTGAATAAACAGTGAGTCTGTACAGTTACACAGTGAGTGACTCTTACCCTGAATAAACACCGACTATGTACAGTTACACAGTGAATGATCCTTACCCTGAATAAACAGTGACTCTGTACAGTTACACAGAGAGTGATCCTTACCCTGAATAAAAAGTAACTCTGTCCAGTTCCACAGTGAGTGATCTTTACCCTGAATAAACATTGACTCTGTACAGTAACACAGTGAGTGATCCATAGCCTGAATAATCAGTGACTCTGTACAGTTACACATTGAGTGACCTTTACCCTGAATAAACAGTGACTCTGTACAGTTACACAGTGAGTGATCCTTTCCCTGAATTAACAGTGACTCTGTACAGTTACAAAGTTAGTGATCCTTATCCTGAATAAACAGTGACTCTGTACAGTTACACCGTGAGTGATCCTTACCCAGAATAAACAGTGACTCTGTACAGTTACACAGTGTGTGAACTTTACATTGAATAAACAGTGACTCTGTACAGTTACACAGTGAGTGATCCTCACTCTGAATAAACAGTGACTCTGTACAGTTACACAGTGAGTGATCCTTACCCTGAATAAACAGTGAGTTTGTACAGTTACACAGTGAGTGACGCTTACCCTGAATAAACACCGATTCTGTACAGTAAAACAGTGAGTGACCCCTAACCTGAATAAACACCGACTCTGTACAGTTACACCGTGTGTGAACTTTACCCTGAATAAACAGTGACTCTGTACAGTTACACAGTGGGTGATCCTCACCCTGAATAAACAGAGACTCTGTACAGTTACACAGTGAATGATCCTTACCCTGAATAAACAGTGACTCTGTCCAGTTACACAGTGTGTGATCCTTACCATGAATAAACAGTGACTCTGTACAGTAACACATTGAGTGATCCTGACGCTGAATAAACAGTGACTCTGTGCAGTTACACATGAGTGACACTTACCCTGAATAAACAGTGACTCTGTACAGTTACACATTGAGTGATCCTTACCCTGAATAAACAGTGACTCTGTACATTTACACAGTGAGTGATCCTCACTCTGAATTAACAGTGACTCTGTACAGTTACACAGTGAGTGATCCTTACCCTGAATAAACAGTGAGTCTGTACAGTTACACAGTGAGTGACCCTTACCCTGAATAAACACCGACGCTGTACAGTTACACAGTGAGTGACCCTTACCCTGAATAAACACCGAATCTGTACAGTTACACCATGTGTGACCCTTACCCTGAATAAACAGTGAGTCTGTACAGTTACACAGTGAGTGACCCTTACCCTGAATAAACACCGACGCTGTACAGTTACACAGTGAGTGACCCTTACCCTGAATAAACTGTGACTCTGTACAGTTACACAGTGAGTGATCCTGACGCTGAATAGACAGTCACTCTGTACAGTTACACAGTGAGTGATCCTTACCCTGAATAAACAGTGACTCTCTACAGTTACACAGTGAGTGACGCTTACCCTGATTATACAGTGACTCTGTACAGTTACACAGTGAGTGATCCTAACCCTGAATAAAAAGTGAATCTGTACAGTTGCACAATGAGTGATCCTTACCCTGAATAAACAGTGACTCCGTACAGTTACACAGTGAGTGACCTTTACCCTGAATAAACAGTGACTCTGTACAGTTACACAGTGAGTGACCATTACACTGAATAAACAGTGACTCTGTACAGTTCCACAGTGAATGATCCTTACCCTGAATAAACAGTGACACTGTACAGTTAAACAGTGAGTGACCCTTACCCTGAATAAAAACCGACTCTGCACAGTTACACCGTGTGTGACCATTACCCTGAATAAACAGTGACTCTGTACAGTTACACAGTGAGTGATCCTGATGCTGAATAAACAGTGACTCTGTACAGTTACACAGTGAGTGATCCATACCCTGAATAAATACTGACTCTTTACAGTTACACAGTGAGTGATCCTTGCCCTGAATAAACAGTGAATCTGTACAGTTGCACAGTGAGTGACACTTACCCTGAATAAACACCGACTCTGTACAGTTACACCGTGTGTGACCTTTACTCTGAATTAACAGTGACTCTGTACAGTTACACAGTGAGTGATCCTTATCCTGAATAAACAGTGACTCTGTACAGTTACACAATGAGTGATCCTTACCCTGAATAAACAGTGAGTCTGTACAGTTACACAGTGAGTGACTCTTACCCTGAATAAACACCGACTATGTACAGTTACACAGTGAATGATCCTTACCCTGAATAAACAGTGACTCTGTACAGTTACACAGAGAGTGATCCTTACCCTGAATAAAAAGTAACTCTGTCCAGTTCCACAGTGAGTGATCTTTACCCTGAATAAACATTGACTCTGTACAGTAACACAGTGAGTGATCCATAGCCTGAATAATCAGTGACTCTGTACAGTTACACATTGAGTGACCTTTACCCTGAATAAACAGTGACTCTGTACAGTTACACAGTGAGTGACCCTTTCCCTGAATTAACAGTGACTCTGTACAGTTACAAAGTTAGTGATCCTTATCCTGAATAAACAGTGACTCTGTACAGTTACACCGTGAGTGATCCTTACCCAGAATAAACAGTGACTCTGTACAGTTACACAGTGTGTGACCTTTACATTGAATAAACAGTGACTCTGTACAGTTACACAGTGAGTGATCCTCACTCTGAATAAACAGTGACTCTGTACAGTTACACAGTGAGTGATCCTTACCCTGAATAAACAGTGAGTTTGTACAGTTACACAGTGAGTGACGCTTACCCTGAATAAACACCGATTCTGTACAGTAAAACAGTGAGTGACCCCTAACCTGAATAAACACCGACTCTGTACAGTTACACCGTGTGTGAACTTTACCCTGAATAAACAGTGACTCTGTACAGTTACACAGTGAGTGATCCTGACGCTGAATAGACAGTGACTCTGTACAGTTACACAGTGAGTGATCCTTACCCTGAATAAACAGTGACTCTGTACAGTTACACAGTGAGTGACGCTTACCCTGATTAAACAGTGACATTGTACAGTTAAACAGTGAGTGACCCTTACCCTGAATAAACACAGACTCTGCACAGTTACACAGTGTGTGACCATAACCCTGAAAAAACAGTGACTCTGTACAGTTACACAGTGAGTGACCCTGACGCTGAATAAAAAGTGACTCTGTACAGATACACAGTGAGAGATCCTACCTCTGTATAAACACTGACTCTGTACAGTTACACAGTGAGTGATCCTTACCCTTAATAAACAGTGAATCTGTACAGTTGCACAGTGAGTGACCCTTACACTGAATAAACACCGACTCTTACAGTTACACCGTGTGTGACCTTTACTCTGAATAAACAGTGACTCTGTACAGTTACACAGTGAGTGATCCTTATCCTGAATAAACAGTGACTCTGTACAGTTACACAATGAGTGACCCTTACCCTGAATAAACAGTGGCTCTGTACAGTTACACAGTGAGTGCTCCTTACCCTGAATAAACAGTGACTCTGTACAGTTACACAGTGAGTGACACTTACCCTGAATAAACAGTGACTCTATACAGTTACACAGTGAGTGACCCTAAGCCTGACTAAACAGTGACTCTGTACAGTTACACAGTGAGTGACGCTTACCCTGATTATACAGTGACTCTGTACAGTTACACAGTGAGTGATCCTTACCCTGAATAAAAAGTGAATCTGTACAGTTGCACAATGAGTGATCCTTACCCTGAATAAACAGTGACTCCGTACAGTTACACAGTGAGTGACCTTTACCCTGAATAAACAGTGACTCTGTACAGTTACACAGTGAGTGACCTCTACCCTGAATAAACAGTGACTCTGAACAGTTACAGAGTGAGTGACCATTACACTGAATAAACAGTGACTCTGTACAGTTCCACAGTGATTGATCCTTACCCTGAATAAACAGTGACACTGTACAGTTAAACAGTGAGTGACCCTTACCCTGAATAAAAACCGACTCTGCACAGTTACACCGTGTGTGACCATTACCCTGAATAAACAGTGACTCTGTACAGTTACACAGTGAGTGATCCTGATGCTGAATAAACAGTGACTCTGTACAGTTACACATTGAGTGATCCATACCCTGAATAAACACTGACTCTTTACAGTTACACAGTGAGTGATCCTTGCCCTGAATAAACAGTGAATCTGTACAGTTGCACAGTGAGTGACACTTACCCTGAATAAACACCGACTCTGTACAGTTAAACCGTGTGTGAACTTTACTCTGAATTAACAGTGACTCTGTACAGTTACACAGTGAGTGATCCTTATCCTGAATAAACAGTGACTCTGTACAGTTACACAATGAGTGATCCTTACCCTGAATAAACAGTGAGTCTGTACAGTTACACAGTGAGTGACTCTTACCCTGAATAAACACCGACTATGTACAGTTACACAGTGAATGATCCTTACCCTGAATAAACAGTGACTCTGTACAGTTACACAGAGAGTGATCCTTACCCTGAATAAAAAGTAACTCTGTCCAGTTCCACAGTGAGTGATCTTTACCCAGAATAAGCATTGACTCTGTACAGTAACACAGTGAGTGATCCATAGCCTGAATAATCAGTGACTCTGTACAGTTACACAGTGAATGATTCATACCCTGAATAAACAGTTACTCTGTACAGTTACACAGTGGGTGATCCTCACCCTGAATAAACAGAGACTCTGTAAAGTTACAAAGTGAGTGATCCTTACCCTGAATAAACAGTGACTCTGTCCAGTTACACAGTGTGTGATCCTTACCCTGAATAAACAGTGACTCTGTACAGTAACACATTGAGTGATCCTGACGCTGAATAAACAGTGACTCTGTGCAGTTACACATGAGTGACACTTACCCTGAATAAACAGTGATCTGTACAGTTAAACATTGAGTGATCCTTACCCTGAATAAACAGTGACTCTGTACATTTACACAGTGAGTGATCCTCACTCTGAATTAACAGTGACTCTGTACAGTTACACAGTGAGTGATCCTTACCCTGAATAAACAGTGAGTCTGTACAGTTACACAGTGAGTGACCCTTACCCTGAATAAACACCGACGCTGTACAGTTACACAGTGAGTGACCCTTACCCTGAATAAACACCGACTCTGTACAGTTACACCATGTGTGACCCTTACCCTGAATAAACAGTGAGTCTGTCCAGTTACACAGTGAGTGACCCTTACCCTGAATAAACACCGACGCTGTACAGTTACACAGTGAGTGACCCTTACCCTGAATAAACAGTGACTCTGTACAGTTACACAGTGAGTGATCCTGACGCTGAATAGACAGTCACTCTGTACAGTTACACAGTGAGTGATCCTTACCCTGAATAAACAGTGACTCTGTACAGTTACACAGTGAGTGACGCTTACCCTGATTATACAGTGACTCTGTACAGTTACACAGTGAGTGATCCTTACCCTGAATAAAAAGTGAATCTGTACAGTTGCACAGTGAGTGATCCTTACCCTGAATAAACAGTGACTCCGTACAGTTACACAGTGAGTGACCTTTACCCTGAATTAACAGTGACTCTGTACAGTTACACAGTGAATGACCTCTACCCTGAATAAACAGTGACTCTGAACAGTTACACAGTGAGTGACCATTACACTGAATAAACAGTGACTCTGTACAGTTCCACAGTGATTGATCCTTACCCTGAATAAACAGTGACACTGTACAGTTAAACAGTGAGTGACCCTTACCCTGAATAAAAACCGACTCTGCACAGTTACACCGTGTGTGACCATTACCCTGAATAAACAGTGACTCTGTACAGTTACACAGTGAGTGATCCTGACGCTGAATAAACAGTGACTCTGTACAGTTACACAGTGAGTGATCCATACCCTGAATAAACACTGACTCTTTACAGTTACACAGTGAGTGATCCATGCCCTGAATAAACAGTGAATCTGTACAGTTGCACAGTGAGTGACACTTACCCTGAATAAACACCGACTCTGTACAGTGACACCGTGTGTGACCTTTACTCTGAATTAACAGTGACTCTGTACAGTTACACAGTGAGTGATCCTTATCCTGAATAAACAGTGACTCTGTACAGTTACACAATGAGTGACCCTTACCCTGAATAAACAGTGGCTCTGTACAGTTACACAGTGAGTGCTCCTTACCCTGAATAAACAGTGACTCTGTACAGTTACACAGTGAGTGACCCTTACCCTGAATAAACAGTGACTCTGTACAGTTACACAGTGAGTGATTCTTACCCTGAATAAACAGTGACTCTGTACAGTTACACACTGATTGACGCTTACCCTGAATAAACTGTGATTCTGTACAGTTACACAGTGAGTGATCCTTACCCTGAATAAACAGTGAATCTGTACTGTTGCACAGTGAGTGATCCTTACCCTGAATAAACAGTGACTCTTTACAGTTACACAGTGAGTGACATTTACCCTGAATAAACATGACTCTGTACAGCTACACAGTGAGTGATCCTTATCCTCAATAAACAGTGACTCTGTACAGTTACACCGTGAGTGACCCTTACCCTGAATAAACACTGACTCTGTACAGTTACACAGTGAGTGATGCTTACCCTGATTAAACAGTGACTCTGTACAGTTACACAGTGAGTGACGCTTACCCGGAATAAACATTGATACTGTACAGTTACACAGTGAGTGATCCTTACCCTGATTAAAAAGTGAATCTGTACAGTTGCACAGTGAGTGATCCTTACCCTGAATAAACAGTGACACTGTACAGTTACACAGTGAGTGACATTAACCCTGAATAAACAGTGACTCTGTACTGTTACACAGTGAGTGACCTCTACCCTGAATAAACAGTGACTCTGAACAGTTACACAGTGAGTGACCCTTACACTGAATAAAAAGTGACTCTGTACAGCTCCACAGTGAGAGATCCTTACCCTCAATATACAGTGACACTTTACAGTTACACAGTGAGTGATCCTTACCCTGAATAAACAGTGACTCTGTACAGTTACACAGTGAGTGATCCTTACCCTGAATAAACATTGACTCTGTACAGTTACACAGTGAGTGATCCATACTCTGAATAAACAGTTACTCTGTACAGTTACACAGGGAGTGATCCTGACGCTGAATAAACAGTGACTCTGTGCAGTTACACAGTGAGTGACGCTTACCCTGATTATACAGTGACTCTGTACAGTTAAACAGTGAGTGATCCTTACCCTGAATAAACACCGACTCTGTGCAGTTACACCTTGTGTGACCTTTACCCTGAATAAACAGTGACTCTGTACAGTTACTCAGTGAGTGATCCTGACGCTGAATAAACAGTGACTCTGTACTGTTACACAATGAGTGATCCTTACCCTGAATAAACAGTGACTCTGTACCATTACACAGTGTGTGATCCTTACCCTGAATAAACAGTGACTCTGTACAGTTACACAGTGAGTGATCCTTACCCTGAATAAACAGTGGCTCTGTACAGTTACACAGTGAGTGATCCTTACCCTGAATATACAGTGACTCTGTACAGTTACACAGGGAGTGACCCTTACCCTGAATAAACAGTGACTCTGTACAGTTACACACTGAGTGACCTTTACCCTGAATAAACAGTGACTCTGTACAGTTACACAGTGAGTGATCCTCACCCTGAATAAGCAGTGACTCTGTACAGTTACACTTAGAGTGATACTTACCCTGAATATACAGTGACTCTGTACAGATACACAGTGAGTGATCTATACCCAGAATAAACATTGACTCTGTACAGTTACACAGTGAGTGATCCATACCCTGAATAAACAGTGACTCTGTACAGTTACACTGTGAATTATTCATTCCCTGAATAAACAGTGACTCTGCACAGTTACAAAGTGGGTGATCCTCACCCTGAATAAACAGTGACTCTTTCAGTTACACAGTGAGTGATCCTTACCCTGAATAAACAGTGACTCTGTCCAGTTACACAGTGATTGATCCTTACCCTGAAAGAACAGTGACTCTGTACAGTTACACAGTGAGTGATCCTTACCCTGAATAAACAGTGACTCTGTACAGTTACACATTGAGTGAAATTTACCCTGAATAAACAGTGACTCTGTACAGTTACACAGTGAGTGACCCTTACCCAAAATTAACAGTGACTCTGTACAGTTACACAGTTAGTGATCCTTATGCTGAACAAACAGTGACTCTGTACAGTTACACCGTGAGTGATCCTTACCCTGAATAAACAGTGACTCTCTACAGTTACATAGTGTGTGAACTTTACCCTGAATAAACAGTGACTCTGTACAGTTACACAGTGAGTGTTCCTCACTCTGAATAAACAGTGACTCTGTACAGTTACACAGTGAGTGATCCTTACCCTGAATAAACAGTGAGTCTGTACAGTTACACAGTGAGTGACTCTTACCCTGAATAAACACCGACTATGTACAGTTACACAGTGAATGATCCTTACCCTGAATAAACAGTGACTCTGTACAGTTACACAGAGTGTGATCCTTACCCTGAATAAAAAGTAACTCTGTCCAGTTCCACAGTGAGTGATCTTTACCCTGAATAAACATTGACTCTGTACAGTAACACAGTGAGTGATCCATAGCCTGAATAATCAGTGACTCTGTACAGTTACACAGTGAATGATTCATACCCTGAATAAACAGTTACTCTGTACAGTTACACAGTGGGTGATCCTCACCCTGAATAAACAGAGACTCTGTACAGTTACACAGTGAGTGATCCTTACCCTGACTAAACAGTGACTCTGTCCAGTTACACAGTGTGTGATCCTTACCCTGAATAAACAGTGACTCTGTACAGTAACACATTGAGTGATCCTGACGCTGAATAAACAGTGACTCTGTGCAGTTACACATGAGTGACACTTACCCTGAATAAACAGTGACTCTGTACAGTTACACATTGAGTGATCCTTACCCTGAATAAACAGTGACTCTGTACATTTACACAGTGAGTGATCCTCACTCTGAATTAACAGTGACTCTGTACAGTTATACAGTGAGTGATCCTTACCCTGAATAAACAGTGAGTCTGTACAGTTACACAGTGAGTGACCCTTACCCTGAATAAACACCGACGCTGTACAGTTACACAGTGAGTGACCCTTACCCTGAATAAACACCGACTCTGTACAGTTACACCATGTGTGACCTTTACCCTGAATAAACAGTGACTCTGTACAGTTACACAGTGAGTGATCCTGACGCTGAATAGACAGTCACTCTGTACAGTTACACAGTGAGTGATCCTTACCCTGAATAAACAGTGACTCTGTACAGTTACACAGTGAGTGACGCTTACCCTGATTATACAGTGACTCTGTACAGTTACACAGTGAGTGATCCTTACCCTGAATAAAAAGTGAATCTGTACAGTTGCACAGTGAGTGATCCTTACCCTGAATAAACAGTGACTCCGTACAGTTACACAGTGAGTGACCTTTACCCTGAATAAACAGTGACTCTGTACAGTTACACAGTGAGTGACCTCTACCCTGAATAAACAGTGACTCTGAACAGTTACACAGTGAGTGACCATTACACTGAATAAACAGTGGCTCTGTACAGTTCCACAGTGATTGATCCTTACCCTGAATAAACAGTGACACTGTACAGTTAAACAGTGAGTGACCCTTACCCTGAATAAAAACCGACTCTGCACAGTTACACCGTGTGTGACCATTACCCTGAATAAACAGTGACTCTGTACAGTTACACAGTGAGTGATCCTGACGCTGAATAAACAGTGACTCTGTACAGTTACACAGTGAGTGATCCATACCCTGAATAAACACTGACTCTTTACAGTTACACAGTGAGTGATCCTTGCCCTGAATAAACAGTGACTCCGTACAGTTACACAGTGAGTGACCTTTACCCTGAATAAACAGTGACTCTGTACAGTTACACAGTGAGTGACCTCTACCCTGAGTAAACAGTGACTCTGAACAGTTACACAGTGAGTGACCATTACACTGAATAAACAGTGACTCTGTACAGTTACACAGTGAGTGACCTCTACCCTGAATAAACAGTGACTCTGAACAGTTACACAGTGAGTGACCATTACACTGAATAAACAGTGACTCTGTACAGTTCCACAGTGATTGATCCTTACCCTGAATAAACAGTGACACTGTACAGTTAAACAGTGAGTGACCCTTACCCTGAATAAAAACCGACTCTGCACAGTTACACCGTGTGTGACCATTACCCTGAATAAACAGTGACTCTGTACAGTTACACAGTGAGTGATCCTGACGCTGAATAAACAGTGACTCTGTACAGTTACACAGTGAGTGATCCATACCCTGAATAAACACTGACTCTTTACAGTTACACAGTGAGTGATCCTTGCCCTGAATAAACAGTGAATCTGTACAGTTGCACAGTGAGTGACACTTACCCTGAATAAACACCGACTCTGTACAGTTACACCGTGTGTGACCTTTACTCTGAATTAACAGTGACTCTGTACAGTTACACAGTGAGTGATCCTTATCCTGAATAAACAGTGACTCTGTACAGTTACACAATGAGTGACCCTTACCCTGAATAAACAGTGGCTCTTTACAGTTACACAGTGTGTGCTCCTTACCCTGAATAAACAGTGACTCTGTACAGTTACACAGTGAGTGACCCATACCCTGAATAAACAGTGACTCTGTACAGTTACACAGCGAGTGATTCTTACCCTGAATAAACAGTGACTCTGTACAGTTACACAGTGAGTGACCCTTACCCAAAATTAACAGTGACTCTGTACAGTTACACAGTTAGTGATCCTTATGCTGAACAAACAGTGACTCTGTACAGTTACACCGTGAGTGATCCTTACCCTGAATAAACAGTGACTCTCTACAGTTACATAGTGTGTGAACTTTACCCTGAATAAACAGTGACTCTGTACAGTTACACAGTGAGTGTTCCTCACTCTGAATAAACAGTGACTCTGTACAGTTACACAGTGAGTGATCCTTACCCTGAATAAACAGTGAGTCTGTACAGTTACACAGTGAGTGACTCTTACCCTGAATAAACACCGACTATGTACAGTTACACAGTGAATGATCCTTACCCTGAATAAACAGTGACTCTGTACAGTTACACAGAGAGTGATCCTTACCCTGAATAAAAAGTAACTCTGTCCAGTTCCACAGTGAGTGATCTTTACCCTGAATAAACATTGACTCTGTACAGTAACACAGTGAGTGATCCATAGCCTGAATAATCAGTGACTCTGTACAGTTACACAGTGAATGATTCATACCCTGAATAAACAGTTACTCTGTACAGTTACACAGTGGGTGATCCTCACCCTGAATAAACAGAGACTCTGTACAGTTACACAGTGAGTGATCCTTACCCTGAATAAACAGTGACTCTGTCCAGTTACACAGTGTGTGATCCTTACCCTGAATAAACAGTGACTCTGTACAGTAACACATTGAGTGATCCTGACGCTGAATAAACAGTGACTCTGTGCAGTTACACATGAGTGACACTTACCCTGAATAAACAGTGACTCTGTACAGTTACACATTGAGTGATCCTTACCCTGAATAAACAGTGACTCTGTACATTTACACAGTGAGTGATCCTCACTCTGAATTAACAGTGACTCTGTACAGTTATACAGTGAGTGATCCTTACCCTGAATAAACAGTGAGTCTGTACAGTTACACAGTGAGTGACCCTTACCCTGAATAAACACCGACGCTGTACAGTTACACAGTGAGTGACCCTTACCCTGAATAAACACCGACTCTGTACAGTTACACCATGTGTGACCTTTACCCTGAATAAACAGTGACTCTGTACAGTTACACAGTGAGTGATCCTGACGCTGAATAGACAGTCACTCTGTACAGTTACACAGTGAGTGATCCTTACCCTGAATAAACAGTGACTCTGTACAGTTACACAGTGAGTGACGCTTACCCTGATTATACAGTGACTCTGTACAGTTACACAGTGAGTGATCCTTACCCTGAATAAAAAGTGAATCTGTACAGTTGCACAGTGAGTGATCCTTACCCTGAATAAACAGTGACTCCGTACAGTTACACAGTGAGTGACCTTTACCCTGAATAAACAGTGACTCTGTACAGTTACACAGTGAGTGACCTCTACCCTGAATAAACAGTGACTCTGAACAGTTACACAGTGAGTGACCATTACACTGAATAAACAGTGACTCTGTACAGTTCCACAGTGATTGATCCTTACCCTGAATAAACAGTGACACTGTACAGTTAAACAGTGAGTGACCCTTACCCTGAATAAAAACCGACTCTGCACAGTTACACCGTGTGTGACCATTACCCTGAATAAACAGTGACTCTGTACAGTTACACAGTGAGTGATCCTGACGCTGAATAAACAGTGACTCTGTACAGTTACACAGTGAGTGATCCATACCCTGAATAAACACTGACTCTTTACAGTTACACAGTGAGTGATCCTTGCCCTGAATAAACAGTGAATCTGTACAGTTGCACAGTGAGTGACACTTACCCTGAATAAACACCGACTCTGTACAGTTACACCGTGTGTGACCTTTACTCTGAATTAACAGTGACTCTGTACAGTTACACAGTGAGTGATCCTTATCCTGAATAAACAGTGACTCTGTACAGTTACACAATGAGTGACCCTTACCCTGAATAAACAGTGGCTCTTTACAGTTACACAGTGTGTGCTCCTTACCCTGAATAAACAGTGACTCTGTACAGTTACACAGTGAGTGACCCATACCCTGAATAAACAGTGACTCTGTACAGTTACACAGCGAGTGATTCTTACCCTGAATAAACAGTGACTCTGTACAGTTACACACTGATTGACGCTTACCCTGAATAAACTATGATTCTGTACAGTTACACAGTGAGTGATCCTTACCCTGAATAAACAGTGAATCTGTACTGCTGCACAGTGAGTGATCCTTAACCTGAATAAACAGTGACTCTTTACAGTTACACAGTGAGTGACATTTACCCTGAATAAACAGTGACTCTGTACAGCTACACAGTGAGTGATCCTTATCCTCAATAAACAGTGACTCTGTACAGTTACACCGTGAGTGACCCTTACCCTGAATAAACACTGACTCTGTACAGTTACACAGTGAGTGATGCTTACCCTGATTAAACAGTGACTCTGTACAGTTACGCAGTGAGTGACGCTTCCCCGGAATAAACATTGATTCTGTACAGTTACACAGTGAGTGATCCTTACCCTGATTAAAAAGTGAATCTGTACAGTTGCACAGTGAGTGATCCTTACCCTGAATAAACAGTGACACTGTACAGTTACACAGTGAGTGACCTTAACCCTGAATAAACAGTGACTCTGTACAGTTACACAGTGAGTGACCTCTACCCTGAATAAACAGTGACTCTGAACAGTTACACAGTGAGTGACCCTTACACTGAATAAACAGTGACTCTGTACAGTTCCACAGTGAGTGATCCTTACCCTGAATAAACAGTGGCTCTGTACAGTTACACAGTGAGTGATCCTTACCCTGAAAAAACATTGACTCTGTACAGCTCCACAGTGAGAGATCCTTACCCTCAATATACAGTGACTCTTTACAGTTACACAGTGAGTGATTCATACCCTGAATAAACAGTGACTCTGTACAGTTACACAGTGAGTGATCCTTACCCTGAATAAACATTGTCTCTGTACAGTTACACAGTGAGTGATCCATACTCTGAATAAACAGTTACTCTGTACAGTTACACGGTGAATGACTCATAGCCTGAATAAGCAATGACTCTGTACAGTTACACAGTGGGTGAACCTCACCCTGAATAAACAGTGACTCTGTACAGTTACACAGTGAGTGATCCTTACCCTGAATAAACAGTGACTCTGTGCAGATACACAGTGATTGATCCTTACATTGAATAAACGGTGACTCTGTACAGTTACACAGTGAGTGACCTTTACCCTGAATAAACAGTGACTCTGTACAGTTACACAGGGAGTGATCCTGACGCTGAATAAACAGTGACTCTGTACAGTTACACAGTGAGTGACCCTTACCCTGAATAAACACCGACGCTGTACAGTTACACAGTGAGTGGCCCTTACCCTGAATAAACACCGACTCTGTACAGTTACACCATGTGTGAACTTTACCCTGAATAAACAGTGACTCTGTACAGTTACACAGTGAGTGATCCTGACGCTGAATAGACAGTGACTCTGTACAGTTACACAGTGAGTGATCCTTACCCTGAATAAACAGTGACTCTGTACAGTTACACAGTGAGTGACGCTTACCCTGATTATACAGTGACTCTGTACAGTTAAACAGTGAGTGACCCTTACCCTGAATAAACACCGACTCTGTACAGTTACACCTTGTGTGACCTATACCCTGAATAAACAGTGACTCTGTACAGTTACTCAGTGAGTGATCCTGACGCTGAATAAACAGTGACTCTGTACTGTTACACAGTGAGTGATCCTTACCTGAATAAACAGTGACTCTGTACCATTACACAGTGAGTGATCCTTACCCTGAATAAACAGTGACTCTGTACAGTTACACTGTGAGTGATCCTTACCCTGAATAAACAGTGGCTCTGTACAATTACACTGTGAATTATTCATACCCTGATTAAACAGTGACTCTGCACAGTTACACAGTGGGTCATCCTCACCCTGAATAAACAGTGACTCTGTACAGTTACACAGTGAGTGATCCTTACCCTGAATAAACAGTGACTCTGTCCAGTTACACAGTGATTGATCCTTACCCTGAAAAAACAGTGACTCTGTACAGTTACACAGTGAGTGATCCTTACCCTGAATAAACAGTGACTCTGTACAGTTACACATTGAGTGATCCTGACGCTGAATATACAGTGACTCTGTGCAGTAACAAAGTGCGTGATCCTTACCCTGAATAAACAGTGACTCTGTACAGTTACACAGTGAGTGACCCTTACCCATTATTAACAGTGACTCTGAACAGTTACACAGTTAGTGATCCTTATGCTGAACAAACAGTGACTCTGTACAGTTACACCGTGAGTGATCCTTACCCTGAATAAACAGTGACTCTGTACAGTTACACAGTGTGTGACCTTTACTCTGAATAAACAGTGACTCTGTACAGTTACACAGTGAGTTTTCCTAACTCTGAATAAACAGTGAGTCTGTACAATTACACAGTGAGTGACTCTTACCCTGAATAAACACCGACTCTGTACAGTTACTCAGTGAGTGATCCTTACACTGAATAAACAGTGACTCTGTACAGTTACACAGTGAGTTATCTTTACCCTGAATAAACATTGACTCTGTACAGTTACACAGTGAGTGATCCATACCCTGAATAATCAGTGACTCTGTACAGTTACACAGTGAATGATTCATACCCTGAATAAACAGTGACTCTGTACAGTTACACAGTGGGTGATCCTCACCCTGAATAAACAGTGACTCTGTACAGTTACACAGTGAGTGATGCTTACCCTGATTAAACAGTGACTCTGTAAAGTTACACAGTGTGTAATCCTTACCCTGAATAAACAGTGACTCTGTACAGTAACACATTGAGTGATCCTTACATTGAATAAACGGTGACTCTGTACAGTTACACAGTGAGTGACCTTTACCCTGAATAAACAGTGACTCTGTACAGTTACACAGGGAGTGATCCTGACGCTGAATAAACAGTGACTCTGTGCAGTTACACAGTGAGTGACGCTTACCCTGATTATACAGTGACTCTGTACAGTTAAACAGTGAGTGATCCTTACCCTGAATAAACACCGACTCTGTGCAGTTACACCTTGTGTGACCTTTACCCTGAATAAACAGTGACTCTGTACAGTTACTCAGTGAGTGATCCTGACGCTGAATAAACAGTGACTCTGTAGTGTTACACAGTGAGTGATCCTTACCCTGAATAAACAGTGACTCTGTACCATTACACAGTGTGTGATCCTTACCCTGAATAAACAGTGACTCTGTACAGTTACACAGTGAGTGATCCTTACCCTGAATAAACAGTGGCTCTGTACAGTTACACAGTGAGTGATCCTTACCCTGAATATACAGTGACTCTGTACAGTTACACAGTGAGTGACCTTTACCTTGAATAAACAGTGACTCTGTACAGTTACACAGTGAGTGACCTTTACCATGAATAAACAGTGACTCTGCACAGTTGCACAGGGAGTGACCCTTACCCTGAATAAACAGTGACTCTGTACAGTTACACACTGAGTGACCTTTACCCTGAATAAACAGTGACTCTGTACAGTTACACAGTGAGTGATCCGCACCCTGAATAAGCAGTGACTCTGTACAGTTACACTTAGAGTGATACTTACCCTGAATATACAGTGACTCTGTACAGATACACAGTGAGTGATCTATACCCTGAATAAACATTGACTCTGTACAGTTACACAGTGAGTGATCCATACCCTGAATAAACAGTGACTCTGTACAGTTACACTGTGAATTATTCATTCCCTGAATAAACAGTGACTCTGCACAATTACAAAGTGGGTGATCCTCACCCTGAATAAACAGTGACTCTCTACAGTTACACAGTGAGTGATCCTTACCCTGAATAAACAGTGACTCTGTCCAGTTACACAGTGATTGATCCTTACCCTGAAAGAACAGTGACTCTGTACAGTTACACAGTGAGTGATCCTTACCCTGAATAAACAGTGACTCTGTACAGTTACACATTGAGTGAACTATACCTGGAATAAACAGTGACTCTTTACAGTTACACAGTGAGTGATCCTTACCCTGAATAAACAGTGACTCTGTCCAGTTACACAGTGTGTGATCCTTACCCTGAATAAACAGTGACTCTGTACAGTAACACATTGAGTGATCCTGACGCTGAATAAACAGTGACACTGTGCAGTTACACATGAGTGACACTTACCCTGAATAAACAGTGACTCTGTACAGTTACACATTGAGTGATCCTTACCCTGAATAAACAGTGACTCTGTACATTTACACAGTGAGTGATCCTCAAACTGAATTAACAGTGACTCTGTACAGTTACACAGTGAGTGATCCTTACCCTGAATAAACAGTGAGTCTGTACAGTTACACAGTGAGTGACCCTTACCCTGAATAAACACCGACGCTGTACAGTTACACAGTGAGTGACCCTTACCCTGAATAAACACCGACTCTGTACAGTTACACCATGTGTGACCCTTACCCTGAATAAACAGTGAGTCTGTACAGTTACACAGTGAGTGACCCTTACCCTGAATAAACACCGACGCTGTACAGTTACACAGTGAGTGACCCTTACCCTGAATAAACAGTGACTATGTACAGTTACACAGTGAGTGATCCTGACGCTGAATAGACAGTCAACCTGTACAGTTACACAGTGAGTGATCCTTACCCTGAATAAACAGTGACTCTGTACAGTTACAAAGTGAGTGACGCTTACCCTGATTATACAGTGACTCTGTACAGTTACACAGTGAGTGATCCTTATCCTGAATAAAAAGTGAATCTGTACAGTTGCACAATGAGTGATCCTTACCCTGAATAAACAGTGACTCCGTACAGTTACACAGTGAGTGACCTTTACCCTGAATAAACAGTGACTCTGTACAGTTACACAGTGAGTGACCTCTACCCTGAATAAACAGTGACTCTGAACAGTTACAAAGTGAGTGACCATTACACTGAATAAACAGTGACTCTGTACAGTTCCACAGTGATTGATCCTTACCCTGAATAAACAGTGACACTGTACAGTTAAACAGTGAGTGACCCTTACCCTGAATAAAAACCGACTCTGCACAGTTACACCGTGTGTGACCATTACCCTGAATAAACAGTGACTCTGTACAGTTACACAGTGAGTGATCCTGATGCTGAATAAACAGTGACTCTGTACAGTTACACAGTGAGTGATCCATACCCTGAATAAACACTGACTCTTTACAGTTACACAATGAGTGATCCTTACCCTGAATAAACAGTGAGTCTGTACAGTTACACAGTGAGTGACTCTTACCCTGAATAAACACCGACTATGTACAGTTACACAGTGAATGATCCTTACCCTGAATAAACAGTGACTCTGTACAGTTACACAGAGAGTGATTCTTACCCTGAATAAAAAGTAACTCTGTCCAGTTCCACAGTGAGTGATCTTTACCCTGAATAAACATTGACTCTGTACAGTAACACAGTGAGTGATCCATAGCCTGAATAATCAGTGACTCTGTACAGTTACACAGTGAATGATTCATACCCTGAATAAACAGTTACTCTGTACAGTTACACAGTGGGTGATCCTCACCCTGAATAAACAGAGACTCTGTAAAGTTACAAAGTGAGTGATCCTTACCCTGAATAAACAGTGACTCTGTCCAGTTACACAGTGTGTGATCCTTACCCTGAATAAACAGTGACTCTGTACAGTAACACATTGAGTGATCCTGACGCTGAATAAACAGTGACTCTGTGCAGTTACACATGAGTGACACTTACCCTGAATAAACAGTGATCTGTACAGTTAAACATTGAGTGATCCTTACCCTGAATAAACAGTGACTCTGTACATTTACACAGTGAGTGATCCTCACTCTGAATTAACAGTGACTCTGTACAGTTACACAGTGAGTGATCCTTACCCTGAATAAACAGTGAGTCTGTACAGTTACACAGTGAGTGACCCTTACCCTGAATAAACACCGACGCTGTACAGTTACACAGTGAGTGACCCTTACCCTGAATAAACACCGACTCTGTACAGTTACACCATGTGTGACCCTTACCCTGAATAAACAGTGAGTCTGTACAGTTACACAGTGAGTGACCCTTACCCTGAATAAACACCGACGCTGTACAGTTACACAGTGAGTGTCCCTTACCCTGAATAAACAGTGACTCTGTACAGTTACACAGTGAGTGATCCTGACGCTGAATAGACAGTCACTCTGTACAGTTACACAGTGAGTGATCCTTACCCTGAATAAACAGTGACTCTGTACAGTTACACAGTGAGTGACGCTTACCCTGATTATACAGTGACTCTGTACAGTTACACAGTGAGTGATCCTTACCCTGAATAAAAAGTGAATCTGTACAGTTGCACAGTGAGTGATCCTTACCCTGAATAAACAGTGACTCCGTACAGTTACACAGTGAGTGACCTTTACCCTGAATAAACAGTGACTCTGTACAGTTACACAGTGAGTGACCTCTACCCTGAATAAACAGTGACTCTGAACAGTTACACAGTGAGTGACCATTACGCTGAATAAACAGTGACTCTGTACAGTTCCACAGTGATTGATCCTTACCCTGAATAAACCGTGACACTGTACAGTTAAACAGTGAGTGACCCTTACCCTGAATAAAAACCGACTCTGCACAGTTACACCGTTTGTGACCATTACCCTGAATAAACAGTGACTCTGTACAGTTACACAGTGAGTGATCCATACCCTGAATAAACACTGACTCTTTACAGTTACACAGTGAGTGATCCTTGCCCTGAATAAACAGTGAATCTGTGCAGTTGCACAGTGAGTGACACTTACCCTGAATAAACACCGACTCTGTACAGTGACACCGTGTGTGACCTTTACTCTGAATTAACAGTGACTCTGTACAGTTACACAGTGAGTGATCCTTATCCTGAATAAACAGTGACTCTGTACAGTTACACAATGAGTGACCCTTACCCTGAATAAACAGTGGCTCTGTACAGTTACACAGTGAGTGCTCCTTACCCTGAATAAACAGTGACTCTGTACAGTTACACAGTGAGTGACCCTTACCCTGAATAAACAGTGACTCTGTACAGTTACACAGTGAGTGATACTTACCCTGAATAAACAGTGACTCTGTACAGTTACACACTGATTGACGCTTACCCTGAATAAACTGTGATTCTGTACAGTTACACAGTGAGTGATCCTTACCCTGAATAAACAGTGAATCTGTACTGTTGCACAGTGAGTGATCCTTACCCTGAATAAACAGTGACTCTTTACAGTTACACAGTGAGTGACATTTACCCTGAATAAACAGTGACTCTGTACAGCTACACAGTGAGTGATCCTTATCCTCAATAAACAGTGACTCTGTACAGTTACACCGTGAGTGACCCTTACCCTGAATAAACACTGACTCTGTACAGTTACACAGTGAGTGATGCTTACCCTGATTAAACAGTGACTCTGTACAGTTACACAGTGAGTGACGCTTACCCGGAATAAACATTGATTCTCTACAGTTACACAGTGAGTGATCCTTACCCTGATTAAAAAGTGAATCTGTACAGTTGCACAGTGAGTGATCCTTACCCTGAATAAACAGTGACACTGTACAGTTACACAGTGAGTGACCTTAACCCTGAATAAACAGTGACTCTGTACAGTTACACAGTGAGTGACCTCTACCCTGAATAAACAGTGACTCTGAACAGTTACACAGTGAGTGACCCTTACACTGAATAACCAGTGACTCTGTACAGTTCCACAGTGAGTGATCCGTCCCTGAATAAACAGTGACTCTGTACAGTTACACAGTGAGTGATCCTTACCCTGAATAAACAGTGACTCTGTACAGCTCCACAGTGAGAGATCCTTACCCTCAATATACAGTGACTCTTTACAGTTACACAGTGAGTGATCCTTACCCTGAATAAACAGTGACTCTGTACAGTTACACAGTGAGTGATCCTTACCCTGAATAAACATTGACTCTGTACAGTTACACAGTGAGTGATCCATACTCTGAATAAACAGTTACTCTGTACAGTTACACAGGGAGTGATCCTGACGCTGAATAAACAGTGACTCTGTGCAGTTACACAGTGAGTGACGCTTACCCTGATTATACAGTGACTCTGTACAGTTAAACAGTGAGTGATCCTTACCCTGAATAAACACCGACTCTGTGCAGTTACACCTTGTGTGACCTTTACCCTGAATAAACAGTGACTCTGTACAGTTACTCAGTGAGTGATCCTGACGCTGAATAAACAGTGACTCTGTACCATTACACAGTGTGTGATCCTTACCCTGAATAAACAGTGACTCTGTACAGTTACACAGTGAGTGATCCTTACCCTGAATAAACAGTGGCTCTGTACAGTTACACAGTGAGTGATCCTTACCCTGAATATACAGTGACTCTGTACAGTTACACAGTGAGTGACCTTTACCTTGAATAAACAGTGATTCTGTACAGTTACACAGTGAGTGACCTTTACCATGAATAAACAGTGACTCTGCACAGTTGCACATGGAGTGACCCTTACCCTGAATAAACAGTGACTCTGTACAGTTACACACTGAGTGACCTTTACCCTGAATAAACAGTGACTCTGTACAGTTACACAGTGAGTGATCCTCACCCTGAATAAGCAGTGACTCTGTACAGTTACACTTAGAGTGATACTTACCCTGAATATACAGTGACTCTGTACAGATACACAGTGAGTGATCTATACCCAGAATAAACATTGACTCTGTACAGTTACACAGTGAGTGATCCATACCCTGAATAAACAGTGACTCTGTACAGTTACACTGTGAATTATTCATTCCCTGAATAAACAGTGACTCTGCACAGTTACAAAGTGGGTGATCCTCACCCTGAATAAACAGTGACTCTCTACAGTTACACAGTGAGTGATCCTTACCCTGAATAAACAGTGACTCTGTCCAGTTACACAGTGATTGATCCTTACCCTGAAAGAACAGTGACTCTGTACAGTTACACAGTGAGTGATCCTTACCCTGAATAAACAGTGACTCTGTACATTTACACAGTGAATGATCCTCACTCTGAATTAACAGTGACTCTGTACAGTTACACAGTGAGTGATCCTTACCCTGAATAAACAGTGAGTCTGTACAGTTACACAGTGAGTGACCCTTACCCTGAATAAACACCGACGCTGTACAGTTACACAGTGAGTGACCCTTACCCTGAATAAACACCGACTCTGTACAGTTACACCATGTGTGACCCTTACCCTGAATATACAGTGAGTCTGTACAGTTACACAGTGAGTGACCCTTACCCTGAATAAACACCGACGCTGTACAGTTACACAGTGAGTGATCCTGACGCTGAATAGACAGTCAATCTGTACAGTTACACAGTGAGTGATCCTTACCCTGAATAAACAGTGACTCTGTACAGTTACACAGTGAGTGACGCTTACCCTGATTATACAGTGACTTTGTACAGTTACACAGTGAGTGATCCTTACCCTGAATAAAAAGTGAATCTGTACAGTTGCACAATGAGTGATCCTTACCCTGAATAAACAGTGACTCCGTACAGTTACACAGTGAGTGACCTTTACCCTGAATAAACAGTGACTCTGTACAGTTACACAGTGAGTGACCTCTACCCTGAATAAACAGTGACTCTGAACAGTTACAGAGTGAGTGACCATTACACTGAATAAACAGTGACTCTGTACAGTTCCACAGTGATTGATCCTTACCCTGAATAAACAGTGACACTGTACAGTTAAACAGTGAGTGACCCTTACCCTGAATAAAAACCGACTCTGCACAGTTACACCGTGTGTGACCATTACCCTGAATAAACAGTGACTCTGTACAGTTACACAGTGAGTGATCCTGATGCTGAATAAACAGTGACTCTGTACAGTTACACAGTGAGTGATCCATACCCTGAATAAACACTGACTCTTTACAGTTACACAGTGAGTGATCCTTGCCCTGAATAAACAGTGAATCTGTACAGTTGCACAGTGAGTGACACTTACCCTGAATAAACACCGACTCTGTACAGTTACACCGTGTGTGACCTTTACTCTGAATTAACAGTGACTCTGTACAGTTACACAGTGAGTGATCCTTATCCTGAATAAACAGTGACTCTGTACAGTTACACAATGAGTGATCCTTACCCTGAATAAACAGTGAGTCTGTACAGTTACACAGTGAGTGACTCTTACCCTGAATAAACACCGACTATGTACAGTTACACAGTGAATGATCCTTACCCTGAATAAACAGTGACTCTGTACAGTTACACAGAGAGTGATCCTTACCCTGAATAAAAAGTAACTCTGTCCAGTTCCACAGTGAGTGATCTTTACCCTGAATAAACATTGACTCTGTACAGTAACACAGTGAGTGATCCATAGCCTGAATAATCAGTGACTCTGTACAGTTACACAGTGAATGATTCATACCCTGAATAAACAGTTACTCTGTACAGTTACACAGTGGGTGATCCTCACCCTGAATAAACAGAGACTCTGTAAAGTTACAAAGTGAGTGATCCTTACCCTGAATAAACAGTGACTCTGTCCAGTTACACAGTGTGTGATCCTTACCCTGAATAAACATTGACTCTGTACAGTAACACATTGAGTGATCCTGACGCTGAATAAACAGTGACTCTGTGCAGTTACACATGAGTGACACTTACCCTGAATAAACAGTGATCTGTACAGTTAAACATTGAGTGATCCTTACCCTGAATAAACAGTGACTCTGTACATTTACACAGTGAGTGATCCTCACTCTGAATTAACAGTGACTCTGTACAGTTACACAGTGAGTGATCCTTACCCTGAATAAACAGTGAGTCTGTACAGTTACACAGTGAGTGACCCTTACCCTGAATAAACACCGACGCTGTACAGTTACACAGTGAGTGACCCTTACCCTGAATAAACACCGACTCTGTACAGTTACACCATGTGTGACCCTTACCCTGAATAAACAGTGAGTCTGTACAGTTACACAGTGAGTGACCCTTACCCTGAATAAACACCGACGCTGTACAGTTACACAGTGAGTGACCCTTACCTTGAATAAACAGTGACTCTGTACAGTTACACAGTGAGTGATCCTGACGCTGAATAGACAGTCACTCTGTACAGTTACACAGTGAGTGATCCTTACCCTGAATAAACAGTGACTCTGTACAGTTACACAGTGAGTGACGCTTACCCTGATTATACAGTGACTCTGTACAGTTACACAGTGAGTGATCCTTACCCTGAATAAAAAGTGAATCTGTACAGTTGCACAGTGAGTGATCCTTACCCTGAATAAACAGTGACTCCGTACAGTTACACAGTGAGTGACCTTTACCCTGAATAAACAGTGACTCTGTACAGTTACACAGTGAGTGACCTCTACCCTGAATAAACAGTGACTCTGAACAGTTACACAGTGAGTGACCATTAAACTGAATAAACAGTGACTCTGTACAGTTCCACAGTGATTGATCCTTACCCTGAATAAACAGTGACTCTGTACAGTTACACAATGAGTGACCCTTACCCTGAATAAACAGTGGCTCTGTACAGTTACACAGTGAGTGCTCCTTACCCTGAATAAACAGTGACTCTGTACAGTTACACAGTGAGTGACCCTTACTCTGAATAAACAGTGACTCTGTACAGTTACACAGTGAGTGATTCTTACCCTGAATAAACAGTGACTCTGTACAGTTACACACTGATTGACGCTTAACCTGAATAAACTGTGATTCTGTACAGTTACACAGTGAGTGATCCTTACCCTGAATAAACAGTGAATCTGTACTGTTGCACAGTGAGTGATCCTTACCCTGAATAAACAGTGACTCTTTACAGTTACACAGTGAGTGACATTTACCCTGAATAAACAGTGACTCTGTACGGCTACACAGTGAGTGATCCTTATCCTCAATAAACAGTGACTCTGTACAGTTACACCGTGAGTGACCCTTACCCTGAATAAACACTGACTCTGTACAGTTACACAGTGAGTGATGCTTACCCTGATTAAACAGTGACTCTGTACGGTTACACAGTGAGTGACGCTTACCCGGAATAAACATTGATTCTGTACAGTTACACAGTGAGTGATCCTTACCCTGATTAAAAAGTGAATCTGTACAGTTGCACAGTGAGTGATCCTTACCCTGAATAAACAGTGACACTGTACAGTTACACAGTGAGTGACCTTAACCCTGAATAAACAGTGACTCTGTACAGTTACACAGTGTGTGACCTCTACCCTGAATAAACAGTGACTCTGAACAGTTACACAGTGAGTGACCCTTACACTGAATAAACAGTGACTCTGTACAGTTCCACAGTGAGTGATCCGTCCCTGAATAAACAGTGACTCTGTACAGTTACACAGTGAGTGATCCTTACCCTGAATAAACAGTGACTCTCTACAGCTCCACAGTGAGAGATCCTTACCCTCAATATACAGTGACTCTTTACAGTTACACAGTGAGTGATCCTTACCCTGAATAAACAGTGACTCTGTACAGTTACACAGTGAGTGACGCTTACCCTGATTATACAGTGACTCTGTACAGTTAAACAGTGAGTGATCCTTACCCTGAATAAACACCGACTCTGTGCAGTTACACCTTGTGTGACCTTTACCCTGAATAAACAGTGACTCTGTACAGTTACTCAGTGAGTGATCCTGACGCTGAATAAACAGTGACTCTGTACTGTTACACAATTAGTGATCCTTACCCTGAATAAACAGTGACTCTGTACCATTACACAGTGTGTGATCCTTACCCTGAATAAACAGTGACTCTGTACAGTTACACAGTGAGTGATCCTTACCCTGAATAAACAGTGGCTCTGTACAGTTACACAGTGAGTGATCCTCACCCTGAATATACAGTGACTCTGTACAGTTACACAGTGAGTGACCTTTACCTTGAATAAACAGTGACTCTGTACAGTTACACAGTGAGTGACCTTTACCATGAATAAACAGTGACTCTGCACAGTTGCACAGGGAGTGACCCTTACCCTGAATAAACAGTGACTCTGTACAGTTACACACTGAGTGACCTTTACCCTGAATAAACAGTGACTCTGCACAGTTACACAGTGAGTGATCCTCACCCTGAATAAGCAGTGACTCTGTACAGTTACACTTAGAGTGATACTTACCCTGAATATACAGTGACTCTGTACAGATACACAGTGAGTGATCTAAACCCAGAATAAACATTGACTCTGTACAGTTACACAGTGAGTGATCCATACCCTGAATAAACAGTGACTCTGTACAGTTACACTGTGAATTATTCATTCCCTGAATAAACAGTGACTCTGCACAGTTACAAAGTGGGTGATCCTCACCCTGAATAAACAGTGACTCTCTACAGTTACACAGTGAGTGATCCTTACCCTGAATAAACAGTGACTCTGTCCAGTTACACAGTGATTGATCCTTACCCTGAAAGAACAGTGACTCTGTACAGTTACACAGTGAGTGATCCTTACCCTGAATAAACAGTGACTCTGTACAGTTACACATTGAGTGAACTTTACCCTGAATAAACAGTGACTCTGTACAGTTACACAGTGAGTGACCCTTACCCAAAATTAACAGTGACTCTGTACAGTTACACAGTTAGTGATCCTTATGCTGAACAAACAGTGACTCTGTACAGTTACACCGTGAGTGATCCTTACCCTGAATAAACAGTGACTCTGTACAGTTACACAGTGTGTGAACTTTACCCTGAATAAACAGTGACTCTGTACAGTTACACAGTGAGTGTTCCTCACTCTGAATAAACAGTGACTCTGTACAGTTACACAGTGAGTGATCCTTACCCTGAATAAACAGTGACTCTCTACAGTTACACAGTGAGTGACTCTTACCCTGAATAAACACCGACTATGTACAGTTACACAGTGAATGATCCTTACCCTGAATAAACAGTGACTCTGTACAGTTACACAGAGAGTGATCCTTACCCTGAATAAAAAGTAACTCTGTCCAGTTCCACAGTGAGTGATCTTTACCCTGAATAAACATTGACTCTGTACAGTAACACAGTGAGTGATCCATAGCCTGAATAATCAGTGACTCTGTACAGTTACACAGTGAATGATTCATACCCTGAATAAACAGTTACTCTGTACAGTTACACAGTGGGTGATCCTCACCCTGAATAAACAGAGACTCTGTACAGTTACACAGTGAGTGATCCTTACCCTGAATAAACAGTGACTCTGTCCAGTTACACAGTGTGTGATCCTTACCCTGAATAAACAGTGACTCTGTACAGTAACACATTGAGTGATCCTGACGCTGAATAAACAGTGACTCTGTGCAGTTACACATGAGTGACACTTACCCTGAATAAACAGTGACTCTGTACAGTTACACATTGAGTGATCCTTACCCTGAATAAACAGTGACTCTGTACATTTACACAGTGAGTGATCCTCACTCTGAATTAACAGTGACTCTGTACAGTTATACAGTGAGTGATCCTTACCCTGAATAAACAGTGAGTCTGTACAGTTACACAGTGAGTGACCCTTACCCTGAATAAACACCGACGCTGTACAGTTACACAGTGAGTGACCCTTACCCTGAATAAACACCGACTCTGTACAGTTACACCATGTGTGACCTTTACCCTGAATAAACAGTGACTCTGTACAGTTACACAGTGAGTGATCCTGACGCTGAATAGACAGTCACTCTGTACAGTTACACAGTGAGTGATCCTTACCCTGAATAAACAGTGACTCTGTACAGTTACACAGTGAGTGACGCTTACCCTGATTATACAGTGACTCTGTACAGTTACACAGTGAGTGATCCTTACCCTGAATAAAAAGTGAATCTGTACAGTTGCACAGTGAGTGATCCTTACCCTGAATAAACAGTGACTCCGTACAGTAACACAGTGAGTGACCTTTACCCTGAATAAACAGTGACTCTGTACAGTTACACAGTGAGTGACCTCTACCCTGAATAAACAGTGACTCTGAACAGTTACACAGTGAGTGACCATTACACTGAATAAACAGTGACTCTGTACAGTTCCACAGTGATTGATCCTTACCCTGAATAAACAGTGACACTGTACAGTTAAACAGTGAGTGACCCTTACCCTGAATAAAAACCGACTCTGCACAGTTACACCGTGTGTGACCATTACCCTGAATAAACAGTGACTCTGTACAGTTACACAGTGAGTGATCCTGACGCTGAATAAACAGTGACTCTGTACAGTTACACAGTGAGTGATACATACCCTGAATAAACACTGAATCTTTACAGTTACAAAGTGAGTGATCCTTGCCCTGAATAAACAGTGAATCTGTACAGTTGCACAGTGAGTGACACTTACCCTGAATAAACACCGACTCTGTACAGTTACACCGTGTGTGACCTTTACTCTGAATTAACAGTGACTCTGTACAGTTACACAGTGAGTGATCCTTATCCTGAATAAACAGTGACTCTGTACAGTTACACAATGAGTGTCCCTTACCCTGAATAAACAGTGGCTCTTTACAGTTACACAGTGTGTGCTCCTTAACCTGAATAAACAGTGACTCTGTACAGTTACACAGTGAGTGACCCTTACCCTGAATAAACAGTGACTCTGTACAGTTACACAGCGAGAGATTCTTACCCTGAATAAACAGTGACTCTGTACAGTTACACACTGATTGACGCTTACCCTGAATAAACTGTGATTCTGTACAGTTACACAGTGAGTGATCCTTACCCTGAATAAACAGTGAATCTGTACTGCTGCACAGTGAGTGATCCTTACCCTGAATAAACAGTGACTCTTTACAGTTACACAGTGAGTGACATTTACCCTGAATAAACAGTGACTCTGTACAGCTACACAGTGAGTGATCCTTATCCTCAATAAACAGTGACTCTGTACAGTTACACAGTGAGTGATGCTTACCCTGATTAAACAGTGACTCTGTACAGTTACGCAGTGAGTGACGCTTCCCCGGAATAAACATTGATTCTGTACAGTTACACAGTGAGTGATCCTTACCCTGATTAAAAAGTGAATCTGTACAGTTGCACAGTGAGTGATCCTTACCCTGAATAAACAGTGACACTGTACAGTTACACAGTGAGTGACCTTAACCCTGAATAAACAGTGACTCTGTACAGTTACACAGTGAGTGACCTCTACCCTGAATAAACAGTGACTCTGAACAGTTACACAGTGAGTGACCCTTACACTGAATAAACAGTGACTCTGTACAGTTCCACAGTGAGTGATCCTTACCCTGAATAAACAGTGGCTCTGTACAGTTACACAGTGAGTGATCCTTACCCTGAAAAAACATTGACTCTGTACAGCTCCACAGTGAGAGATCCTTACCCTCAATATATAGTGAGTCTTTACAGTTACACAGTGAGTGATCCTTACCCTGAATAAACAGTGACTCTGTACAGTTACACAGTGAGTGATCCTTACCCTGAATAAACATTGACTCTGTACAGTTACACAGTGAGTGATCCATACTCTGAATAAACAGTTACTCTGTACAGTTACACGGTGAATGACTCATAGCCTGAATAAACAATGACTCTGTACAGATACACAGTGGGTGAACCTCACCCTGAATAAACAGTGACTCTGTACAGTTACACAGTGAGTGATCCTTACCCTGAATAAACAGTGACTCTGTGCAGATACACAGTGATTGATCCTTACATTGAATAAACGGTGACTCTGTACAGTTACACAGTGAGTGACCTTAACCCTGAATAAACAGTGACTCTGTACAGTTACACAGGGAGTGATCCTGACGCTGAATAAACAGTGACTCTGTACAGTTACACAGTGAGTGACCCTTACCCTGAATAAACACCGACGCTGTACAGTTACACAGTGAGTGACCCTTACCCTGAATAAACACCGACTCTGTACAGTTACACCGTGTGTGAACTTTACCCTGAATAAACAGTGACTCTGTACAGTTACACAGTGAGTGATCCTGACGCTGAATAGACAGTGACTCTGTACAGTTACACAGTGAGTGATCCTTACCCTGATTAAACAGTGACTCTGTACAGTTACACAGTGAGTGACGCTTACCCTGATTATACAGTGACTCTGTACAGTTAAACAGTGAGTGACCCTTACCCTGAATAAACACCGACTCTGTACAGTTACACCTTGTGTGACCTATACCCTGAATAAACAGTGACTCTGTACAGTTACTCAGTGAGTGATCCTGACGCTGAATAAACAGTGACTCTGTACTGTTACACAGTGAGTGATCCTTACCTGAATAAACAGTGACTCTGTACCATTACACAGTGAGTGATCCTTACCCTGAATAAACAGTGACTCTGTACAGTTACACTGTGAGTGATCCTTACCCTGAATAAACAGTGGCTCTGTACAATTACACTGTGAATTATTCATACCCTGAATAAACAGTGACTCTGCACAGTTACACAGTGGGTCATCCTCACCCTGAATAGACAGTGACTCTGTACAGTTAAACAGTGAGTGATCCTTACCCTGAATAAACAGTGACTCTGTCCAGTTACACAGTGATTGATCGTTACCCTGAAAAAACAGTGACTCTGTACAGTTACACAGTGAGTGATCCTTACCCTGAATAAACAGTGACTCTGTACAGTTACACATTGAGTGATCCTGACGCTGAATAAACAGTGACTCTGTGCAGTAACAAAGTGCGTGATCCTTACCCTGAATAATCAGTGACTCTGTACAGTTACACAGTGAGTGACCCTTACCCATTATTAACAGTGACTCTGAACAGTTACACAGTTAGTGATCCTTATGCTGAACAAACAGTGACTCTGTACAGTTACACCGTGAGTGATCCTTACCCTGAATAAACAGTGACTCTGTACAGTTACACAGTGTGTGACATTTAGTCTGAATAAACAGTGACTCTGTACAGTTACACAGTGAGTTTTCCTAACTCTGAATAAACAGTGAGTCTGTACAATTACACAGTGAGTGACTCTTACCCTGAATAAACACCGACTCTGTACAGTTACTCAGTGAGTGATCCTTACACTGAATAAACAGTGACTCTGTACAGTTACACAGAGAGTGATCCTTACCCTGAATAAAAAGTGACTCTGTACAGTTACACAGTGAGTTATCTTTACCCTGAATAAACATTGACTCTGTACAGTTACACAGTGAGTGATCCATACCCTGAATAATCAGTGACTCTGTACAGTTACACAGTGAATGATTCATACCCTGAATAAACAGTGACTCTGTACAGTTACACAGTGGGTGATCCTCACCCTGAATAAACAGTGACTCTGTACAGTTACACAGTGAGAGATGCTTACCCTGATTAGCAGTGACTCTGTAAAGTTACACAGTGTGTAATCCTTACCCTGAATAAACAGTGACTCTGTACAGTAACACATTGAGTGATCCTGACGCTGAATAAACAGTGACTCTGTGCAGTTACACAGTGAGTGACCCTTACCCTGAATAAACAGTGACTCTGTACAGTTACACATTGAGTGACCTTTACCCTGTATAAACAGTGACTCTGTACAGTTACACAGTGAGTGTCCCTTACCCTGAATAAACAGTGACTCTGTACAGTTACACAGTGAGTGATCCTGACGCTGATTAAACAGTGACTCAGTACAGTTACACAGTGAGTGATCCTTACCCTGAATATACAGTGACTCTTTACAGTCACACAGTGAGTGATCCTTACCATGAATAAACAGTGACTCTGTACCGTTACACAGTGAGTGATCCTTACCCTGAATAAACAGTGACTCTGTACAGTTACACAATGAGTGATGCTTACCCTGAATAGACTGTGGCTCTGTACAGTTACACAGTGAGTGATCCTTACCCTGAATAAACAGTGACTCTGTACAGTTACACAGTGAGTGACCCTTACCCTGAATAAACAGAGACTCTGTAAAGTTACACAGTGAGTGACCATAACCCTGAATAAAAAGTGACTCTGTACAGTTACACAGTGAGTGACGATTACACTGAAAAAAAGTGATTCTGCACAGTTACACAGTGAGTGATCCTTACCCTCAATAAACAGTGAATCTGTACAGTTGCACAGTGAGTGATCCTTACCCTGAATAAACAGTGACACTGTCCAGTTACACAGTGATTGAACTTTACCCTGAATAAACAGTGACTCTGTACAGTTACACAGTGAGTGACGTTTACCCTGAATAAACAGTGACTCTGTACAGTTACACACTGAGTGACATTTACCCTGAATAAACAGTGACTCTGTACAGTTACACAGTGAGTGATCCTTACCCTGAATAAGCAGTGACTCTGTACAGTTACACAGAGAGTGATCCTTACCCTGAATAAACAGTGACTCTGTACAGTTACACAGTGAGTGATCTTTACCCTGAATAAACATTGACTCTGTACAGTTACACAGTGAGTGATCCATACCCTGAGTAAACAGTGACGCTGTACAGTTACACTGTGAATTATTCATACCCTGAATAAACAGTGACTCTGCACAGTTACACAGTGGGTGATCCTCACCCTGAATAAACAGTGACTCTGTACAGTTACACAGTGAGTGATCCTTACCCTGAATAAACAGTGACTCTGTACAGTTACACAGTGAGTGATCCTTACCCTGAATAAACATTGACTCTGTGCAGTTACACAGTGAGTCATCCATACTCTGAATAAACAGTTACTCTGTACAGTTACACAGTGATTGACTCATAGCCTGAATAAGCAATGACTCTGTACAGTTACACAGTGGGTGAACCTCACCCTGAATAAAAAGTGACTCTGTACAGTTACACAGTGAGTGATCCTTACCCTGAATAAACAGTGACTCTGTACAGATATACAGTGAGTGATCCTTACATTGAATAAACGGTGACTCTGTACAGTTACACAGTGAGTGACCTTTACCCTGAATAAACAGTGACTCTGTACAGTTACACAGGGAGTGACCCTTACCCTGAATAAACAGTGTCTCTGTACAGTTACACACTGAGTGACCTTTACCCTGAATAAACAGTGACTCTGTACAGTTACACAGTGAGTGACCCTTACCCTGAATAAACAGTGACTCTGTACAGTTACACATTGAGTGACCTTTACCCTGAATAAACAGCGACTCTGTACAGTTACACAGTGAGTGACCCTTACCCTGAATAAACAGTGACTCTGTACAGTTACAAAGTGAGTGATTCTTATCCTGAATAAACAGTGACTCTGTACAGTTACACCGTGAGTGATCCTTACCCTGAATAAAAAGTGACTCTGTAAAGTTACACATTGTGTGACCTTTACCCTTAAAAGAACAGTGACTCTGTACAGTTACACAGTGAGTGATCCTCACTCTGAATAAAAAGTGAGTCTGTACAGTTACACAGTGAGTGATCCTTATCCACAATAAACACTGAATCTGTACAGTTGCACAGTGAGTGATCCTGACGCTGAATAGACAGTGACTCTGTACAGTTACACAGTGAGTGATCCTTACCCAGAATAAACAGTGACTCTGTACAGTTACACAGTGAGTGACGCTTACCCTGATTAAACAGTGACACTGTACAGTTAAACAGTGAGTGAACCTTACCCTAAATAAACAGTGACTCTGTACAGTTACACCGTGTGTGACCTTTACCCTGAATAAACAGTGACTCTGTACAGTTACACAGTGAGTGATCCTGACGCTGAATAGACAGTGACTCTGTACAGTTACACAGTGAGTGATCCTTACCCAGAATAAACAGTGACTCTGTACAGGTACACAGTGAGTGACGCTTACCCTGATTAAACAGTGACACTGTACAGTTAAACAGTGAGTGAACCTTACCCTGAATAAACACCGACTCTGCACAGGTACACCGTGTGTGACCATTAACCTGAATAAACAGTGACTCTGTACAGTTACACAGTGAGTGTTCCTGACGCTGAATAAACAGTGACTCTATACAGTTACACAGTGAGTGATCCTTACCCTGAATAAACACTGACTCTGTACAGTTACACAGTGAATGATCCCTACCCTTAATAAACAGTGAATCTGTACAGTTGCACAGTGAGTGACCCTTACCCTGAATAAACACCGACTCTGTACAGTTACACCGTGTGTGACCTTTACTCTGAATAAACAGTAACTCTGTACAGTTACACAGTGAGTGATCCTTATCCTGAATAAACAGTGACTATGTACAGTTACACAATGAGTGACCCTTATCCTGAATAAACAGTGGCTCTGTACAGTTACACAGTGAGTGCTCCTTACCCTGAATAAACAGTGACTCTGTCCAGTTACACAGTGAGTGACCCTTACCCTGAATAAACAGTGACTCTGTACAGTTACACAGTGAGTGACCCTAACCCTGACTAAACAGTGACTCTGTACAGTTACACAGTGAGTGACGCTTACCCTGAATAAACTGTGATTCTGTACAGTTACACAGTGAGTGATCCTTACCCTGAATTAACAGTGAATCTGTACAGTTGCACAGTGAGTGATCCTTACCCTGAATAAAAAGTGACTCTGTACAGTTACACAGTGAGTGGCATATACCCTCAATAAACAGTGACTCTGTACAGTTACACAGTGAGTGATCCTTATCATCAATAAACAGTGACTCTGTACAGTTACACCGTGAGTGACCCTTACCCTGAATAAACACTGACTCTGTACAGTTACACAGTGAGTGACGCTTACCCTGATTAAACAGTGACTCTGTACAGTTACACAGTGAGTCATCCTGATGCAGAATAAACAGTGACTCTGTACAGTTACACAGTGAGTGATCCTTACCTTGAATAAACAGTGAATCTGTACAGTTGCACAGTGAGTGATCCTTACCCGGAATAAACAGTGACTCTGTACAGTTACACAGTGAGTGATCCTAACCCTGAATAAACAGTGACTCTGTACAGTTACACAGTGAGTGATCCTTACCCTGAATAAACAGTGGCTCTGTACAGTTAAACAGTGAGTGATCCTTACCCTGAATAAACAGTGACTCTGTACAGTTACACAGTGAGTGATCCTTACCCCGAATAAACAGTGACACTGTACAGTTGCACAGTGAGTGACACTTACCCTGAATAAACACCGACTCTGTACAGTGACACCGTGTGTGACCTTTACTCTGAATTAACAGTGACTCTGTACAGTTACACAGTGAGTGATCCTTATCCTGAATAAACAGTGACTCTGTACAGTAACACAATGAGTGACCCTTACCCTGAATAAACAGTGGCTCTGTACAGTTACACAGTGAGTGCTCCTTACCCTGAATAAACAGTGACTCTGTACAGTTACACAGTGAGTGAACCTTACCCTGAATAAACAGTGACTCTGTACAGTTACACAGTGAGTGATTCTTACCCTGAATAAACAGTGACTCTGCACAGTTACACACTGATTGACGCTTACCCTGAATAAACTGTGATTCTGTACAGTTACACAGTGAGTGATCCTTACCCTGAATAAACAGTGAATCTGTACTGTTGCACAGTGAGTGATCCTTACCCTGAATAAACAGTGACTCTTTACAGTTACACAGTGAGTGACATTTACCCTGAATAAACAGTGACTCTGTACAGCTACACAGTGAGTGATCCTTATCCTCAATAAACAGTGACTCTGTACAGTTACACCGTGAGTGACCCTTACCCTGAATAAACACTGACTCTGTACAGTTACACAGTGAGTGATGCTTACCCTGATTAAACAGTGACTCTGTACAGTTACACAGTGAGTGACGCTTAACCGGAATAAACATTGATTCTGTACAGTTACACAGTGAGTGATCCTTACCCTGATTAAAAAGTGAATCTGTACAGTTGCACAGTGAGTGATCCTTACCCTGAATAAACAGTGACACTGTACAGTTACACAGTGAGTGACCTTAACCCTGAATAAAAAGTGACTCTGTACAGTTACACAGTGAGTGACCTCTACCCTGAATAAACAGTGACTCTGAACAGTTACACAGTGAGTGACCATTACACTGAATAAACAGTGACTCTGTACAGTTCCACAGTGAGTGATCCGTCCCTGAATAAACAGTGACTCTGTACAGTTACACAGTGAGTGATCCTTACCCTGAATAAACAGTGACTCTGTACAGCTCCACAGTGAGAGATCCTTACCCTCAATATACAGTGACTCTTTACAGTTACACAGTGAGTGATCCTTACCCTGAATAAACAGTGACTCTGTACAGTTACACAGTGAGTGATCCTTACCCTGAATAAACATTGACTCTGTACAGTTACACAGTGAGTGATCCATACTCTGAATAAACAGTTACTCTGTACAGTTACACAGGGAGTGATCCTGACGCTGAATAAACAGTGACTCTGTGCAGTTACACAGTGAGTGACGCTTACCCTGATTATACAGTGACTCTGTACAGTTAAACAGTGAGTGATCCTTACCCTGAATAAACACCGACTCTGTGCAGTTACACCTTGTGTGACCTTTACCCTGAATAAACAGTGACTCTGTACAGTTACTCAGTGAGTGATCCTGACGCTGAATAAACAGTGACTCTGTACTGTTACACAATGAGTGATCCTTACCCTGAATAAACAGTGACTCTGTACCATTACACAGTGTGTGATCCTTACCCTGAATAAACAGTGACTCTGTACAGTTACACAGTGAGTGATCCTTACCCTGAATAAACAGTGGCTCTGTACAGTTACACAGTGAGTGATCCTTACCCTGAATATACAGTGACTCTGTACAGTTACACAGTGAGTGACCTTTACCTTGAATAAACAGTGACTCTGTACAGTTACACAGTGAGTGACCTTTACCATGAATAAACAGTGACTCTGCACAGTTGCACAGGGAGTGACCCTTACCCTGAATAAACAGTGACTCTGTACAGTTACACACTGAGTGACCTTTACCCTGAATAAACAGTGACTCTGTACAGTTACACAGTGAGTGATCCTCACCCTGAATAAGCAGTGACTCTGTACAGATACACTTAGAGTGATACTTACCCTGAATATACAGTGACTCTGTACAGATACACAGTGAGTGATCCATACCCTGAATAAACAGTGACTCTGTACAGTTACACTGTGAATTATTCATTCCCTGAATAAACAGTGACTCTGCACAGTTACAAAGTGGGTGATCCTCACCCTGAATAAACAGTGACTCTCTACAGTTACACAGTGAGTGATCCTTACCCTGAATAAACAGTGACTCTGTCCAATTACACAGTGATTGATCCTTACCCTGAAAGAACAGTGACTCTGTACAGTTACACAGTGAGTGATCCTTACCCTGAATAAACAGTGACTCTCTACAGTTACACAGTGAGTGATCCTTACCCTGAATAAACAGTGACTCTGTACATTTACACAGTGTGTGATCCTCACTCTGAATTAACAGTGACTCTGTACAGTTACACAGAGAGTGATCCTTACCCTGAATAAAAAGTAACTCTGTCCAGTTCCACAGTGAGTGATCTTTACCCTGAATAAACATTGACTCTGTACAGTAACACAGTGAGTGATCCATAGCCTGAATAATCAGTGACTCTGTACAGTTACACAGTGAATGATTCATACCCTGAATAAACAGTTACTCTGTACAGTTACACAGTGGGTGATCCTCACCCTGAATAAACAGAGACTCTGTAAAGTTACAAAGTGAGTGATCCTTACCCTGAATAAACAGTGACTCTGTCCAGTTACACAGTGTGTGATCCTTACACTGAATAAACAGTGACTCTGTACAGTAACACATTGAGTGATCCTGACGCTGAATAAACAGTGACTCTGTGCAGTTACACATGAGTGAAACTTACCCTGAATAAACAGTGATCTGTACAGTTAAACATTGAGTGATCCTTACCCTGAATAAACAGTGACTCTGTACATTTACACAGTGAGTGATCCTCACTCTGAATTAACAGTGACTCTGTACAGTTACACAGTGAGTGATCCTTACCCTGAATAAACAGTGAGTCTGTACAGTTACACAGTGAGTGACCCTTACCCTGAATAAACACCGACGCTGTACAGTTACACAGTGAGTGACCCTTACCCTGAATAAACACCGACTCTGTACAGTTACACCATGTGTGACCCTTACCCTGAATAAACAGTGAGTCTGTACAGTTACACAGTGAGTGACCCTTACCCTGAATAAACACCGACGCTGTACAGTTACACAGTGAGTGACCCTTACCCTGAATAAACAGTGACTCTGTACAGTTACACAGTGAGTGATCCTGACGCTGAATAGACAGTCACTCTGTACAGTTACACAGTGAGTGATCCTTACCCTGAATAAACAGTGACTCTGTACAGTTACACAGTGAGTGACGCTTACCCTGATTATACAGTGACTCTGTACAGTTACACAGTGAGTGATCCTTACCCTGAATAAAAAGTGAATCTGTACAGTTGCACAGTGAGTGATCCTTACCCTGAATAAACAGTGACTCCGTACAGTTACACAGTGAGTGACCTTTACCCTGAATAAACAGTGACTCTGTACAGTTACACAGTGAGTGACCTCTACCCTGAATAAACAGTGACTCTGAACAGTTACACAGTGAGTGACCATTACAATGAATAAACAGTGACTCTGTACAGTTCCACAGTGATTGATCCTTACCCTGAATAAACAGTGACACTGTACAGTTAAACAGTGAGTGACCCTTACCCTGAATAAAAACCGACTCTGCACAGTTACACCGTGTGTGACCATTACCCTGAATAAACAGTGACTCTGTACAGTTACACAGTGAGTGATCCTGACGCTGAATAAACAGTGACTCTGTACAGTTACACAGTGAGTGATCCATACCCTGAATAAACACTGACTCTTTCCAGTTACACAGTGAGTGATCCTTGCCCTGAATAAACAGTGAATCTGTACAGTTGCACAGTGAGTGACACTTACCCTGAATAAACACCGACTCTGTACAGTGACACCGTGTGTGACCTTTACTCTGAATTAACAGTGACTCTGTACAGTTACACAGTGAGTGATCCTTATCCTGAATAAACAGTGACTCTGTACAGTTACACAATGAGTGACCCTTACCCTGAATAAACAGTGGCTCTGTACAGTTACACAGTGAGTGCTCCTTACCCTGAATAAACAGTGACTCTGTACAGTTACACAGTGAGTGACCCTTACCCTGAATAAACAGTGACTCTGTACAGTTACACAGTGAGTGATTCTTACCCTGAATAAACAGTGACTCTGTACAGTTACTCACTGATTGACGCTTACCCTGAATAAACTGTGATTCTGTACAGTTACACAGTGAGTGATCCTTACCCTGAATAAACAGTGAATCTGTACTGTTGCACAGTGAGTGATCCTTACCCTGAATAAACAGTGACTCTTTACAGTTACACAGTGAGTGACATTTACCCTGAATAAACAGTGACTCTGTACAGCTACACAGTGAGTGATCCTTATCCTCAATAAACAGTGACTCTGTACAGTTACACCGTGAGTGACCCTTACCCTGAATAAACACTGACTCTGTACAGTTACACAGTGAGTGATGCTTACCCTGATTAAACAGTGACTCTGTACAGTTACACAGTGAGTGACGCTTACCCGGAATAAACATTGATTCTGTACAGTTACACAGTGAGTGATCCTTACCCTGATTAAAAAGTGAATCTGTACAGTTGCACAGTGAGTGATCCTTACCCTGAATAAACAGTGACACTGTACAGTTACACAGTGAGTGACTTTAACCCTGTATAAACAGTGACTCTGTACAGTTACACAGTGAGTGACCTCTACCCTGAATAAACAGTGACTCTGAACAGTTACACAGTGAGTGACCCTTACACTGAATAAACAGTGACTCTGTACAGTTCCACAGTGAGTGATCCGTCCCTGAATAAACAGTGACTCTGTACAGTTACACAGTGAGTGATCCTTACCCTGAATAAACAGTGACTCTGTACAGCTCCACAGTGAGAGATCCTTACCCTCAATATACAGTGACTCTTTACAGTTACACAGTGAGTGATCCTTACCCTGAATAAACAGTGACTCTGTACAGTTACACAGTGAGTGATCCTTACCCTAAATAAACATTGACTCTGTACAGTTACACAGTGAGTGATCCATACTCTGAATAAACAGTTACTCTGTACAGTTACACAGGGAGTGATCCTGACGCTGAATAAACAGTGACTCTGTGCAGTTACACAGTGAGTGACGCTTACCCTGATTATACAGTGACTCTGTACAGTTAAACAGTGAGTGATCCTTACCCTGAATAAACACCGACTCTGTGCAGTTACACCTTGTGTGACCTTTACCCTGAATAAACAGTGACTCTGTACAGTTACTCAGTGAGTGATCCTGACGCTGAATAAACAGTGACTCTGTACTGTTACACAATGAGTGATCCTTACCCTGAATAAACAGTGACTCTGTACCATTACACAGTGTGTGATCCTTACCCTGAATAAACAGTGACTCTGTACAGTTACACAGTGAGTGATCCTTACCCTGATTAAACAGAGTCTCTGTACAGTTACACAGTGAGTGAGCCTTACCCTGAATATACAGTGACTCTGTACAGTTACACAGTGAGTGACCTTTACCTTGAATAAACAGTGACTCTGTACAGTTACACAGTGAGTGACCTTTACCATGAATAAACAGTGACTCTGCACAGTTGCACAGGGAGTGACCCTTACCCTGAATAAACAGTGACTCTGTACAGTTACACACTGAGTGACCTTTACCCTGAATAAACAGTGACTCTGTACAGTTACACAGTGAGTGATCCTCACCCTGAATAAGCAGTGACTCTGTACAGTTACACTTAGAGTGATACTTACCCTGAATATACAGTGACTCTGTACAGATACACAGTGAGTGATCTATACCCAGAATAAACATTGACTCTGTACAGTTACACAGTGAGTGATCCATACCCTGAATAAACAGTGACTCTGTACAGTTACACTGTGAATTATTCATTCCCTGAATAAACAGTGACTCTGCACAGTTACAAAGTGGGTGATCCTCACCCTGAATAAACAGTGACTCTCTACAGTTACACAGTGAGTGATCCTTACCCTGAATAAACAGTGACTCTGTCCAGTTACACAGTGATTGATCCTTACCCTGAAAGAACAGTGACTCTGTACAGTTACACAGTGAGTGATCCTTACCCTGAATAAACAGTGACTCTGTACAGTTACACATTGAGTGAACTTTACCCTGAATAAACAGTGACTCTGTACAGTTACACAGTGAGTGATCCTTACCCTGAAAGAACAGTGACTCTGTACATTTACACAGTGAGTGATCCTCACTCTGAATTAACAGTGACTCTGTACAGTTATACAGTGAGTGATCCTTACCCTGAATAAACAGTGAGTCTGTACAGTTACACAGTGAGTGACCCTTACCCTGAATAAACACCGACGCTGTACAGTTACACAGTGAGTGACCCTTACCCTGAATAAACACCGACTCTGTACAGTTACACCATGTGTGACCTTTACCCTGAATAAACAGTGACTCTGTACAGTTACACAGTGAGTGATCCTGACGCTGAATAGACAGTCACTCTGTACAGTTACACAGTGAGTGATCCTTACCCTGAATAAACAGTGACTCTGTACAGTTACACAGTGAGTGACGCTTACCCTGATTATACAGTGACTCTGTACAGTTACACAGTGAGTGATCCTTACCCTGAATAAAAAGTGAATCTGTACAGTTGCACAGTGAGTGATCCTTACCCTGAATAAACAGTGACTCCGTACAGTTACACAGTGAGTGACCTTTACCCTGAATAAACAGTGACTCTGTACAGTTACACAGTGAGTGACCTCTACCCTGAATAAACAGTGACTCTGAACAGTTACACAGTGAGTGACCATTACACTGAATAAACAGTGACTCTGTACAGTTCCACAGTGATTGATCCTTACCCTGAATAAACAGTGACACTGTACAGTTAAACAGTGAGTGACCCTTACCCTGAATAAAAACCGACTCTGCACAGTTACACCGTGTGTGACCATTACCCTGAATAAACAGTGACTCTGTACAGTTACACAGTGAGTGATCCTGACGCTGAATAAACAGTGACTCTGTACAGTTACACAGTGAGTGATCCATACCCTGAATAAACACTGACTCTTTACAGTTACACAGTGAGTGATCCTTGCCCTGAATAAACAGTGAATCTGTACAGTTGCACAGTGAGTGACACTTACCCTGAATAAACACCGACTCTGTACAGTTACACCGTGTGTGACCTTTACTCTGAATTAACAGTGACTCTGTACAGTTACACAGTGAGTGATCCTTATCCTGAATAAACAGTGACTCTGTACAGTTACACAATGAGTGACACTTACCCTGAATAAACAGTGGCTCTTTACAGTTACACAGTGTGTGCTCCTTACCCTGAATAAACAGTGACTCTGTACAGTTACACAGTGAGTGACCCTTACCCTGAATAAACAGTGACTCTGTACAGTTACACAGCGAGAGATTCTTACCCTGAATAAACAGTGACTCTGTACAGTTACACACTGATTGACGCTTACCCTGAATAAACTGTGATTCTGTACAGTTACACAGTGAGTGATCCTTACCCTGAATAAACAGTGAATCTGTACTGCTGCACAGTGAGTGATCCTTACCCTGAATAAACAGTGACTCTTTACAGTTACACAGTGAGTGACATTTACCCTGAATAAACAGTGACTCTGTACAGCTACACAGTGAGTGATCCTTATCCTGAATAAACACTGACTCTGTACAGTTACACAGTGAGTGATGCTTACCCTGATTAAACAGTGACTCTGTACAGTTACGCAGTGAGTGACGCTTCCCCGGAATAAACATTGATTCTGTACAGTTACACAGTGAGTGATCCTTACCCTGATTAAAAAGTGAATCTGTACAGTTGCACAGTGAGTGATCCTTACCCTGAATAAACAGTGACACTGTACAGTTACACAGTGAGTGACCTTAACCCTGAATAAACAGTGACTCTGTACAGTTACACAGTGAGTGACCTCTACCCTGAATAAACAGTGACTCTGAACAGTTACACAGTGAGTGACCCTTACACTGAATAAACAGTGACTCTGTACAGTTCCACAGTGAGTGATCCTTACCCTGAATAAACAGTGGCTCTGTACAGTTACACAGTGAGTGATCCTTACCCTGAAAAAACATTGACTCTGTACAGCTCCACAGTGAGAGATCCTTACCCTCAATATACAGTGACTCTTTACAGTTACACAGTGAGTGATCCTTACCCTGAATAAACAGTGACTCTGTACAGTTACACAGTGAGTGATCCTTACCCTGAATAAACATTGACTCTGTACAGTTACACAGTGAGTGATCCATACTCTGAATAAACAGTTACTCTGTACAGTTACACGGTGAATGACTCATAGCCTGAATAAACAATGACTCTGTACAGTTACACAGTGGGTGAACCTCACCCTGAATAAACAGTGACTCTGTACAGTTACACAGTGAGTGATCCTTACCCTGAATAAACAGTGACTCTGTGCAGATACACAGTGATTGATCCTTACATTGAATAAACGGTGACTCTGTACAGTTACACAGTGAGTGACCTTTACCCTGAATAAACAGTGACTCTGTACAGTTACACAGGGAGTGATCCTGACGCTGAATAAACAGTGACTCTGTACAGTTACACAGTGAGTGACCCTTACCCTGAATAAACACCGACGCTGTACAGTTACACAGTGAGTGACCCTTACCCTGAATAAACACCGACTCTGTACAGTTACACCATGTGTGAACTTTACCCTGAATAAACAGTGACTCTGTACAGTTACACAGTGAGTGATCCTGACGCTGAATAGACAGTGACTCTGTACAGTTACACAGTGAGTGATCCTTACCCTGATTAAACAGTGACTCTGTACAGTTACACAGTGAGTGACGCTTACCCTGATTATACAGTGACTCTGTACAGTTAAACAGTGAGTGACCCTTACCCTGAATAAACACCGACTCTGTACAGTTACACCTTGTGTGACCTATACCCTGAATAAACAGTGACTCTGTACAGTTACTCAGTGAGTGATCCTGACGCTGAATAAACAGTGACTCTGTACTGTTACACAGTGAGTGATGCTTACCCTGATTAAACAGTGACTCTGTACAGTTACACAGTGAGTGACGCTTACCCGGAATAAACATTGATTCTGTACAGTTACACAGTGAGTGATCCTTACCCTGATTAAAAAGTGAATCTGTACAGTTGCACAGTGAGTGATCCTTACCCTGAATAAACAGTGACACTGTACAGTTACACAGTGAGTGACCTTAACCCTGAATAAACAGTGACTCTGTACAGTTACACAGTGAGTGACCTCTACCCTGAATAAACAGTGACTCTGAACAGTTACACAGTGAGTGACCCTTACACTGAATAAACAGTGACTCTGTACAGTTCCACAGTGAGTGATCCGTCCCTGAATAAACAGTGACTCTGTACAGTTACACAGTGAGTGATCCTTACCCTGAATAAACAGTGACTCTGTACAGCTCCACAGTGAGAGATCCTTACCCTCAATATACAGTGACTCTTTACAGTTACACAGTGAGTGATCCTTACCCTGAATAAACAGTGACTCTGTACAGTTACACAGTGAGTGATCCTTACCCTGAATAAACATTGACTCTGTACAGTTACACAGTGAGTGATCCATACTCTGAATAAACAGTTACTCTGTACAGTTACACAGGGAGTGATCCTGACGCTGAATAAACAGTGACTCTGTGCAGTTACACAGTGAGTGACGCTTACCCTGATTATACAGTGACTCTGTACAGTTAAACAGTGAGTGATCCTTACCCTGAATAAACACCGACTCTGTGCAGTTACACCTTGTGTGACCTTTACCCTGAATAAACAGTGACTCTGTACAGTTACTCAGTGAGTGATCCTGACGCTGAATAAACAGTGACTCTGTACTGTTACACAATGAGTGATCCTTACCCTGAATAAACAGTGACTCTGTACCATTACACAGTGTGTGATCCTTACCCTGAATAAACAGTGACTCTGTACAGTTACACAGTGAGTGATCCTTACCCTGAATAAACAGAGGCTCTGTACAGTTACACAGTGAGTGATCCTTACCCTGAATATACAGTGACTCTGTACAGTTACACAGTGAGTGACCTTTACCTTGAATAAACAGTGACTCTGTACAGTTACACAGTGAGTGACCTTTACCATGAATAAACAGTGACTCTGCACAGTTGCACAGGGAGTGACCCTTACCCTGAATAAACAGTGACTCTGTACAGTTACACACTGAGTGACCTTTACCCTGAATAAACAGTGACTCTGTACAGTTACACAGTGAGTGATCCTCACCCTGTATAAGCAGTGACTCTGTACAGTTACACTTAGAGTGATACTTACCCTGAATATACAGTGACTCTGTACAGATACACAGTGAGTGATCTATACCCAGAATAAACATTGACTCTGTACAGTTACACAGTGAGTGATCCATACCCTGAATAAACAGTGACTCTGTACAGTTACACTGTGAATTATTCATTCCCTGAATAAACAGTGACTCTGCACAGTTACAAAGTGGGTGATCCTCACCCTGAATAAACAGTGACTCTCTACAGTTACACAGTGAGTGATCCTTCCCCTGAATAAACAGTGACTCTGTCCAGTTACACAGTGATTGATCCTTACCCTGAAAGAACAGTGACTCTGTACAGTTACACAGTGAGTGATCCTTACCCTGAATAAACAGTGACTCTGTACAGTTACACATTGAGTGAACTTTACCCTGAATAAACAGTGACTCTGTACTTTTACACAGTGAGTGACCCTTACCCAAAATTAACAGTGACTCTGTACAGTTACACAGTTAGTGATCCTTATGCTGAACAAACAGTGACTCTGTACAGTTACACCGTGAGTGATCCTTACCCTGAATAAACAGTGACTCTCTACAGTTACATAGTGTGTGAACTTTACCCTGAATAAACAGTGACTCTGTACAGTTACACAGTGAGTGTTCCTCACTCTGAATAAACAGTGACTCTGTACAGTTACACAGTGAGTGATCCTTACCCTGAATAAACAGTGAGTCTGTACAGTTACACAGTGAGTGACTCTTACACTGAATAAACACCGACTATGTACAGTTACACAGTGAATGATCCTTACCCTGAATAAACAGTGACTCTGTACAGTTACACAGAGAGTGATCCTTACCCTGAATAAAAAGTAACTCTGTCCAGTTCCACAGTGAGTGATCTTTACCCTGAATAAACATTGACTCTGTACAGTAACACAGTGAGTGATCCATAGCCTGAATAATCAGTGACTCTGTACAGTTACACAGTGAATGATTCATACCCTGAATAAACAGTTACTCTGTACAGTTACACAGTGGGTGATCCTCACCCTGAATAAACAGAGACTCTGTACAGTTACACAGTGAGTGATCCTTACCCTGAATAAACAGTGACTCTGTCCAGTTACACAGTGTGTGATCCTTACCCTGAATAAACAGTGACTCTGTACAGTAACACATTGAGTGATCCTGACGCTGAATAAACAGTGACTCTGTGCAGTTACACATGAGTGACACTTACCCTGAATAAACAGTGACTCTGTACAGTTACACATTGAGTGATCCTTACCCTGAATAAACAGTGACTCTGTACATTTACACAGTGAGTGATCCTCACTCTGAATTAACAGTGACTCTGTACAGTTATACAGTGAGTGATCCTTACCCTGAATAAACAGTGAGTCTGTACAGTTACACAGTGAGTGACCCTTACCCTGAATAAACACCGACGCTGTACAGTTACACAGTGAGTGACCCTTACCCTGAATAAACACCGACTCTGTACAGTTACACCATGTGTGACCTTTACCCTGAATAAACAGTGACTCTGTACAGTTACACAGTGAGTGATCCTGACGCTGAATAGACAGTCACTCTGTACAGTTACACAGTGAGTGATCCTTACCCTGAATAAACAGTGACTCTGTACAGTTACACAGTGAGTGACGCTTACCCTGATTATACAGTGACTCTGTACAGTTACACAGTGAGTGATCCTTACCCTGAATAAAAAGTGAATCTGTACAGTTGCACAGTGAGTGATCCTTACCCTGAATAAACAGTGACTCCGTACAGTTACACAGTGAGTGACCTTTACCCTGAATAAACAGTGACTCTGTACAGTTACACAGTGAGTGACCTCTACCCTGAATAAACAGTGACTCTGAACAGTTACACAGTGAGTGACCATTACACTGAATAAACAGTGACTCTGTACAGTTCCACAGTGATTGATCCTTACCCTGAATAAACAGTGACACTGTACAGTTAAACAGTGAGTGACCCTTACCCTGAATAAAAACCGACTCTGCACAGTTACACCGTGTGTGACCATTACCCTGAATAAACAGTGACTCTGTACAGTTACACAGTGAGTGATCCTGACGCTGAATAAACAGTGACTCTGTACAGTTACACAGTGAGTGATCCATACCCTGAATAAACACTGACTCTTTACAGTTACACAGTGAGTGATCCTTGCCCTGAATAAACAGTGAATCTGTACAGTTGCACAGTGAGTGACACTTACCCTGAATAAACACCGACTCTGTACAGTTACACCGTGTGTGACCTTTACTCTGAATTAACAGTGACTCTGTACAGTTACACAGTGAGTGATCCTTATCCTGAATAAACAGTGACTCTGTACAGTTACACAATGAGTGACACTTACCCTGAATAAACAGTGGCTCTTTACAGTTACACAGTGTGTGCTCCTTACCCTGAATAAACAGTGACTCTGTACAGTTACACAGTGAGTGACCCTTACCCTGAATAAACAGTGACTCTGTACAGTTACACAGCGAGAGATTCTTACCCTGAATAAACAGTGACTCTGTACAGTTACACACTGATTGACGCTTACCCTGAATAAACTGTGATTCTGTACAGTTACACAGTGAGTGATCCTTACCCTGAATAAACAGTGAATCTGTACTGCTGCACAGTGAGTGATCCTTACCCTGAATAAACAGTGACTCTTTACAGTTACACAGTGAGTGACATTTACCCTGAATAAACAGTGACTCTGTACGGCTACACAGTGAGTGATCCTTATCCTCAATAAACTGTGACTCTGTACAGTTACACCGTGAGTGACCCTTACCCTGAATAAACACTGACTCTGTACAGTTACACAGTGAGTGATGCTTACCCTGATTAAACAGTGACTCTGTACAGTTACGCAGTGAGTGACGCTTCCCCGGAATAAACATTGATTCTGTACAGTTACACAGTGAGTGATCCTTACCCTGATTAAAAAGTGAATCTGTACAGTTGCACCGTGAGTGATCCTTACCCTGAATAAACAGTGACACTGTACAGTTACACAGTGAGTGACCTTAACCCTGAATAAACAGTGACTCTGTACAGTTACACAGTGAGTGACCTCTACCCTGAATAAACAGTGACTCTGAACAGTTACACAGTGAGTGACCCTTACACTGAATAAACAGTGACTCTGTACAGTTCCACAGTGAGTGATCCTTACCCTGAATAAACAGTGGCTCTGTACAGTTACACAGTGAGTGATCCTTACCCTGAAAAAAATTTGACTCTGTACAGCTCCACAGTGAGAGATCCTTACCCTCAATATACAGTGACTCTTTACAGTTACACAGTGAGTGATCCTTACCCTGAATAAACAGTGACTCTGTACAGTTACACAGTGAGTGATCCTTACCCTGAATAAACATTGACTCTGTACAGTTACACAGTGAGTGATCCATACTCTGAATAAACAGTTACTCTGTACAGTTACACGGTGAATGACTCATAGCCTGAATAAACAATGACTCTGTACAGTTACACAGTGGGTGAACCTCACCCTGAATAAACAGTGACTCTGTACAGTTACACAGTGAGTGATCCTTACCCTGAATAAACAGTGACTCTGTGCAGATACACAGTGATTGATCCTTACATTGAATAAACGGTGACTCTGTACAGTTACACAGTGAGTGACCTTTACCCTGAATAAACAGTGACTCTGTACAGTTACACAGGGAGTGATCCTGACGCTGAATAAACAGTGACTCTGTACAGTTACACAGTGAGTGACCCTTACCCTGAATAAACACCGACGCTGTACAGTTACACAGTGAGTGACCCTTACCCTGAATAAACACCGACTCTGTACAGTTACACCATGTGTGAACTTTACCCTGAATAAACAGTGACTCTGTACAGTTACACAGTGAGTGATCCTGACGCTGAATAGACAGTGACTCTGTACAGTTACACAGTGAGTGATCCTTACCCTGATTAAACAGTGACTCTGTACAGTTACACAGTGAGTGACGCTTACCCTGATTATACAGTGACTCTGTACAGTTAAACAGTGAGTGACCCTTACCCTGAATAAACACCGACTCTGTACAGTTACACCTTGTGTGACCTATACCCTGAATAAACAGTGACTCTGTACAGTTACTCAGTGAGTGATCCTGACGCTGAATAAACAGTGACTCTGTACTGTTACACAGTGAGTGATCCTTACCTGAATAAACAGTGACTCTGTACCATTACACAGTGAGTGATCCTTACCCTGAATAAACAGTGACTCTGTACAGTTACACTGTGAGTGATCCTTACCCTGAATAAACAGTGGCTCTGTACAATTACACTGTGAATTATTCATACCCTGAATAAACAGTGACTCTGCACAGTTACACAGTGGGTCATCCTCACCCTGAATAGACAGTGACTCTGTACAGTTACACAGTGAGTGATCCTTACCCTGAATAAACAGTGACTCTGTCCAGTTACACAGTGATTGATCCTTACCCTGAAAAAACAGTGACTCTGTACAGTTACACAGTGAGTGATCCTTACCCTGAATAAACAGTGACTCTGTACAGTTACACATTGAGTGATCCTGACGCTGAATAAACAGTGACTCTGTGCAGTAACAAAGTGCGTGATCCTTACCCTGAATAAACAGTGACTCTGTACAGTTACACAGTGAGTGACCCTTACCCATTATTAACAGTGACTCTGAACAGTTACACAGTTAGTGATCCTTATGCTGAACAAACAGTGACTCTGTACAGTTACACCGTGAGTGATCCTTACCCTGAATAAACAGTGACTCTGTACAGTTACACAGTGTGTGACCTTTACTCTGAATAAACAGTGACTCTGTACAGTTACACAGTGAGTTTTCCTAACTCTGAATAAACAGTGAGTCTGTACAATTACACAGTGAGTGACTCTTACCCTGAATAAACACCGACTCTGTACAGTTACTCAGTGAGTGATCCTTACACTGAATAAACAGTGACGCTGTACAGTTACACAGTGAGTGATGCTTACCCTGATTAAACAGTGACTCTGTAAAGTTACACAGTGTGTAATCCTTACCCTGAATAAACAGTGACTCTGTACAGTAGTACATTGAGTGATCCTGACGCTGAATAAACAGTGACTCTGTGCAGTTACACAGTGAGTGACCCTTACCCTGAATAAACAGTGACTCTGTACAGTTACACATTGAGTGACCTTTACCCTGTATAAACAGTGACTGTGTACAGTTACACAGTGAGTGTCCCTTACCCTGAATAAACAGTGACTCTGTACAGTTACACAGTGAGTGATCCTGACGCTGATTAAACAGTGACTCAGTACAGTTACACAGTGAGTGATCCTTACCCTGAATATACAGTGACTCTTTACAGTCACACAGTGAGTGATCCTTACCATGAATAAACAGTGACTCTGTACCGTTACACAGTGAGTGATCCTTACCCTGAATAAACAGTGACTCTGTACAGTTACACAATGAGTGATGCTTACCCTGAATAGACTGTGGCTCTGTACAGTTACACAGTGAGTGATCCTTACCCTGAATAAACAGTGACTCTGTACAGTTACACAGTGAGTGACCCTTACCCTGAATAAACAGAGACTCTGTAAAGTTACACAGTGAGTGACCATAACCCTGAATAAAAAGTGACTCTGTACAGTTACACAGTGAGTGACGATTACACTGAAAAACAGTGATTCTGCACAGTTACACAGTGAGTGATCCTTACCCTCAATAAACAGTGAATCTGTACAGTTGCACAGTGAGTGATCCTTACCCTGAATAAACAGTGACACTGTCCAGTTACACAGTGATTGAACTTTACCCTGAATAAACAGTGACTCTGTACAGTTACACAGTGAGTGACGTTTACCCTGAATAAACAGTGACTCTGTACAGTTACACACTGAGTGATCCTTACCCTGAATAAGCAGTGACTCTGTACAGTTATACAGAGAGTGATCCTTACCCTGAATAAACAGTGACTCTGTACAGTTACACTGTGAGTGATCTTTACCCTGAATAAACATTGACTCTGTACAGTTACACAGTGAGTGATCCTTACCCTGAATAAACAGTGACTCTGTACAGTTACACAGTGAGTGATCCTTACCCTGAATAAACATTGACTCTGTGCAGTTACACAGTGAGTCATCCGTACTCTGAATAAACAGTTACTCTGTACAGTTACACAGTGATTGACTCATAGCCTGAATAAGCAATGACTCTGTACAGTTACACAGTGGGTGAACCTCACCCTGAATAAAAAGTGACTCTGTACAGTTACACAGTGAGTGATCCTTACCCTGAATAAACAGTGACTCTGTACACATATACAGTGAGTGATCCTTACATTGAATAAACGGTGACTCTGTACAGTTACACAGTGAGTGACCTTTACCCTGAATAAACAGTGACTCTGTACAGTTACACAGGGAGTGACCCTTACCCTGAATAAACAGTGTCTCTGTACAGTTACACACTGAATGACCTTTACCCTGAATAAACAGTGACTCTGTACAGTTACACAGTGAGTGACCCTTACCCTGAATAAACAGTGACTCTGTACAGTTACACATTGAGTGACCTTTACCCTGAATAAACAGCGACTCTGTACAGTTACACAGTGAGTGACCCTTACCCTGAATAAACAGTGACTCTGTACAGTTACAAAGTGAGTGATCCTTATCCTGAATAAACAGTGACTCTGTACAGTTACACCGTGAGTGATCCTTACCCTGAATAAAAAGTGACTCTGTAAAGTTACACATTGTGTGACCTTTACCCTTAAAAGAACAGTGACTCTGTACAGTTACACAGTGAGTGATCCTCACTCTGAATAAAAAGTGAGTCTGTACAGTTACACAGTGAGTGATCCTAATCCTCAATAAACACTGAATCTGTACAGTTGCACAGTGAGTGATCCTTACCCAGAATAAACAGTGACTCTGTACAGTTACACAGTGAGTGACGCTCACCCTGATTAAACAGTGACACTGTACAGTTAAACAGTGAGTGAACCTTACCCTAAATAAACAGTGACTCTGTACAGTTACACCGTGTGTGACCGTAACCCTGAATAAACAGTGACTCTGTACAGTTACACAGTGAGTGATCCTGACGCTGAATAGACAGTGACTCTGTACAGTTACACAGTGAGTGATCCTTACCCAGAATAAACAGTGACTCTGTACAGGTACACAGTGAGTGACGCTTACCCTGATTAAACAGTGATACTGTACAGTTAAACAGTGAGTGAACCTTACCCTGAATAAACACCGACTCTGCACAGGTACACCGTGTGTGACCATTAACCTGAATAAACAGTGACTCTGTACAGTTACACAGTGAGTGATCCTGACGCTGAATAAACAGTGACTCTATACAGTTACACAGTGAGTGATCCTTACCCTGAATAAACACTGACTCTGTACAGTTACACAGTGAATGATCCCTACCCTTAATAAACAGTGAATCTGTACAGTTGCACAGTGAGTGACCCTTACCCTGAATAAACACCGACTCTGTACAGTTACACCGTGTGTGACCTTTACTCTGAATAAACAGTGACTCTGTACAGTTACACAGTGAGTGATCCTTATCCTGAATAAACAGTGACTATGTACAGTTACACAATGAGTGACCCTTACCCTGAATAAACAGAGGCTCTGTACAGTTACACAGTGAGTGCTCCTTACCCTGAATAAACAGTGACTCTGTCCAGTTACACAGTGAGTGACCCTTACCCTGAATAAACAGTGACTCTGTACAGTTACACAGTGAGTGACCCTAACCCTGACTAAACAGTGACTCTGTACAGTTACACAGTGAGTGACGATTACCCTGAATAAACTGTGATTCTGTACAGTTACACAGTGAGTGATCCTTACCCTGAATAAACAGTGAATCTGTACAGTTGCACAGTGAGTGATCCTTACCCTGAATAAACAGTGACTCTGTACAGTTACACAGTGAGTGGCATATACCCTCAATAAACAGTGACTCTGTACAGTTACACAGTGAGTGATCCTTATCATCAATAAACAGTGACTCTGTACAGTTACACCGTGAGTGACCCTTACTCTGAATAAACACTGACTCTGTACAGTTACACAGTGAGTGACGCTTACCCTGATTAAACAGTGACTCTGTACAGTTACACAGTGAGTCATCCTGATGCAGAATAAACAGTGACTCTGTACAGTTACACAGTGAGTGATCCTTACCTTGAATAAACAGTGAATCTGTACAGTTGCACAGTGAGTGATCCTTACCCTGAATAAACAGTGACTCTGTACAGTTACACAGTGAGTGATCCTAACCCTGAATAAACAGTGACTCTGTACAGTTACACAGTGAGTGATCCTTACCCTGAATAAACAGTGGCTCTGTACAGTTAAACAGTGAGTGATCCTTACCCTGAATAAACAGTGACTCTGTACAGTTACACAGTGAGTGATCCTTACCCTGAATAAACAGTGACACTGTACAGTTACACAGTGAGTGACGCTAACCCTGAATATACAGTGGCTCTGTACAGTTACACAGTGAGTGACGCTTACCCTGAATAAACATTGATTCTATACAGTTACACAGTGAGTGATCCTTACCCTGATTAAAAAGTGAATCTGTACAGTTGCACAGTGAGTGATCCTTACCCTGAATAAACAGTGACTCTGTACAGTTACACCGTGAGTGATCCTTACCCTGAATAAACAGTGACTCTGTACAGTTACACAGTGTGTGACCTTTACCCTTAAAAGAACAGTGACTCTGTACAGTTACAGAGTGAGTGATCCTCACTCTGAATAAACAGTGACTCTGTACAGTTACACAGTGAGTGATCCTTATCCTCAATAAACAGTGAATCTGTACAGTTGCACAGTGAGTGATCCTTACCCTGAATAAACAGTGACTCTGTACAGTTACACCGTGTGTGACCTTTACCCTGAATAAACAGTGACTCTGTACAGTTACACAGTGAGTGATCCTGACGCTGAATAGACAGTGACTCTGTACAGTTACACAGTGAGTGATCCGTACCCTGAATAAACAGTGACTCTGTACAGATCCACAGTGAGTGATCCTTACCCTCAATAAACAGTGACTCTTTACAGTTACACAGTGAGTGATAATTACCCTGAATAAACAGTGAGTCTGTACAGTTACACAGTGAGTGATCCTTACGCTGAATAAACAGTGACTCTGTACAGTTACACAGTGAGTGATCCTTACCCTGAATAAACATTGACTCTGTACAGTTACACAGTGAGTGATCCATACTCTGAATAAACAGTTACTCTGTACAGGTACACAGTGAATGCCTCATAGCCTGAATAAACAATGACTCTGTACAGTTACACAGTGGGTGAACCTCTCCCTGAATAAACAGTGACTCTGTACAGTTACACAGTGAGTGATCCTTACCCTGAATAAACAGTGACTCTGTACAGATACACAGTGAGTGATCCTTACATTGAATAAACGGTGACTCTGTACAGTTTCACAGTGAGTGACCTTTACCCTGAATAAACAGTGACTCTGTACAGTTACACAGGGAGTGATCCTGATGCTGAATAAACAGTGACTCTGTGCAGTTACACAGTGAGTGACGCTTACCCTGATTATACAGTGACTCTGTACAGTTAAACAGTGAGTGACCCTTACCCTGAATAAACACCGACTCTGTACAGTTACACCTTGTGTGACCTTTACCCTGAATAAACAGTGACTCTGTACAGTTAATCAGTGAGTGATCCTGACGCTGAATAAACAGTGACTCTGTACTGTTACACAGTGAGTGATCCTTACCCTGAATAAACAGTGACTCAGTACCATTACACAGTGAGTGATCCTTACCCTGAATAAACAGTGACTCTGTACAGTTACACAGTGAGTGATCCTTACCCTGAATAAACAGTGGCTCTGTACAGTTACACAGTGAGTGATCCTTACCCTGAATAAACAGTGACTCTGTACAGTTAGACAGTGAGTGACCCTTACCCTGAATAAACAGTGACTCTGTACAGTTACACAGTGAGTGACCATAACCCTGAATAAACAGTGACTCTGTACAGTTACACAGTGAGTGACGCTTACCCTGAAGAAACAGTGATTCTGTACACTTACACAGTGAGTGATCCTTTCCCTGAATAAACAGTGAATCTGTACAGAGGCACAGTGAGTCATCCTTACCCAGAATAAACAGTGACTATGTACGGTTACACAGTGAGTGACCTTTACCTTGAATAAACAGTGACTCTGTACAGTTACACAGTGAGTGACCTTTACCCTGAATAAACAGTGACTCTGTACAGTTACACAGGCCGTGACCCTTACCCTGAATAAACTGTGACGCTGTACAGTTACACACTGAGTGACCTTTACCCTGAATAAACAGTGACTCTGTACAGTTACACAGTGAGTGATCCTCACCCTGAATAAGCAGTGACTCTGTACAGATACACAGAGAGTGATACTTACCCTGAATAAACAGTGACTCTGTACAGATACACAGTGAGTGATCTTTACCTTGAATAAACATTGACTCTGTACAGTTACACAGTGAGTGATCCATACCCTGAATAAACAGTGACTCTGTACATTTACACTGTGAATTATTCATACCCTGAATAAACAGTGACTCTGCACAGTTACACAGTGGGTGATCCTCACCCTGACTAAACACTGACTCTGTACAGTTACACAGTGAGTGATCCTTACCCTGAATAAACAGTGACTCTGTCCAGTAACACATTGAGTGATCCTTACCCTGAAAAAACAGTGACTCTGTACATTTACACAGTGAGTGATCCTTACCCTGAATAAACAGTGACTTCGTACAGTTACACATTGAGTGATCCTGACGCTGAATAAACAGTGACTCTGTGCAGTAAAAAAGTGCTTGATCCTTACACTGAATAAACAGTGACTCTGTACAGTTACACATTGAGTGAACTTTACCCTGAATAAACAGTGACTCTGTACAGTTACACAGTGAGTGACCCTTACCCAAAATTAACAGTGACTCTGTACAGTTACACAGTTAGTGATCCTTATGCTGAACAAACAGTGACTCTGTACAGTTACACCGTGAGTGATCCTTACCCTGAATAAACAGTGACTCTGTATAGTTACACAGTGTGTGACCTTTACCCTGAATAAACAGTGACTCTGTACAGTTACACAGTGAGTGTTCCTCACTCTGAATAAACAGTGACTCTGTACAGTTACACAGTGAGTCATCCTACCCTGAATAAACAGTGAGTCTGTACAGTTACACTGTGAGTGACTCTTACCCTGAATAAACACCGACTCTGTACAGTTACACAGTGAGTGATCCTTACCCTGAATAAACAGTGACTCTGTACAGTTACACAGAGAGTGATCCTTACCCTGAATAAAAACTGACTCTGTACAGTTACACAGTGAGTGACCTTTACTCCGAATAAACAGTGACTCTGTACAGTTACACAGTGAGTGATCCTTATCCTGAATAAACAGTGACTCTGTACAGTTACACAATGAGTGACCCTTACCCTGAATAAACAGTGGCTCTGTACAGTTACACAGTGAGTGCTCCTTACCCTGAATAAACAGTGACTCTGTACAGTTACACAGTGAGTGACCCTTACCCTGAATAAACAGTGACACTGTACAGTTACACAGTGAGTGACCCTAACCCTGACTAAACAGTGACTCTGTACAGTTACACAGTGAGTGACGCTTACCCTGAATAAAATGTGATTCTGTACAGTTACACAGTGAGTGATCCTTACCCTGAATAAACAGTGAATCTGTACAGTTGCACAGTGAGTGATCCTTACCCTGAATGAACAGTGACTCTGTACAGTTACACAGTGAGTGACATTTACCCTGAATAAACAGTGACTCTGTACAGTTACACAGTGAGTGATCCTTATCCTCAATAAACAGTGACTCTGTACAGTTACACCGTGAGTGACCCTTACCCTGAATAAACACTGACTCTGTACAGTTACACAGTGAGTGATGCTTACCCTGATTAAACAGTGACTCTGTACAGTTAAACAATGAGTGACCCTTACACTGAATAAACACCGACTCAGTACAGTTACACCGTGTGTGACCTTTACCCTGAATAAACAGTGACTCTGTACAGTTACACAGTGAGTGATCCTGACGCAGAATAAACAGTGACTCTGTACAGTTACACAGTGAGTGATCCTTACCTTGAATATACAGTGAATCTGTACAGTTGCACAGTGAGTGATCCTTACCCTGAATAAACAGTGATTCTGTACACTTACACAGTGAGTGATCCTTACCCTGAATAAACAGTGAATCTGTACAGTTACACAGGGAGTGATCCTGACGCTGAATAAACAGAGACTCTGTGCAGTTACACAGTGAGTGACGCTTACCGTGATTATACAGTGACTCTGTACAGTTAAACAGTGAGTGACCCTTACCCTGAATAAAAATTGACTCTGTTCAGTTACACAGTGAGTGATCCTTATCCTGAATAAACACTGAGTCTCTACAGTTACACAGTGAGTGATCCTTCCCCTGAATAAACAGTGATTCTGTACAGTAACGCAGTGAGTGATCCTTACCCTGAATAAACAGTGACTCTGTACAGTAACACATTGAGTGACCTTTACACTGAATTAAAAGTGACTCTGTACAGTTACACAGTGAGTGATCCTTACCCTGAATAAACAGTGACTCTGTACAGTTACACCGTGAGTGATCCTTACCCTGAATAAACAGTGAATCTGTGCAGTTACATAGTGAGCGATCCTTCCCCTGAATAAAGAGTTACTCTGTACAGTTACACAGTGAGTGATCCTCACCCTGAATAAACAGACACTCTGTACAGTTGCACAGTGAGTATTCCTTAACCCTGAATAAACAGTGACTCTGTTCAGTTACACAGTGAGTGACCCTTACCCTGAATAAACCGTGACTCTGTACAGTTACACAGTGAGTGATCCTTACCCTGAATAAAAGTGACTCTGTACAGTTACACAGTGAGTGATGCTTCCCCTGATTAAAGAGTGACTCTGTACAGTTACACAGTGTGTGATCCTCACCCTGAATAAACACTGACTCTGTACAGTTACACGGTGAGTGATCCTTACCCTGAATAAACAGTGACTCTGTACAGTAACACAGTGAGTGATCCTTACCCTGAATAAACAGTGACTCTGTACAGTTACACAGTGAGTGATCCTTACACTGAATAAGCAGTGACTCTGTACAGTTACACAGTGAGTGATCGTTACCCAGAATAAACAGTGACTCTGTACAGTTACACAGGGAGTTACCCTTACCCTGAAAAAACAGTGACTCTCTACAGTTACACAGTGAGTGAACCTTAAGCTGAATAAACAGTGACTATGTACAGTTACACAGTGAGTGATCCTCACCCTGAATAAACAGTGACTCTGTACAGTTACACAGTGAGTGAAACTTACCTCGAATAAACAGTGACTCTATACAATTACACAGTGAGTGATCCTTACCCTGAATAAACAGTGAATCTGTACAGTTACACAGCGAGTGATCCTTACCCTGAATAAACAGTGACTCTGCAAAGTTACACAGTGAGTGATCCTTACCCTGAATAAACAGTGACTCTGTACAGTTACACAGTGAGTGTTCCTTGCCCTGAGTAAACAGTGACTCTGTACAGTAACACAGTGAGTGATCCTTACCCTGAATAAACAGTGACTCTGTACAGTTGCACAGTGATTGATCCTTACCCTGAATAAACAGTGACTCTGTGCAGTTACACAGTGAATGATCCTTACACTGAATAAACAGTGACTCTGTACAGTTACACAGTGAGTGATCCTTACCCTGAATAAACAGTGACTCTGTACAGTTACACAGTGTGTGATCCTTACCCAGAATAAACAGTGACTCTGTACAGTTACACAGTGAGTCATTCTTACCCTGAATAAACAGTGACTCTGTACACTTACACAGTGAGTGCTCCTTACCCTGATTAAACAGTGACTCTGTACATTACACAGGGAGTGACCCTTATCCTGATTAAACAGTGACTCTGTACAATTACATAGTGAGTGATCCACACCCTGAATAAACAGTGACTCTGTACAGTTACACAGTGAGTGATCCTAACCCTGAATAAACAGTGACTCTGTACAGTTACACAGTGAGTGAACCTTAAGCTGAATAAACAGTGACTCTGTACAGTTACACAGTGAGTGATCCTCGCCCTGAATAAACAGTGACTCTGTACAGTTACACAGTGCGTGACCCTTAAGCTGAATAAACAGTGACTCTCTACATTTACACAGTGAGTGATCGTCGCCCTGAATAAACAGTGACTCTGTACAGTTACACAGTGAGTGATCATTACCCTAAATAAACAGTGATTCTGTAGTTTTACACAGTGAGTAATCCTGATGCTGAATAAACAGTGAATCTCAACAGTTACGCAACGAGTAATCCTGATGCTGAATAAACAGTGACTCTGTACAGTTACACAGTTAGTGATCCTTACCCTGAATAAACAGTGACTCTGTACAGTTACACAGTGAGTGATCCTCACCCTGAATAAACAGTGACTCTGTACAGTTACACAGTGAGTGAACCTTAAGCTGAATAAACAGTGACTCTGTACAGTTATACAGTGAGTGAACTTTACCCTGAATAAACAGTGACTCTGTACAGTTAAACAGGAATTGACACTTACCCTGAATAAACAGTGACTCCGTACAGTTACACACTGAGTGACCTTTACCCTGAATGAACAGTGACACTGTACAGTTACACAGTGAGTGATCCTTACCCTGAATAAACAGTGACTCTTTATAGTTACATAGTGAGTAACCCTTACCCTGAATAAACAGTGACTCTGTCCAGTTACACAGTGAGTGATCCTTACCCTGAATATACAGTGACTCTGAACAGTTACACAGTGAGTGACCCATACCCTGAATAATCAGTGACTCTGCACAGTTACACAGTGAGTGATCCTGACCCTGAATAAAAAGTGACTCTGAACAGTTCCACAGTGAGTGATCCTTACCCTGAATAAACAGTGACTCTGTACAGTTACACAGTGAGTGATCCTTACCCTGAATAAACAGTGACTCTGTACAGTTACACAGTGAGTGATCCTTACCCTGAATAAACAGTGACTCTGTACAGTTACACAGTGAGTGATCCTTAGCCAGAATAAACAGTGACTCTGTACAGTAACACATTGAGTGATCCTGACGCTGAATAAACAGTGACTCAGTGCAGTTACACAGTGAGTGACCCTTACCCTGAAATACAGTGACTCTGTACAGTTACACATTGAGTGACGTTTACCCTGAATAAACAGTGACTCTGTACAGTTACACAGTGAGTGAGCCTTACCCTGAATAAACAGTGACTCTGTACAGTTACACAGTGAGTGATCCATATCCTGATTAAACAGTGACTCTGTACAGTTACACCGTGAGTGATCCTTACCCTGAATAAACAGTGACTCTGTACAGTTACACCGTGAGTGATCCTTACCCTGAATAAACAGTGACTCTGTACAGTTACACAGTGTGTGACCTTTACCCTGAATAAACAGTGACTCTGTACAGTTACACCGTGAGTGATCCTCACTCTGAATAAACAGTGACTCTGTACAGTTACACAGTGAGTGATCCTTACCCTGAATAAACAGTGAGTCTGTACAGTTACACAGTGAGTGACCCTTAACCTGAATAAACACCGACTCTGTACAGTAACACAGTGTGTGACCCTTACCCTGAATAAACACAGACTCTGTACAGTTACACCATGTGTGGCCTTTACCCTGAATAAACAGTGACTCTGTACAGTTACACAGTGTGTGATCCTGACGCTGAATAGACAGTGACTCTGTTCTGTTACACAGTGAGTGATCCTTACCCTGAATAAACAGTGACTCTGTACAGTTACACAGTGACTGACGCTTACCCTGATTAAAAAGTGACTCTGTACAGTTAAACAGTGAGTGTCCCTTACCCTGAATAAATACCGACTCTGCACAGTTACACCGTGTGTGATCTTTACCCTGAATAAACAGTGACTCTGTATAGTTACACAGTGAGTGATCCTGACGCTGAATAAACAGTGACTCTGTACAGTTACACAGTGAGTGATCCTTACCCTGAATAAACAGTGACTCTGTACTTTTACACAATGAGTGACCCTTACCCTGAATAAACAGTGACGCTGTACCGTTACACAGTGAGTGATCCTTACCCTGAATAAACAGTGACTCTGTACATTTACACAGTGAGTGATCCTTACCCTGAATAAACAGTGGCTCTGTACAATTACACAGTGAGTGATCCTTACCCTGAATAAACAGTGACTCTGTACAGTTACACAGTGAGTGACCCTTACCCTGAATAAACAGTGACTCTGTACAGTTACACAGTGAGTCACCCTAACCCTGAATAATCAGTGACACTGTACAGTTACACAGTGAGTGACGCTTACCCTGAATAAACAGTGATTCTATACAATTACACAGTGAGTGTTCCTTACCCAGATTAAACAGTGAATCTGTACAGTTGCACAGTGAGTGATCCTTAACCTGAATAAACAGTGACTCTGTACAGTAACAGAGTGAGTGACCTTTACCCTGAATAAAGAGTGACTCTGTACAGTTGCACATTGAGTGACCTTTACCCTGAATAAACAGTGACTCTGTACAGTTACAAAGTGAGTGACCCTTACCCTGAATTAACAGTGACTATGTACAGTTAAACACTGTTTGACCTTTACCCTGAATAAACAGTGACTCTGAACAGTTACACAGTGAGTGACCCTTACCCTGAATAAACAGTGACTCTGTACAGTTACACAGTGAGTGATCCTTACCCTGAATAAACAGTGACTCTGTACAGTTACACAGTGAGTGATCCTTACCCTGAATAAACAGTGACGCTGTACAGTTACACAGTGAGTGATCCTTACCCTGAATAAAAATTGACTCTGTTCAGTTACACAGTGAGTGATCCTTATCCTGAATAAACACTGAGTCTGTACAGTTACACAGTGAGTGATCCTTTCCTTGAATAAACAGTGATTCTGTACAGTAACGCAGTGAGTGATCCTTACCCTGAAAAAACGGTGACTCTGTACAGTTACACATTGAGTGACCTTTACACTGAATTAAAAGTGACTCTGTACAGTTACACAGTGAGTGATCCTTACCCTGAATAAACAGTGACTCTGTACAGTTACACCGTGAGTGATCCTTACCCTGAATAAACAGTGAATCTGTGCAGTTACACAGTGAGCGATCCTTCCCCTGAATAAAGAGTTACTCTGTACAGTTACACAGTGAGTGATCCTCACCCTGAATAAACAGTGACTCTGTACAGTTGCACAGTGAGTATTCCTTAACCCTGAATTAAAAGTGACTCTGTTCAGTTACACAGTGAGTGACCCTTACCCTGAATAAACCGTGACTCTGTACAGTTACACAGTGAGTGATCCTTACCCTGAATAAAAGTGACTCTGTACAGTTACACAGTGAGTGATGCTTCCCCTGATTAAAGAGTGACTCTGTACAGTTACACAGTGTGTGATCCTCACCCTGAATAAACACTGACTCTGTACAGTTACACGGTGAGTGATCCTTATCCTGAATAAACAGTGACTCTGTACAGTAACACAGTGAGTGATACTTACCCTGAATAAACAGTGACTCTGTACAGTTACACAGTGGGTGATCCTTTCACTGAATAAGCAGTGACTCTGTACAGTTACACAGTGAGTGATCGTTACCCAGAATAAACAGTGACTCTGTACAGTTACACAGGGAGTTACCCTTACCCTGAAAAAACAGTGACTCTCTACAGTTACACAGTGAGTGAACCTTAAGCTGAATAAACAGTGACTCTGTACAGTTACACAGTGAGTGATCCTCACCCTGAATAAACAGTGACTCTGTACAGTTACACAGTGAGTGAAACTTACCTCGAATAAACAGTGACTCTATACAATTACACAGTGAGTGATCCTTACCCTGAATAAACAGTGAATCTGTACAGTTACACAGCGAGTGATCCTTACCCTGAATAAACAGTGACTCTGCAAAGTTACACAGTGAGTGATCCTTACCCTGAATAAACAGTGACTCTGTACAGTTACACAGTGAGTGTTCCTTACCCTGAATAAACAGTGACTCTGTACAGTTACACAGTGAGTCATCCTTACCCTGAATAAACAGAGACTCTGTACACTTACACAGTGAGTGCTCCTTACCCTGATTATACAGTGACTCTGTACATTACACAGGGAGTGACCCTTATCCTGATTAAACAGTGACTCTGTACAATTACATAGTGAGTGATCCACACCCTGAAATACATTGACTCTGTACAGTTACACAGTGAGTGATCCTAACCCTGAATAAACAGTGACTCTGTACAGTTACACAGTGAGTGAACCTTAAGCTGAATAAACAGTGACTCTGTACAGTTACACAGTGAGTGATCCTCGCCCTGAATAAACAGTGACTCTGTACAGTTACACAGTGCGTGACCCTTAAGCTGAATAAACAGTGACTCTCTACATTTACACAGTGAGTGATCCTCACCTTGAATAAACAGTGACTCTGTACAGTTACACAGTGAGTGATCATTACCCTGAATAAACAGTGATTCTGTAGTTTTACACAGTGAGTAATCCTGATGCTGAATAAACAGTGAATCTCAACAGTTACGCAACGAGTAATCCTGATGCTGAATAAACAGTGACTCTGTACAGTTACACAGTTAGTGATCCTGACCCTGAATAAACAGTGACTCTGTACAGTTACACAGTGAGTGATCCTCACCCTGAATAAACAGAGACTCTGTACACTTACACAGTGAGTGCTCCTTACCCTGATTATACAGTGACTCTGTACATTACACAGGGAGTGACCCTTATCCTGATTAAACAGTGACTCTGTACAATTACATAGTGAGTGATCCACACCCTGAAATACATTGACTCTGTACAGTTACACAGTGAGTGATCCTAACCCTGAATAAACAGTGACTCTGTACAGTTACACAGTGAGTGAACCTTAAGCTGAATAAACAGTGACTCTGTACAGTTACACAGTGAGTGATCCTCGCCCTGAATAAACAGTGACTCTGTACAGTTACACAGTGCGTGACCCTTAAGCTGAATAAACAGTGACTCTCTACATTTACACAGTGAGTGATCCTCACCCTGAATAAACAGTGACTCTGTACAGTTACACAGTGAGTGATCATTACCCTGAATAAACAGTGATTCTGTAGTTTTACACAGTGAGTAATCCTGATGCTGAATAAACAGTGAATCTCAACAGTTACGCAACGAGTAATCCTGATGCTGAATAAACAGTGACTCTGTACAGTTACACAGTTAGTGATCCTTACCCTGAATAAACAGTGACTCTGTACAGTTACACAGTGAGTGATCCTCACCCAGAATAAACAGTGACTCTGTACAGTTACACAGTGAGTGAACCTTAAGCTGAATAAACAGTGACTCTGTACAGTTACACAGTGAGTGATCCTCGCCCTGAATAAACAGTGACTCTGTACAGTTACACAGTGCGTGACCCTTAAGCTGAACAAACAGTGACTCTCTACAGTTACACAGTGAGTGATCCTCACCCTGAATAAACAGTGACTCTGTACAGTTACACAGTGAGTGATCATTACCCTGAATAAACAGTGATTCTGTAGTTTTACACAGTGAGTAATCCTGATGCTGAATAAACAGTGAATCTCTACAGTTACGCAACGAGTAATCCTGATGCTGAATAAACAGTGACTCTGTACAGTTACACAGTTAGTGATCCTTACCCTGAATAAACAGTGACTCTGTACAGTTACACAGTGAGTGATCCTCACCCTGAATAAACAGTGACTCTGTACAGTTACACAGTGAGTGACCTTTACCCTGAATAAACAGTGACTCTGTGCAGTAACACAGTGAGCGATCTTAGTCCTGACTAAACAGTGACTCTATACACTAAAAGAGTGTGTGACCCTTACCCTGAGCAAACAATCATTCTTTCAGTATCAGAGTGATTGATCCTTACACTGAGTAAACATTGCCTCTGCACAGTTACACAATCAATGATCTTTACCGTTCTAAATAACCATTGGCTCTGTATGTTTATGCATTGGGTGACTATACCCTGCTGAAGAAACACTGACTATGAACAATAAATGAGTTAATGATTCTTACACTGAGTTAAGTGTGCCTCAACACATTAACACAGTGATTCACCTTCACCATGAATAAACAGTGATTCTGTACAGTTACACAGTCAGTCACCTTCACCATGAATAAACAGTGATTCTGTACAGTTACACAGTGAGTGATCCTTACCCTGAATAAACAATGACTCTTTATATTTACACAGTTAGTGGTCCGAATCCTGAATAAACAGTGACTCAATACAGTTACACATTGAGTGAGCTTTACCCTGAATAAAAAGTGACTCTGTACAGTTATAAAAGTGAGTGATGCTTACACTGAATAAACAGTGACACTGTAAAGTTACACAGTGAGTGATCATTACACTGAATAAACAGTGACTCTGTACAGTTACACAGTGAGTGATCCTTACCCTGAATAAACAGTGACTCTGTACAGTTACACAGTGAGTGACCCTCACCCTGAATAAACAGTGACTCTGTATAGTTACACAGTGAGTGATCCTTACACTGAATCAACAGTGACTCTATACAGTTACACAGTTAGTGACCATTACACTGAATAAACAGTGACTCTGTACAGTTACACAGAGAGTGATCCTTACACTGAATAAACAGTGACACTGTACAGTTCCAAAGTGAGTGATACTTACCCTGAATAAACGGAGACTCTGTACAGTTACACAGTGAGTGACCCTTACCCTGAATAAGCAGTGACTCTGTGTATTTACACAGTGAGCGATTCTTAGACTGAATAAAGAGTGACTCTGTACAGTTACACAGCGACTGACCCTTACCCTGAATAAACACTTACTCTGTACAGTTACACAGTGAGTGATCCTTACCCTGAATAAACAGAGGCTCTGTAGAGTTATACAGTTAGTGATCCTCACCCTGAATAAACAGTGTCTCTGTACAGTTACAGAGTGAGTGATCCTTACCCTGAATAAACAGTGACTCTGTACAGTTACACAGTGAGTGATCCTTACCCTGAATAAACAGTGACTCTGTACAGTTACACAGTGAGTGATCCTTACTCTGAATAAACAGTGACTCTGTACAGTTACACAGTGAGAGATCCTTACCCTGAATAAACAGTGACTCTGTACAGTTACACAGTGAGTGATCCTTCACCTGTATAAACAGTGACTCTGTGCAGTAACACAGTGAGTGATCCTTACCCTGAATAAACAGTGACTCTGTACAGTTACACAGTTAGTGATCCTTACACTGAATAAACAGTGACTCTGTACAGTTACACAGTGAGTGATCGTTACCAAGAATAAACAGTGACTCTGTACAGTTACACAGGGAGTGACCCTTACCCTGAAAATACAGTGACTCTGTACAGTTACACAGTGAGTGAACCTTAAGCTGAATAAACAGTGACTCTGTACAGATGCATAGTGAGTGAAACTTACCGCGAATAAACAGTGAATCTATACAATTACACAGTGAGTGATCCTAACCCTCAATAAACAGTGAATCTGTACAGTTACACAGCGAGTGATCCTTACCCTGAATAAACAGTGACTCTGCAAAGTTACACAGTGAGTGATCCTTACCCTGAATAAACAGTCACTCTGTACAGTTACACAGTGAGTGATCCTTGCCCTGAGTAAACAGTGACTCTGTACAGTAACACAGTGAGTGATCCTTACCCTGAATAAACAGTGACTCTGTACAGTTACACAGTGAGTGATCCTTACCCTGAATAAACAGTGACTCTGTGCAGTTACACAGTGAACGATCCTTACACTGAATAAACAGTGACTCTGTACAGTTACACAGTGAGTGATCCTTACCCTGAATAAACAGTTACTCTGTACAGTTACACAGTGAGTGATCCTTCGCCTGAATAAACAGTGTCTCTGTACAGTTACACAGTGACTGATCCTTACCCTGATTAAACAGTGACTCTGTACATTACACAGGGAGTGACTCTTACCCTGATTAAACAGTGACTCTGTACAGCTACATAGTGAGTGATCCTCACCCTGAATAAACTATGACTCTGTACAGTTACACAGTGAGTGAACCTTAAGCTGAATAAACAGAGAATCTGTACAGTTACAGAGTGAGTGATCCTCACCCTGAGTAAACAGTGACACTGTACAGTTACACAGTTAGTGATCCTTACACTGAATAAACAGTGACTCTGTACAGTTACACAGGGAGTTACCCTTACCCTGAAAAAACAGTGACTCTCTACAGTTACACAGTGAGTGAACCTTAAGCTGAATAAACAGTGACTCTGTACAGTTACACAGTGAGTGAACCTTAAGCTGAACAAACAGTGACTCTGTACAGTTACATAGTGACTGATCCTCATCTTGAATAAACAGTGACTCTGTACAGTTACACAGTCAGTGAACCTTAAGCTTAATAAACAGTGTCTCTGTACAGTTACACAGTGAGTGATCCTCACCCTGAATAAACAGTGACTCTGTACAGTTACACAGTGAGTGAAACTTACCGCAAATAAACAGTGACTCTATACAATTACACAGTGAGTGATCCTTACCCTGAATAAACAGTGAATCTGTACAGTTACACAGCGAGTGATCCTTACCCTGAATAAACACCGACTCTGTACAGTTACACACTGTTTGACCTTTACCCTGAATAAACAGTGACTCTGAACAGTTACACAGTGAGTGACCCTTACCCTGAATAAACAGTGACTCTGTACAGTTACACAGTGAGTGATCCTTACCCTGAATAAACAGTGACTCTGTACAGTTTCACAGTGAGTGATCCTTACCCTGAATAAACAGTGACTCTGTGCAGTTACACAGTGAATGATCCTTACACTGAATAAACAGTGACTCTGTACAGTTACACAGTGAGTGATCCTTACCCTGAATAAACAGTGACTCTGTACAGTTACACAGTGAGTGATCCTTCGCCTGAATAAACAGTGACTCTGTACAGTTACACAGTGAGTGATCCTTACCCTGAATAAACAGTGTCTCTGTACACTTACACAGTGACTGATCCTTACCCTGATTAAACAGTGCCTCTGTACATTACACAGGGAGTGACTCTTACCCTGATTAAACAGTGACTCTGTACAGTTACATAGTGAGTGATCCTCACCCTGAATAAACTTTGACTCTGTACAGTTACACAGTGAGTGAACCTTAAGCTGAATAAACAGTGAATCTGTACAGTTACACAGTGAGTGATCCTCACCCTGAATAAACAGTGACACTGTACAGTTACACAGTGCGTGAACCTGAAGCTGAATAAACAGTGACTCTGTACAGTTACACAGTGAGTGATCCTCACCCTGAATAAACAGTGACTCTGTACAGTTACACAGTGAGTTATCATTACCCTGAATAAACAGTGATTCTGTACTTTTACACAGTGAGTAATGCTGATGCTGAATATACAGTGAATCTCTACAGTTACGCAACGAGTAATCCTAATGCTGAATAAACAGTGACTCTGTACAGTTACACAGTGAGTTATCCTTACCCTGAATAAACAGTGACTCTGTACAGTTACACCGTGAGTGATCCTCACCCTGAATAAACAGTGACTCTGTACAGTTACACAGTGAGTGACCTTTACCCTGAATAAACAGTGACTCTGTACAGTTACACAGTGAGCGATCTTACTCCTGACTAAACAGTGACTCTCTACACTAAAAGAGTGTGTGACCCTTACCCTGAACAAACAATCATTCTCTCAGTATCAGAGTGATTGATCCTTACACTGAGTAAACATTGCCTCTGCACAGTTACACAATCAATGATCTTTACCCTTCTAAATAACCATTGGCTCTGTATGTTTATGCATTGGGTGACTCTACCCTGCTGAATAAACACTGACTATGAACAATAAATGAGTTAATGATTCTTACACTGAGTTAAGTGTGCCTCAACACATTAACACAGTGATTCACCTTCATCATGAATAAACAGTGATTCTGTACAGTTACACAGTGAGTCACCTTCACCATGAATAAACAGTGATTCTGTACAGTTACACAGTGAGTGATCCTTACCCTGAATAAACAATGACTCTTTATATTTACACAGTTAGTGGTCCGAATCCTGAATAAACAGTGACTCAATACAGTTACACATTGAGTGAGCTTTACCCTGAATAAAAAGTGACTCTGTACAGTTATAAAAGTGAGTGATGCTTACACTGAATAAACAGTGACACTGTAAAGTTACAGAGTGAGTGATCATTACACTGAATAAACAGTGACTCTGTACAGTTACACAGTGAGTGATCCTTACCCTGAATAAACAGTGACTCTGTACAGTTACACAGTGAGTGATCCTTACCCTGAATAAACAGTGACTCTGTACAGTTACAAAGTGAGTGATCCTTCGCCTGAATAAACAGTGACTCTGTACAGTTACACAGTGAGTGATCCTTACCCTGAATAAACAGTGTCTCTGTACACTTACACAGTGACTGATCCTTACCCTGATTAAACAGTGACTCTGTACATTACACAGGGAGTGACTCTTACCCTGATTAAACAGTGACTCTGTACAGTTACATAGTGAGTGATCCTCACCCTGAATGAACTTTGACTCTGTACAGTTACACAGTGAGTGAACCTTAAGCTGAATAGACAGAGAATCTGTACAGTTACACAGTGAGTGATCCTCACCCTGAATAAAAAGTGACACTGTACAGTTACACAGTTAGTGATCCTTACACTGAATAAACAGTGACTCTGTACAGTTACACAGTGAGTGATCGTTACCCAGAATAAACAGTGACTCTGTACAGTTAAACAGGGAGTGACCCTTACCCTGAAAATACAGTGACTCTGTACAGTTACACAGTGAGTGAACCTTAAGCTGAATAAACAGTGACTCTGTACAGTTACATAGTGACTGATCCTCATCTTCAATAAACAATGACTCTGTACAGTAACACAGTGAGTGAACCTTAAGCTTAATAAACAGTGACTCTGTACAGTTACAGAGTGAGTGATCCTCACCCTGAATAAACAGTGACACTGTACAGTTACACAGTTAGTGATCCTTACACTGAATAAACAGTGACTCTGTACAGTTACACAGTGAGTGATCGTTACCCAGAATAAACAGTGACTCTGTACAGTTACACAGGGAGTGACCCTTACCCTGAAAATACAGTGACTCTGTACAGTTACACAGTGAGTGAACCTTAAGCTGAACAAACAGTGAATCTGTACAGTTACATAGTGACTGATCCTCATCTTGAATAAACAGTGACTCTGTACAGTTACACAGTGAGTGAACCTTAAGCTTAATAAACAGTGTCTCTGTACAGTTACACAGTGAGTGATCCTCACCATGAATAAACAGTGACTCTGTACAGTTACACAGTGAGTGAAACTTACCGCAAATAAACAGTGACTCTATACAATTACACAGTGAGTGATCCTTACCCTGAATAAACAGTGAATCTGTACAGTTACACAGCGAGTGATCCTTACCCTGAATAAACAGTGACTCTGCAAAGTTACACAGTGAGTGATCCTTACCCTGAATAAACAGTGACTCTGTACAGTTACACAGTGAGTGATCCTTGCCCTGAGTAAACAGTGACTCTGTACAGTAACACAGTGAGTGATCCCTACCCTGAATAAACAGTGACTCTGTACAGTTGCACAGTGAGTGATCCTTACCCTGAATAAACAGTGACTCTGTGCAGTTACACAGTGAATGATCCTTACACTGAATAAACAGTGACTCTGTACAGTTACACAGTGAGTGATCCTTACCCTGAATAAACAGTGACTCTGTACAGTTACACAGTGAGTGATCCTTCGCCTGAATAAACAGTGACTCTGTACAGTTACACAGTGAGTGATCCTTACCCTGAATAAACAGTGTCTCTGTACACTTACACAGTGACTGATCCTTACCCTGATTAAACAGTGCCTCTGTACATTACACAGGGAGTGACTCTTACCCTGATTAAACAGTGACTCTGTACAGTTACATAGTGAGTGATCCTCACCCTGAATAAACTTTGACTCTGTACAGTTACACAGTGAGTGAACCTTAAGCTGAATAAACAGTGAATCTGTACAGTTACACAGTGAGTGATCCTCACCCTGAATAAACAGTGACACTGTACAGTTACACAGTGCGTGAACCTGAAGCTGAATAAACAGTGACTCTGTACAGTTACACAGTGAGTGATCCTAACCCTGAATAAACAGTGACTCTGTACAGTTACACAGTGAGTTATCATTACCCTGAATAAACAGTGATTCTGTACTTTTACACAGTGAGTAATGCTGATGCTGAATATACAGTGAATCTCTACAGTTACGCAACGAGTAATCCTAATGCTGAATAAACAGTGACTCTGTACAGTTACACAGTGAGTGATCCTTACCCTGAATAAACAGTGACTCTGTACAGTTACACCGTGAGTGATCCTCACCCTGAATAAACAGTGACTCTGTACAGTTACACAGTGAGTGACCTTTACCCTGAATAAACAGTGACTCTGTACAGTTACACAGTGAGCGATCTTACTCCTGACTAAACAGTGACTCTCTACACTAAAAGAGTGTGTGACCCTTACCCTGATCAAACAATCATTCTCTCAGTATCAGAGTGATTGATCCTTACACTGAGTAAACATTGCCTCTGCACAGTTACACAATCAATGATCTTTACCCTTCTAAATAACCATTGGCTCTGTATGTTTATGCATTGGGTGACTCTACCCTGCTGAATAAACACTGACTATGAACAATAAATGAGTTAATGATTCTTACACTGAGTTAAGTGTGCCTCAACACATTAACACAGTGATTCACCTTCACCATGAATAAACAGTGATTCTGTACAGTTACACAGTGAGTCACCTTCACCATGAATAAACAGTGATTCTGTACAGTTACACAGTGAGTGATCCTTACCCTGAATAAACAATGACTCTTTATATTTACACAGTTAGTGGTCCGAATCCTGAATAAACAGTGACTCAATACAGTTACACATTGAGTGAGCTTTACCCTGAATAAAAAGTGACTCTGTACAGTTATAAAAGTGAGTGATGCTTACACTGAATAAACAGTGACACTGTAAAGTTACACAGTGAGTGATCATTACACTGAATAAACAGTGACTCTGTACAGTTACACAGTGAGTGATCCTTACCCTGAATAAACAGTGACTCTGTACAGTTACACAGTGAGTGATCCTTACCCTGAATAAACAGTGACTCTGTACAGTTACACAGTGAGTGATCCTTCGCCTGAATAAACAGTGACTCTGTACAGTTACACAGTGAGTGATCCTTACCCTGAATAAACAGTGTCTCTGTACACTTACACAGTGACTGATCCTTACCCTGATTAAACAGTGACTCTGTACATTACACAGGGAGTGACTCTTACCCTGATTAAACAGTGACTCTGTACAGTTACATAGTGAGTGATCCTCACCCTGAATGAACTTTGACTCTGTACAGTTACACAGTGAGTGAACCTTAAGCTGAATAAACAGAGAATCTGTACAGTTACACAGTGAGTGATCCTCACTCTGAATAAAAAGTGACACTGTACAGTTACACAGTTAGTGATCCTTACACTGAATAAACAGTGACTCTGTACAGTTACACAGTGAGTGATCGTTACCCAGAATAAACAGTGACTCTGTACAGTTACACAGTGAGTGAACCTTAAGCTGAATAAACAGTGACTCTGTACAGTTACATAGTGACTGATCCTCATCTTGAATAAACAATGACTCTGTTAAGTTACACAGTGAGTGAACCTTAAGCTTAATAAACAATGACTCTGTACAGTTACACAGTGAGTGATCCTCACCCTGAATAAACAGTGACTCTGTACAGTTACACAGTGAGTGAAACATACCGCGAATAAACAGTGACTCTATACAATTACACAGTGAGTGATCCTTACCCTGAATAAACAGTGAATCTGTACAGTCACACAGCGAGTGATCCTTACCCTGAATAAACAGTGACTCTGCAAAGTTACACAGTGAGTGATCCTTGCCCTGAGTAAACAGTGACTTTGTACAGTAAGACAGTGAGTGATCCCTACCCTGAATAAACAGTGACTCTGTACAGTTGCACAGTGAGTGATCCTTACCCTGAATAAACAGTGACTCTGTGCAGTTACACAGTGAATGATCCTTACACTGAATAAAATGTGACTCTGTACAGTTACACAGTGAGTGATCCTTACACTGAATCAACAGTGACTCTATACAGTTACACAGTGAGTGACCCTTACACTGAATAAACAGTGACTCTGTACAGTTACACAGAGTGTGATCCTTACACTGAATAAACAGTGACACTGTACAGTTCCAAAGTGAGTGATACTTACCCTGAATAAACGGAGACTCTGTACAGTTACACAGTGAGTGACCCTTACCCTGAATAAGCAGTGACTCTGTGTATTTACACAGTGAGCGATTCTTAGACTGAATAAAGAGTGACTCTGTACAGTTACACAGCGACTGACCCTTACCCTGAATAAACACTTACTCTGTACAGTTACACAGTGAGTGATCCTTACCCTGAATAAACAGAGGCTCTGTAGAGTTATACAGTTAGTGATCCTCACCCTGAATAAACAGTGACTCTGTACAGTTACACAGTGAGTGATCGTTACCCTGAATAAACAGTGACTCTGTACAGTTACACAGTGAGTGATCCTTACCCTGAATAAACAGTGAATCTGTACAGTTACACAGTGAGTGATCCTTACTCTGAATAAACAGTGACTCTGTACAGTTACACAGTGAGAGATCCTTACCCTGAATAAACAGTGACTCTGTACAGTTACACAGTGAGTGATCCTTCACCTGAATAAACAGTGACTCTGTGCAGTAACACAGTGAGTGATCCTTACCCTGAATAAACAGTGACTCTGTACAGTTACACAGTTAGTGATCATTACACTGAATAAACAGTGACTCTGTACAGTTACACAGTGAGTGATCGTTACCCAGAATAGACAGTGACTCTGTACAGTTACACAGGGAGTGACCCTTACCCTGAAAATACAGTGACTCTGTACAGTTACACAGTGAGTGAACCTTAAGCTGAATAAACAGTGACTCTGTACAGATGCATAGTGACTGATCCTCATCTTGAATAAACAGTGACTCTCTACAGTTACACAGTGAGTGAACCTTAAGCTTAATAAACAGTGACTCTGTACAGTTACACAGTGAGTGATCCTCACCCTGAATAAACAGTGACTCTGTACAGTTACACAGTGAGTGAAACTTACCGCGAATAAACAGTGACTCTATACAATTACACAGTGAGTGATCCTAACCCTGAATAAACAGTGAATCTGTACAGTTACACAGCGAGTGATCCTTACGCTGAATAAACAGTGACTCTGCAAAGTTACACAGTGAGTGATCCTTACCCTGAATAAACAGTGACTCTGTACAGTTACACAGTGAGTGATCCTTGCCCTGAGTAAACAATGACTCTGTACAGTAACACAGTGAATGATCCTTACCCTGATTAAACAGTGACTCTGTACAGTTGCACAGTGAGTGATCCTTACCCTGAATAAACAGTGACTCTGTGCAGTTACACAGTGAATGATCCTTACACTGAATAAACAGTGACTCTGTACAGTTACACAGTGAGTGATCCTTACCCTGAATAAACAGTGACTCTGTACAGTTACACAGTGAGTGATCCTTCGCCTGAATAAACAGTGACTCTGTACAGTTTCACAGTCAGTGATCCTTACCCTGAATAAACAGTGTCTCTGTACACTTACACAGTGACTGATCCTTACCCTGATTAAACAGTGACTCTGTACATTACACAGGGAGTGACTCTTACCCTGATTAAACAGTGACTCTGTACAGTTACATAGTGAGTGATCCTCACCCTGAATGAACTTTGACTCTGTACAGTTACACAGTGAGTGAACCTTAAGCTGAATAAACAGAGAATCTGTACAGTTACACAGTGAGTGATCCTCACCCTGAATAAAAAGTGACACTGTACAGTTACACAGTTAGTGATCCTTACACTGAATAAACAGTGACTCTGTACAGTTACACAGTGAGTGATCGTTACCCAGAATAAACAGTGACTCTGTACAGTTACACAGGGAGTGACCCTTACCCTGAAAATACAGTGACTCTGTACAGTTACACAGTGAGTGAACCTTAAGCTGAATAAGCAGTGACTCTGTACAGTTACATAGTGACTGATCCTCATCTTGAATAAACAATGACTCTGTACAGTTACACAGTGAGTGAACCTTAAGCTTAATAAACAGTGACTCTGTACAGTTACACAGTGAGTGATCCTCACCCTGAATAAACAGTGACTCTGTACAGTTACACAGTGAGTGAAACTTACCGCGAATAAACAGTGACTCTATACAATTACACAGTGAGTGATCCTTACCCTGAATAAACAGTGAATCTGTACAGTTACACAGCGAGTGATCCTTACCCTGAATAAACAGTGACTCTGCAAAGTTACACAGTGAGTGATCCTTGCCCTGAGTAAACAGTGACTCTGTACAGTAACACAGTGAGTGATCCCTACCCTGAATAAACAGTGACTCTGTACAGTTGCACAGTGAGTGATCCTTACCCTGAATAAACAGTGACTCTGTGCAGTTACACAGTGAATGATCCTTACACTGAATAAACAGTGACTCTGTACAGTTACACAGTGAGTGCTCCTTACCCTGAATAAACAGTGACTCTGTACAGTTACACAGTGAGTGATCCTTCGCCTGAATAAACAGTGACTCTGTACAGTTACACAGTGAGTGATCCTTACCCTGAATAAACAGTGTCTCTGTACACTTACACAGTGACTGATCCTTACCCTGATTAAACAGTGCCTCTGTACATTACACAGGGAGTGACTCTTACCCTGATTAAACAGTGACTCTGTACAGTTACATAGTGAGTGATCCTCACCCTGAATAAACTTTGACTCTGTACAGTTACACAGTGAGTGAACCTTAAGCTGAATAAACAGTGAATCTGTACAGTTACACAGTGAGTGATCCTCACCCTGAATAAACAGTGACACTGTACAGTTACACAGTGCGTGAACCTGAAGCTGAATAAACAGTGACTCTGTACAGTTACACAGTGAGTGATCCACACCCGGAATAAACAGTGACTCTGTACAGTTACACAGTGAGTTATCATTACCCTGAATAAACAGTGATTCTGTACTTTTACACAGTGAGTAATGCTGATGCTGAATATACAGTGAATCTCTACAGTTACGCAACGAGTAATCCTAATGCTGAATAAACAGTGACTCTGTACAGTTACACAGTGAGTGATCCTTACCCTGAATAAACAGTGACTCTGTACAGTTACACCGTGAGTGATCCTCACCCTGAATAAACAGTGACTCTGTACAGTTACACAGTGAGTGACCTTTACCCTGAATAAACAGTGACTCTGTACAGTTACACAGTGAGCGATCTTACTCCTGACTAAACAGTGACTCTCTACACTAAAAGAGTGTGTGACCCTTACCCTGAACAAACAATCATTCTCTCAGTATCAGAGTGATTGATCCTTACACTGAGTAAACATTGCCTCTGCACAGTTACACAATCAATGATCTTTACCCTTCTAAATAACCATTGGCTCTGTATGTTTATGCATTGGGTGACTCTACCCTGCTGAAGAAACACTGATTATGAACAGTAAATGAGTTAATGATTCTTACACTGAGTTAAGTGTGCCTCAACACATTAACACAGTGAGTCACCTTCACCATGAATAAACAGTGATTCTGTACAGTTACACAGTGAGTCACCTTCACCATGAATAAACAGTGATTCTGTACAGTTACACAGTGAGTGATCCTTACCCTGAATAAAAAATGACTCTTGATATTTACACAGTTAGTGGTCCGAATCCTGAATAAACAGTGACTCAATACAGTTACACATTGAGTGAGATTTACCCTGAATAAAAAGTGACTCTGTACAGTTATAAAAGTGAGTGATGCTTACACTGAATAAACAGTGACTCTGTAGAGTTACACAGTGAGTGATCCTTACCCTGAATAAACAGTGATTCTGTACAGTTACAAAGTGAAAAGACCTAATCCTGAATAAACAGTGACACTGTACAGTTACACAGTGAGTTTCCATTACCCTGAATAAACAGTGACTCTGTACAGTAACACAGTGAGTGATCGTTACCCTGAATAAACAGTGACTCTGTGCAGTTACACAGTGAGTGATCCTTACCCTGAATAAACAGTGACTCTGTACAGTTACACAGTGAGTGACCCTTACCCTGAATAAACAGTGACTCTGTACAGTTACACAGTGAGTGATCCTTACCCTGAATAAACAGTGACTCAGTACAGTTACACAGTGAAAGATCCTTACCCTGATTAAACAGTGACTCTGTACAGCTACACAGTGAGTGATCCTTACCCTGAATAAAAAGTGACTCTGTACAGTTACAAAGTGAGTGATCCTTATCCTGAATAAACAGTGAGTCTGTACAGTTACACAGTGAGTGATCCTTACCCTGTATAAAAAGTGACTCTGTACAGTTACACAGTGAGTGATCCTTACCCTGAATAAAAAGTGACTCTGTACAGTTACACAGTGAGTGATCCTCACCCTGATAAACAGAGAGTCTGTACAGTTACAAGGTGAGTGATCCTTACCCTGAATAAAAATTGACTCTGTGCAGTTACACAGTGAGTGATCCTTACCACGAATAAACAGTGACTCTGTACAGTTACACAGTGAATGATCCTAACCATGATTAAACAGTGACTCTGTACAGCTACACAGTGAGTGATCCTTACCCTGAATAAACAGTGACTCTGTACAGTTACACAGTGAGTGATCCTTATCCTGAATAAACAGTGAGTCTGTACAGTTACACAGTGAGTGATCCTCACCCTGATAAACAGTGACTCTGTACAGTTGCACAGTGAGTAATTCTTACCCTGAATAATCAGTGCCTCTTACAGTTACACAGTGAGTGGTCCAATAAATGAATAAATATTGTCTCTATACAGTACAGGAGTGAATGATCGAGTGAATACTTGATAGTTACTCTGAATAGTAAGTGCCTCTGCACAGTTACACAGTGAATAGACCTAATCCTGAATAAACAGTGATTCTGTACAGTTACACAGTGAGTGACCCATACCCTGAATAAACAGTGACTCAGTACAGTTACCCAGTAAGTGACCCTTACCCTGAATAAACAGTAACTCTGTACAGTTGCACAGTGAGTGACCCTTACACTGAATAAACAGTAACTCTCTACAGTTGCACTGTGAGTGACCCTTACCCTGAATAAACAGTGATTCTGTACAGTTACAAAGTGAAAAGACCTAATCCTGAATAAACAGTGACACTGTACAGTTACACAGTGAGTGTCCATTACCCTGAATAAACAGTGACTCTGTACAGTAACACAGTGAGTGATCCTTACCCTGAATAAACAGTGACTCTGTACAGTTACACAGTGAGTGATCTTTACCCGGAATAAACATTGACTCTGTACAGTTACACAGTGAGTGACCCTTACCCTGAATAAACAGTGACTCTGTACAGTTACACAGTGAGTGATCCTTACCCTGAATAAACAGTGACTCTGTACAGTTACACTGTGAGTGATCCTTATCATGAATAAACAGTGAGTCGGTACATTTACACATTGAGTGACCTTTACCCTGAATAAACAGTGACTCTGTACAGTTACACAGTGAGTTATCATTACCCTGAATAAACAGTGATTCTGTACTTTTACACAGTGAGTAATGCTGATGCTGAATATACAGTGAATCTCTACAGTTACGCAACGAGTAATCCTAATGCTGAATAAACAGTGACTCTGTACAGTTACACAGTGAGTGATCCTTACCCTGAATAAACAGTGACTCTGTACAGTTACACCGTGAGTGATCCTCACCCTGAATAAACAGTGACTCTGTACAGTTACACAGTGAGTGACCTTTACCCTGAATAAACAGTGACTCTGTACAGTTACACAGTGAGCGATCTTACTCCTGACTAAACAGTGACTCTCTACACTAAAAGAGTGTGTGACCCTTACCCTGAACAAACAATCATTCTCTCAGTATCAGAGTGATTGATCCTTACACTGAGTAAACATTGCCTCTGCACAGTTACACAATCAATGATCTTTACCCTTCTAAATAACCATTGGCTCTGTATGTTTATGCATTGGGTGACTCTACCCTGCTGAAGAAACACTGATTATGAACAGTAAATGAGTTAATGATTCTTACACTGAGTTAAGTGTGCCTCAACACATTAACACAGTGAGTCACCTTCACCATGAATAAACAGTGATTCTGTACAGTTACACAGTGAGTCACCTTCACCATGAATAAACAGTGATTCTGTACAGTTACACAGTGAGTGATCCTTACCCTGAATAAAAAATGACTCTTGATATTTACACAGTTAGTGGTCCGAATCCTGAATAAACAGTGACTCAATACAGTTACACATTGAGTGAGATTTACCCTGAATAAAAAGTGACTCTGTACAGTTATAAAAGTGAGTGATGCTTACATTGAATAAACAGTGACTCTGTAGAGTTACACAGTGAGTGATCCTTACCCTGAATAAACAGTGATTCTGTACAGTTACAAAGTGAAAAGACCTAATCCTGAATAAACAGTGACACTGTACAGTTACACAGTGAGTTTCCATTACCCTGAATAAACAGTGACTCTGTACAGTAACACAGTGAGTGATCGTTACCCTGAATAAACAGTGACTCTGTGCAGTTACACAGTGAGTGATCCTTACCCTGAATAAACAGTGACTCTGTACAGTTACACAGTGAGTGACCCTTACCCTGAATAAACAGTGACTCTGTACAGTTACACAGTGAGTGATCCTTACCCTGAATAAACAGTGACTCAGTACAGTTACACAGTGAAAGATCCTTACCCTGATTAAACAGTGACTCTGTACAGCTACACAGTGAGTGATCCTTACCCTGAATAAAAAGTGACTCTGTACAGTTACAAAGTGAGTGATCCTTATCCTGAATAAACAGTGAGTCTGTACAGTTACACAGTGAGTGATCCTTACCCTGTATAAAAAGTGACTCTGTACAGTTACACAGTGAGTGATCCTTACCCTGAATAAAAAGTGACTCTGTACAGTTACACAGTGAGTGATCCTCACCCTGATAAACAGAGAGTCTGTACAGTTACAAGGTGAGTGATCCTTACCCTGAATAAAAATTGACTCTGTGCAGTTACACAGTGAGTGATCCTTACCACGAATAAACAGTGACTCTGTACAGTTACACAGTGAATGATCCTAACCATGATTAAACAGTGACTCTGTACAGCTACACAGTGAGTGATCCTTACCCTGAATAAACAGTGACTCTGTACAGTTACACAGTGAGTGATCCTTATCCTGAATAAACAGTGAGTCTGTACAGTTACACAGTGAGTGATCCTCACCCTGATAAACAGTGACTCTGTACAGTTGCACAGTGAGTGATTCTTACCCTGAATAATCAGTGCCTCTTACAGTTACACAGTGAGTGGTCGTATAAATGAATATATATTGTCTCTATACAGTACAGGAGTGAATGATCGAGTGAATACTTGATAGTTACTCTGAATAGTAAGTGCCTCTGCACAGTTACACAGTGAATAGACCTAATCCTGAATAAACAGTGATTCTGTACAGTTACACAGTGAGTGACCCATACCCTGAATAAACAGTGACTCAGTACAGTTACCCAGTAAGTGACCCTTACCCTGAATAAACAGTAACTCTGTACAGTTGCACAGTGAGTGACCCTTACAATGAATAAACAGTGATTCTGTACAGTTACAAAGTGAAAAGACCTTATCCTGAATAAACAGTGACACTGTACAGTTACACAGTGAGTTTCCATTACCCTGAATAAACAGTGACTCTGTACAGTAACACAGTGAGTCATCGTTACCCTGAATAAACAGTGACTCTGTGCAGTTACACAGTGAGTGATCCTTACCCTGAATAAACAGTGACTCTGTACAGTTACACAGTGAGTGACCCTTACCCTGAATAAACAGTGACTCTGTACAGTTACACAGTGAGTGATCCTATCCCTGAATAAACAGTGACTCAGTACAGTTACACAGTGAAAGATCCTTACCCTGATTAAACAGTGACTCTGTTCAGCTACACAGTGAGTGATCCTTACCCTGAATAAAAAGTGACTCTGTACAGTTACACAGTGAGTGATCCTTATCCTGAATAAACAGTGAGTCTGTACAGTTACACAGTGAGTGATCCTTACCCTGTATAAACAGTGACTCTGTACAGTTACACAGTGAGTGATCCTTACCCTGAATAAACAGTGACTCTGTACAGTTACACAGTGAGTTATCATTACCCTGAATAAACAGTGATTCTGTACTTTTACACAGTGAGTAATGCTGATGATGAATATACAGTGAATCTCTACAGTTACGCAACGAGTAATCCTAATGCTGAATAAACAGTGACTCTGTACAGTTACACAGTGAGTGATCCTTACCCTGAATAAACAGTGACTCTGTACAGTTACACCGTGAGTGATCCTCACCCTGAATAAACAGTGACTCTGTACAGTTACACAGTGAGTGACCTTTACCCTGAATAAACAGTGACTCTGTACAGTTACACAGTGAGCGATCTTACTCCTGACTAAACAGTGACTCTCTACACTAAAAGAGTGTGTGACCCTTACCCTGAACAAACAATCATTCTCTCAGTATCAGAGTGATTGATCCTTACACTGAGTAAACATTGCCTCTGCACAGTTACACAATCAATGATCTTTACCCTTCTAAATAACCATTGGCTCTGTATGTTTATGCATTGGGTGACTCTACCCTGCTGAAGAAACACTGATTATGAACAGTAAATGAGTTAATGATTCTTACACTGAGTTAAGTGTGCCTCAACACATTAACACAGTGAGTCACCTTCACCATGAATAAACAGTGATTCTGTACAGTTACACAGTGAGTCACCTTCACCATGAATAAACAGTGATTCTGTACAGTTACACAGTGAGTGATCCTTACCCTGAATAAAAAATGACTCTTGATATTTACACAGTTAGTGGTCCGAATCCTGAATAAACAGTGACTCAATACAGTTACACATTGAGTGAGATTTACCCTGAATAAAAAGTGACTCTGTACAGTTATAAAAGTGAGTGATGCTTACACTGAATAAACAGTGACTCTGTAGAGTTACACAGTGAGTGATCCTTACCCTGAATAAACAGTGATTCTGTACAGTTACAAAGTGAAAAGACCTAATCCTGAATAAACAGTGACACTGTACAGTTACACAGTGAGTTTCCATTACCCTGAATAAACAGTGACTCTGTACAGTAACACAGTGAGTGATCGTTACCCTGAATAAACAGTGACTCTGTGCAGTTACACAGTGAGTGATCCTTACCCTGAATAAACAGTGACTCTGTACAGTTACACAGTGAGTGACCCTTACCCTGAATAAACAGTGACTCTGTACAGTTACACAGTGAGTGATCCTTACCCTGAATAAACAGTGACTCAGTACAGTTACACAGTGAAAGATCCTTACCCTGATTAAACAGTGACTCTGTACAGCTACACAGTGAGTGATCCTTACCCTGAATAAAAAGTGACTCTGTACAGTTACAAAGTGAGTGATCCTTATCCTGAATAAACAGTGAGTCTGTACAGTTACACAGTGAGTGATCCTTACCCTGTATAAAAAGTGACTCTGTACAGTTACACAGTGAGTGATCCTTACCCTGAATAAAAAGTGACTCTGTACAGTTACACAGTGAGTGATCCTCACCCTGATAAACAGAGAGTCTGTACAGTTACAAGGTGAGTGATCCTTACCCTGAATAAAAATTGACTCTGTGCAGTTACACAGTGAGTGATCCTTACCACGAATAAACAGTGACTCTGTACAGTTACACAGTGAATGATCCTAACCATGATTAAACAGTGACTCTGTACAGCTACACAGTGAGTGATCCTTACCCTGAATAAACAGTGACTCTGTACAGTTACACAGTGAGTGATCCTTATCCTGAATAAACAGTGAGTCTGTACAGTTACACAGTGAGTGATCCTCACCCTGATAAACAGTGACTCTGTACAGTTGCACAGTGAGTGACCCTTACCCTGAATAAACAGTGACTCTGTACAGTTACACAGTGAGTGATTCTTACCCTGAATAATCAGTGCCTCTTACAGTTACACAGTGAGTGGTCCTATAAATGAATAAATATTGTCTCTATACAGTACAGGAGTGAATGATCGAGTGAATACTTGATAGTTACTCTGAATAGTAAGTGCCTCTGCACAGTTACACAGTGAATAGACCTAATCCTGAATAAACAGTGATTCTGTACAGTTACACAGTGAGTGACCCATACCCTGAATAAACAGTGACTCAGTACAGTTACCCAGCAAGTGACCCTTACCCTGAATAAACAGTAACTCTGTACAGTTGCACAGTGAGTGACCCTTACAATGAATAAACAGTGATTCTGTACAGTTACAAAGTGAAAAGACCTTATCCTGAATAAACAGTGACACTGTACAGTTACACAGTGAGTTTCCATTACCCTGAATAAACAGTGACTCTGTACAGTAACACAGTGAGTGATCGTTACCCTGAATAAACAGTGACTCTGTGCAGTTACACAGTGAGTGATCCTTACCCTGAATAAACAGTGACTCTGTACAGTTACACAGTGAGTGACCCTTACCCTGAATAAACAGTGACTCTGTACAGTTACACAGTGAGTGATCCTATCCCTGAATAAACAGTGACTCAGTACAGTTACACAGTGAAAGATCCTTACCCTGATTAAACAGTGACTCTGTTCAGCTACACAGTGAGTGATCCTTACCCTGAATAAAAAGTGACTCTGTACAGTTACACAGTGAGTGATCCTTATCCTGAATAAACAGTGAGTCTGTACAGTTACACAGTGAGTGATCCTTACCCTGTATAAACAGTGACTCTGTACAGTTACACAGTGAGTGATCCTTACCCTGAATAAACAGTGACTCTGTACAGTTACACAGTGAGTGATCCTCACCCTGATAAACAGAGAGTCTGTACAGTTACAAACTGAGTGATCCTTACCCTGAATAAAAAGTGACTCTGTGCAGTTACACAGTGAGTGATCCTTACCACGAATAAACAGTGACTCTGTACAGTTACACAGTGAATGATCCTAACCATGATTAAACAGTGACTCTGTACAGCTACACAGTGAGTGATCCTTACCCTGAATAAACAGTGACTCTGTACAGTTACACAGTGAGTGATCCTTATCCTGAATAAACAGTGAGTCTGTACAGTTACACAGTGAGTGATCCTCACCCTGATAAACAGTGACTCTGTACAGTTACACAGTGAGTGACCCTTACCCTGAATAAACAGTGACTCTGTACAGTTACACAGTGAGTGATCCTTACCCTGAATAAACAGTGACTCTGTACAGTTACACAGTGAGTGATCCTTACTCTGAATAAACAGTGACTCTGTACAGTAACACAGTGAATGACCCTTACCCTGACTGAACAGTGACTCTGTACAGTTACCCATTGACTTTTCCTGACCCCAAATAACCAGTGCCTCTTACAGTTACAGAGTTAGTGGTCCTAAAAATGAATAAATATTGACTCTATACAGTACAGGAGTGAATGATCGAGTGAATACTTGATCGTTACTCTGAATAGTAAGTGCCTCTGCACAGTTACACAGTGAATAGACATAATCCTGAATAAACAGTGATTCTGTACAGTTACACATTGAGTAACCCATACCCTGAATAAACAGTGACTCAGTACAGTTACCCAGTGAGTGACCCTTACACTGAATAAACAGTAACTCTCTACAGTTGCACTGTGAGTGACCCTTACCCTGAATAAACAGTGATTCTGTACAGTTACAAAGTGAAAAGACCTAATCCTGAATAAACAGTGACACTGTACAGTTACACAGTGAGTGTCCATTACCCTGAATAAACAGTGACTCTGTACAGTAACACAGTGAGTGATCCTTACCCTGAATAAACAGTGACTCTGTACAGTTACACAGTGAGTGATCTTTACCCGGAATAAACATTGACTCTGTACAGTTACACAGTGAGTGACCCTTACCCTGAATAAACAGTGACTCTGTACAGTTACACAGTGAGTGATCCTTACCCTGAATAAACAGTGACTCTGTACAGTTACACTGTGAGTGATCCTTATCATGAATAAACAGTGAGTCGGTACATTTACACATTGAGTGACCTTTACCCTGAATAAACAGTGACTCTGTACAGTTACACAGTGAATGATCCTTACCCTGAATAAACAGTGACTCTGTACAGTTACACAGTGAGTGATCCTTACCCTGAATAAACAGTGACTCTGTACAGTTACACAGTGAGTGATCCTTATCCTGAATAAACAGGGAGTCTGTACAGTTACACAGTGAGTGATCCTTCCCCTGAATAAACAGCGACTCGGTACAGTAACACAGTGTGTGATCCTTACCCTGAATAAACAGTGACTCTGTACAGTTACACAGTGAGTGACCTTTACACTGAATAAAAAGTGACTCTGTACAGTTACACAGTGAGTGATCCTTACCCTGAATAACCAGTGACTCAGTACAGTTACACAGTGAGTGATCCTTACCCTGAATAAAGAGTGACTCTGTACAGTTACACAGTGAGTGATCCTTCCCCTGAATAAACAGTGACTCTGTACAGATACACAGTGAGTCATCCTTACCTTGAATAAACAGTGACTCTGTACAGTTACACATTGAGTGACCTTTACACTGAATAAAAAGTGACTCTGTACAGTTACACATTGAGTGACCTTTACACTGAATAAAAAGTGACTCTGTACCGTTACGCAGTGAGTGATCCTTATCCTGAATAAACACTGAGTCTGTACAGTTACACAGTGAGTGATCCTTACCCTGAATAAACAGTGACTCTGTACAGTAACACAGTGAGTGATCCTTACCCTGAATAAACAGTGACTCTGTACAGTTACACATTGAGTGACCTTTACACTGAATATAAAGTGACTCTGTACAGTTACACAGTGAGTGATCCTTACACTGAATAAACAGTGACTCTGTACAGTTACACAGTGAGTGATCCTTACACTAAATAAACAGTGACTCTGTACAGTTACACAGTGAGTGATCGTTACCCTGAATAAACAGTGACTCTGTACAGTTACAGAGGGAGAGACCCTTACCCTGAAAAAACAGTGACTCTGTACAGTTACACAGTGCGTGATCCTTACCCTGAATAAACAGTGACTCTGTACAGTTACACAGTGAGTGAACCTTAAGCTGAATAAACAGTGACTCTGTACAGTTACACAGTGAGTGATCCTTACCCTGAATAAACAGTGACTCTGTACAGTTACACATTGAGTGCACCTTACCCTGAATAAACAGTGACTCTGTACAGTTACACAGTGGGTGAACCTTAAGCTGAATAAACAGTGACTCTGTACAGTTACACAATGAGTGACCTTTACCCTGAATAAACAGTGACTCTGTAAAAATACACATAAAGTGATCTTTAACCTGAATAAAGAGTGACTTTGTACAGTTACACAGTGAGTGATCCTTACCCTGAATAAACAGTGACTCTATATAATTACACAGTGAGTGATCCTTCCCCTGAATAAACAGTGACTCTGTACAGTTACACAGTGAGTGATCCTTACCCTGAATAAACAGTGACTCTGTAGAGTTACACAGTGAGTGATTCTTACCACGAATAAACAGTGACTTTGTACAGTTACACAGTGAGTGACGTTTACCCTGAATAAAAAGTGACTCAGTACAGTTACACAATGAGTGACCATTACCCTGAATAAACAGTGACTCTGTACAGTAACACAGTGAGTGATCCTCACCCTGAATAAACATGACTCTGTACAGTTACCCCTGAGTTTTCCTGACCCCAAGTAACCAGTGCCTCTTACAGTTACAGAGTGAGTGGTCCTATAAATGAATAAATATTGACTCTATACAGTACAGGAGTGAATGATCGAGTGAATACTTGATAGTTACTCTGAATAGTAAGTGCCTCTGCACAGTTACACAGTGAATAGACCTAATCCTGAATAAACAGTGATTCTGTACAGTTACACAGTGAGTGACCCATACCCTGAATAAACAGTGACTCAGTACAGTTACCCAGCAAGTGACCCTTACCCTGAATAAACAGTAACTCTGTACAGTTGCACAGTGAGTGACCCTTACAATGAATAAACAGTGATTCTGTACAGTTACAAAGTGAAAAGACCTTATCCTGAATAAACAGTGACACTGTACAGTTACACAGTGAGTTTCCATTACCCTGAATAAACAGTGACTCTGTACAGTAACACAGTGAGTGATCGTTACCCTGAATAAACAGTGACTCTGTGCAGTTACACAGTGAGTGATCCTTACCCTGAATAAACAGTGACTCTGTACAGTTACACAGTGAGTGACCCTTACCCTGAATAAACAGTGACTCTGTACAGTTACACAGTGAGTGATCCTATCCCTGAATAAACAGTGACTCAGTACAGTTACACAGTGAAAGATCCTTACCCTGATTAAACAGTGACTCTGTTCAGCTACACAGTGAGTGATCCTTACCCTGAATAAAAAGTGACTCTGTACAGTTACACAGTGAGTGATCCTTATCCTGAATAAACAGTGAGTCTGTACAGTTACACAGTGAGTGATCCTTACCCTGTATAAACAGTGACTCTGTACAGTTACACAGTGAGTGATCCTTACCCTGAATAAACAGTGACTCTGTACAGTTACACAGTGAGTGATCCTCACCCTGATAAACAGAGAGTCTGTACAGTTACAAAGTGAGTGATCCTTACCCTGAATAAAAAGTGACTCTGTGCAGTTACACAGTGAGTGATCCTTACCACGAATAAACAGTGACTCTGTACAGTTACACAGTGAATGATCCTAACCATGATTAAACAGTGACTCTGTACAGCTACACAGTGAGTGATCCTTACCCTGAATAAACAGTGACTCTGTACAGTTACACAGTGAGTGATCCTTATCCTGAATAAACAGTGAGTCTGTACAGTTACACAGTGAGTGATCCTCACCCTGATAAACAGTGACTCTGTACAGTTACACAGTGAGTGACCCTTACCCTGAATAAACAGTGACTCTGTACAGTTACACAGTGAGTGATCCTTACCCTGAATAAACAGTGACTCTGTACAGTTACACAGTGAGTGATCCTTACTCTGAATAAACAGTGACTCTGTACAGTAACACAGTGAATGACCCTTACCCTGACTGAACAGTGACTCTGTACAGTTACCCATTGACTTTTCCTGACCCCAAATAACCAGTGCCTCTTACAGTTACAGAGTTAGTGGTCCTAAAAATGAATAAATATTGACTCTATACAGTACAGGAGTGAATGATCGAGTGAATACTTGATCGTTACTCTGAATAGTAAGTGCCTCTGCACAGTTACACAGTGAATAGACATAATCCTGAATAAACAGTGATTCTGTACAGTTACACATTGAGTAACCCATACCCTGAATAAACAGTGACTCAGTACAGTTACCCAGTGAGTGACCCTTACACTGAATAAACAGTAACTCTCTACAGTTGCACTGTGAGTGACCCTTACCCTGAATAAACAGTGATTCTGTACAGTTACAAAGTGAAAAGACCTAATCCTGAATAAACAGTGACACTGTACAGTTACACAGTGAGTGTCCATTACCCTGAATAAACAGTGACTCTGTACAGTAACACAGTGAGTGATCCTTACCCTGAATAAACAGTGACTCTGTACAGTTACACAGTGAGTGATCTTTACCCGGAATAAACATTGACTCTGTACAGTTACACAGTGAGTGACCCTTACCCTGAATAAACAGTGACTCTGTACAGTTACACAGTGAGTGATCCTTACCCTGAATAAACAGTGACTCTGTACAGTTACACTGTGAGTGATCCTTATCATGAATAAACAGTGAGTCGGTACATTTACACATTGAGTGACCTTTACCCTGAATAAACAGTGACTCTGTACAGTTACACAGTGAATGATCCTTACCCTGAATAAACAGTGACTCTGTACAGTTACACAGTGAGTGATCCTTACCCTGAATAAACAGTGACTCTGTACAGTTACACAGTGAGTGATCCTTATCCTGAATAAACAGGGAGTCTGTACAGTTACACAGTGAGTGATCCTTCCCCTGAATAAACAGCGACTCGGTACAGTAACACAGTGTGTGATCCTTACCCTGAATAAACAGTGACTCTGTACAGTTACACAGTGAGTGACCTTTACACTGAATAAAAAGTGACTCTGTACAGTTACACAGTGAGTGATCCTTACCCTGAATAACCAGTGACTCAGTACAGTTACACAGTGAGTGATCCTTACCCTGAATAAAGAGTGACTCTGTACAGTTACACAGTGAGTGATCCTTCCCCTGAATAAACAGTGACTCTGTACAGATACACAGTGAGTCATCCTTACCTTGAATAAACAGTGACTCTGTACAGTTACACATTGAGTGACCTTTACACTGAATAAAAAGTGACTCTGTACAGTTACACATTGAGTGACCTTTACACTGAATAAAAAGTGACTCTGTACCGTTACGCAGTGAGTGATCCTTATCCTGAATAAACACTGAGTCTGTACAGTTACACAGTGAGTGATCCTTACCCTGAATAAACAGTGACTCTGTACAGTAACACAGTGAGTGATCCTTACCCTGAATAAACAGTGACTCTGTACAGTTACACATTGAGTGACCTTTACACTGAATATAAAGTGACTCTGTACAGTTACACAGTGAGTGATCCTTACACTGAATAAACAGTGACTCTGTACAGTTACACAGTGAGTGATCCTTACACTAAATAAACAGTGACTCTGTACAGTTACACAGTGAGTGATCGTTACCCTGAATAAACAGTGACTCTGTACAGTTACAGAGGGAGAGACCCTTACCCTGAAAAAACAGTGACTCTGTACAGTTACACAGTGCGTGATCCTTACCCTGAATAAACAGTGACTCTGTACAGTTACACAGTGAGTGAACCTTAAGCTGAATAAACAGTGACTCTGTACAGTTACACAGTGAGTGATCCTTACCCTGAATAAACAGTGACTCTGTACAGTTACACATTGAGTGCACCTTACCCTGAATAAACAGTGACTCTGTACAGTTACACAGTGGGTGAACCTTAAGCTGAATAAACAGTGACTCTGTACAGTTACACAATGAGTGACCTTTACCCTGAATAAACAGAGACTCTGTAAAAATACACATAAAGTGATCTTTAACCTGAATAAAGAGTGACTTTGTACAGTTACACAGTGAGTGATCCTTACCCTGAATAAACAGTGACTCTATATAATTACACAGTGAGTGATCCTTCCCCTGAATAAACAGTGACTCTGTACAGTTACACAGTGAGTGATCCTTACCCTGAATAAACAGTGACTCTGTAGAGTTACACAGTGAGTGATTCTTACCACGAATAAACAGTGACTTTGTACAGTTACACAGTGAGTGACGTTTACCCTGAATAAAAAGTGACTCAGTACAGTTACACAATGAGTGACCATTACCCTGAATAAACAGTGACTCTGTACAGTAACACAGTGAGTGATCCTCACCCTGAATAAACATGACTCTGTACAGTTACCCCTGAGTTTTCCTGACCCCAAGTAACCAGTGCCTCTTACAGTTACAGAGTGAGTGGTCCTAAAAATGAATAAATATTGACTCTATACAGTACAGGAGTGAATGATCGAGTGAATAATTGATCGTTACTCTGAATAGTCAGTGCCTCTGCACACTTACACAGTGAATAGACCTAATCCTGAATAAACAGTGATTCTGTACAGCTACACAGTGAGTGACCCATACCCTGAATAAACAGTGACTACATACAGTTACACAAAGAATGATCCTTACCCTGAATAAACAGTGACTCTGTAGTTACACAGTGAGTGATCCTTATCCTGAATAAACAGTGACTCTGTTCAGTTACACAGTGAGTGATCCTGACCCTGAATAAACAGTGACTCTGTACAGTAACACAGTGAGTGATCCTTACCCTGAATAAACGGTGACTCTGTACAGTTACACAGTGAGTGATCCTTCCCCTGAATAAACAGTGACTCTGTACAGTTACACAGTGAGTGATCCTTACCCTGAATAAACAGTGACTCTGTACAGTTACACAGTGAGTGATCCTTACCCTGAATAAACATTGACTCTGTACAGTTAAACAGTGAGTGATCCTTATCCTGAATAAACACTGAGTCTGTACAGTTACACAGTGAGTGATCCTTACCCTGAATAAACAGTGACTCTGTACAGTAACACAGTGAGTGATCCTTACCCTGAATAAACAGTGACTCTGTACAGTTACACATGGAGTGGCCTTTACACTGAATAAAAAGTGACTCTGTACAGTTACACAGTGAGTGATCCTTACACTGAATAAACAGTGACTCTGTACAGTTACACAGTGAGTGATCCATACACTGAATAAACAGTGACTCTGTACAGTTACACAGTGAGTGATCGTTACCCTGAATAAACAGTGACACTGTACAGTTACACAGGGAGTGACGCTTACCCTGAAAAAACAGTGACTCTGTACAGTTACACAGTGAGTGATCCTTACCTTGAATAAACAGTGACTCTGTACAGTTACACAGTGAGTGAACCTTAAGCTGAATAAACAGTGACTCTGTACAGTTACACAGTGAGTGATCCTAACCCTGAATAAACAGGGACTCTGTACAGTTACACAGTGAGTAAACCATACCCTGAATAAACAGTGACTCTGTACAGTTACACAGAGAGTGATCCTTACCCTGAATAAACAGTGACTCTCTACAGTTACACAGTGAGTGAACCTTAAGCTGAATAAACAGTGACTTTGTACAGTTACACAGTGAGTGATCCTCACCCTGAATAAACAGTGACTCTGTATAGTAACACAGTGAGTGATCCTTACACTGAATAAACAGTTACTCTGTACAGTTACACAGTGAGTGACCCTAACCCTGAATAAACAGTGACTCTGCACAATTACACAGTGAGTGATCCATACCCTGAATAAACAGTGACTCTGTACAGTTACACTGTGAGTGATCCTTACCCTGAATAAACAGTGACTCTGTACAGTTACACAGTGAGTGATTCTTACCCTGAATAAACAGTGACTTTGTACAATTACACAGTGAGTGACGTAAACCCTGAATAAAAAGTGACTCAGTTCAGTTGCACAATGAGTGACCATTACCATGAATAAACAGTGACTCTGTACAGTAACACAGTGAGTGATCCTCACCCTGAATAAACAGTGACTCTGTACAGTTACCCATTGAGTTATCCTGACACCAAATAACCAGTGCCTCTTACAGTTACAGAGTGAGTGGTCCTAAAAATGAATAAATATTGACTCTATACAGTACAGGAGTGAATGATCGAGTGAATAATTGATCGTTACTCTGAATAGTCAGTGCCTCTGTACACTTACACAGTGAATAGACCTAATCCTGAATAAACAGTGATACTGTACAGCTACACAGTGAGTGACCCATACCCTGAATAAACAGTGACTCTGTACAGTTACACAGTAAGTGACCATTACCCTGACTAAACAGTGCCTCTGTACATTTACACAGTGAGTGATCCTTACCCTGAATAAACAATGACTCTCTACAGTTAGACAAAGAATGATCCTTACCCTGAATAAATAGTGACTATGGACAGTTACACAGTGAGTGATCCTTATCCTGAATAAACAGTGAGTCTGTACAGTTAGACATTGAGTGACCTTTACCCTGAATAAACAGTGACTCTGTACAGTTACACAGTGAGTGATCCTTACGCTGAATAAACAGTGACTCTGTACAGTTACACTGTGAGTGATCCTTACCCTGAATAAACAGTGACTCTGTACACTTACACAGTGAGTGACCCTTACCCTGAATAAACAGAGACTCTGTACGGTTACACAGTGAGTGACCATTACCCTGAATAAACAGTGACTCTGTACAGTTACACTGTGAGTGATCCTCACCCTGAATAAACAGTGACAATGTACAGTTACACAGTGAGTGAACCTTACCCTGAATAAACAGTGCCTCTGTACAGTTACACAGTGAGTGATCCTTACCCTGAATAAACAGTGACTCTGTACAGTTACACAGTGAGTGATCATTCCCCTGAATAAAAAGTGACTCTGTATAGTTACATAGTGAGTGATCCACACACTGAATAAACAGTGACTCTGTACAGTTACACAGTGAGTGAACCTTACACTGAATAAACAGTGACTCTGTACAGTTACACTGTGAGTGATCCTCACCCTGAATAAACAGTGACTCTGTACAGTTACAAAGTGAGTGAACCTAACCCTGAATAAACAGTGACTCTGTACAGTAACACAGTGAGTGAGGTTTACCCTCAATAAAAAGTGACTCTGTACAGTAACACAATGAGTGATCATTACCCTGAATAAACAGTGACTCTGTACAGTTAGACAGTGAGTGATCCTCACCCTGAATAAACAGTGACTCTGTACAGTTACACAGTGAGTGACCCTTACCCTGAATAACAGTGACTCTGTACAGTTACACAGTGAGTGATCATTACCCTGAATAAACAGTGACTCTGTACAGTTACACAGTGAGTGACCAGTACCCTGAATAAAAAGTGACTCTGTACAGTTACACAGTGGGTGACCCTTACCCTGAATAAACAGTGAATCTGTACAGTTACAAAGTGAGTATTCCTTACCCCGAATAAACAGTGACTCTGTCCAGTTACAAAGTGAGTGATCCTTACCCCGAATAAACAGTGACTCTGTACAGTTACACATTGAGTGACCCTTACCCTGAATAAACAATGAGTCTGTACAGTTACACAGTGAGTGATACGTACCCTGAATAAACTGTGTCTCTGTACATTTTCAAATTGAGTGACCGTTACCCTGAATAAACAGTGACTCTGTACAGTTACACAGTGAGTGATCCTTACCCTGAATAAACAGTGACTCTGTACAGTTACATAGTGAGTGATCCTTGCCCTGAATAAACTGTGTCTCTGTACAGTTACACATTGAGTGACCCTTACCCTGAATAAACAGTGACTCTGTACAGTTACACAGTGAGTGACAATTACCCTGACTAAAAAGTGACTCTGTACAGTTACACAGTGAGTGATCCTCACCCTGAATAAACAGTGACTCTGTACAGTTAGACAGTGAGTGATCCTTACCCTGAATAAACAGGGACTTTGTACAGTTTCACAGTGAGTGACACTTACCCTGAATAAACAGTGTCTCTGTACAGTTTCACAGTGAGTGACACTTACCCTGAATATAAAGTGACTCTGTACAGTTACACAGTGAGCGATCCTTACACTGAATAAACAGTGTCTCTGTAACGTTAAACAGTGAGTGATCCTTACCCTGAACAAACAGTGACTCTGTACAGTTACACAGTGAGTGATCCTTACCCTGAATAAACAGTGACTCTGTACAGTTACACAGTGACTGACCAGTACCCTGAATAAACAGTGACTCTGTACAGTTAGACAGGGAGTGACCATTACCCTGAATATACAGTGACTCTGTACAGTTACACAGTGAGTGATCCTTGCCCGGAATTACCTGTGTCTCTGTACAGTTACAAGGTGAGCGAACCTTATCCTGAATAAACAGTGACTCTGTCCAGTTACACAGTGAGTGATCCTTACCCTGAATACAACACTGACTCTGTACAGTAACACAGTGAGTGATCCTTACCCTGAATAAACAGTGACTCTGTACAGTTACACAGTGAGTGACCCTGAATAAACAGTGACTCTGCACAGTTACACAGTGAGTGCTCCTTACCCTGAATAAACAATGACTCTGTACAGTTTCACAGTGAGTGAGGTTTACCCTCAATAAAAAGTGACTCTGTACGGTTACACAGTGAGTGACCATTACCCTGAATAAACAGTGACTCTGTACAGTTACACTGTGAGTGATCCTCACCCTGAATAAACAGTGACAATGTACAGTTACACAGTGAGTGAACCTTACCCTGAATAAACAGTGCCTCTGTACAGTTACACAGTGAGTGATCCTTACCCTGAATAAACAGTGACTCTGTACAGTTACACAGTGAGTGATCATTCCCCTGAATAAAAAGTGACTCTGTATAGTTACATAGTGAGTGATCCACACACTGAATAAACAGTGACTCTGTACAGTTACACAGTGAGTGAACCTTACACTGAATAAACAGTGACTCTGTACAGTTACACTGTGAGTGATCCTCACCCTGAATAAACAGTGACTCTGTACAGTTACAAAGTGAGTGAACCTAACCCTGAATAAACAGTGACTCTGTACAGTAACACAGTGAGTGAGGTTTACCCTCAATAAAAAGTGACTCTGTACAGTAACACAATGAGTGATCATTACCCTGAATAAACAGTGACTCTGTACAGTTAGACAGTGAGTGATCCTCACCCTGAATAAACAGTGACTCTGTACAGTTACACAGTGAGTGACCCTTACCCTGAATAACAGTGACTCTGTACAGTTACACAGTGAGTGATCATTACCCTGAATAAACAGTGACTCTGTACAGTTACACAGTGAGTGACCAGTACCCTGAATAAAAAGTGACTCTGTACAGTTACACAGTGGGTGACCCTTACCCTGAATAAACAGTGAATCTGTACAGTTACAAAGTGAGTATTCCTTACCCCGAATAAACAGTGACTCTGTCCAGTTACAAAGTGAGTGATCCTTACCCCGAATAAACAGTGACTCTGTACAGTTACACATTGAGTGACCCTTACCCTGAATAAACAATGAGTCTGTACAGTTACACAGTGAGTGATACGTACCCTGAATAAACTGTGTCTCTGTACATTTTCAAATTGAGTGACCGTTACCCTGAATAAACAGTGACTCTGTACAGTTACACAGTGAGTGATCCTTACCCTGAATAAACAGTGACTCTGTACAGTTACATAGTGAGTGATCCTTGCCCTGAATAAACTGTGTCTCTGTACAGTTACACATTGAGTGACCCTTACCCTGAATAAACAGTGACTCTGTACAGTTACACAGTGAGTGACAATTACCCTGACTAAAAAGTGACTCTGTACAGTTACACAGTGAGTGATCCTCACCCTGAATAAACAGTGACTCTGTACAGTTAGACAGTGAGTGATCCTTACCCTGAATAAACAGGGACTTTGTACAGTTTCACAGTGAGTGACACTTACCCTGAATAAACAGTGTCTCTGTACAGTTTCACAGTGAGTGACACTTACCCTGAATATAAAGTGACTCTGTACAGTTACACAGTGAGCGATCCTTACACTGAATAAACAGTGTCTCTGTAACGTTAAACAGTGAGTGATCCTTACCCTGAACAAACAGTGACTCTGTACAGTTACACAGTGAGTGATCCTTACCCTGAATAAACAGTGACTCTGTACAGTTACACAGTGACTGACCAGTACCCTGAATAAACAGTGACTCTGTACAGTTAGACAGGGAGTGACCATTACCCTGAATATACAGTGACTCTGTACAGTTACACAGTGAGTGATCCTTGCCCGGAATTACCTGTGTCTCTGTACAGTTACAAGGTGAGCGAACCTTATCCTGAATAAACAGTGACTCTGTCCAGTTACACAGTGAGTGATCCTTACCCTGAATACAACACTGACTCTGTACAGTAACACAGTGAGTGATCCTTACCCTGAATAAACAGTGACTCTGTACAGTTACACAGTGAGTGACCCTGAATAAACAGTGACTCTGCACAGTTACACAGTGAGTGCTCCTTACCCTGAATAAACAATGACTCTGTACAGTTTCACAGTGAGTGAGGTTTACCCTCAATAAAAAGTGACTCTGTACAGTTACACAATGAGTGACCATTACCCTGAATAAACAGTGACTCTGTACAGTTAGACAGTGAGTGATCCTCACCCTGAATAAAAAGTGAATCTGTACAGTTACACAGTGAGTGATCATTACACTGAATAAACAGTGACTCTGTACAGTTAAACAGTGAGTGACCCTTACCCTGAATAAACAGTAACTCTGTACAGTTACCCCGTGAGTGACCCTTACCCTGAATAAACAGTGACACTGTAAAGTTACACTGTGAGTGAACCTTACCCTGAATAAACAGTGACTCTGTACAGTTACACTGTGAGTGATCCTTGCCATGAATAAAATGTGTCTCTGTACAGTTACACATTGAGTGACCCTTACCCTGAATAAACAGTGACTCTGTACAGTTGCACAGTGAGTGACCCTTACCCTGAATAAACAGTGACTCTGTACAGTTACACAATGAGTGATCCTCACCCTGAATAAACAGTTAATCTGTACAGTTACACAGTGAGTGATCGTTACCCTGAAGAAACAGTGACTCTGTACAGTGACACAGTGAGTGACCAGTACCCTGAATAAACAGTGACTCTGTACAGTTACAAAGTGTGTGATCCTTACCTCGAATAAACAGTGACTCTGTACAGTTACACATTGAGTGACCCTTACCCTGAATAAACAATGACTCTATACAGTTACACAGTGAGTGATGCTTACCCTGAATAAACAGTGTCTCTGTACAGTTACGCATTGAGTGACCATTACCCTGAATAAACAGTGACTCTGTACAGTTACACAGTGAGTGATCCTCACCCTGAATAAATAGTGACTCTGTACAGTTACACAGTGAGTGATCCTTGCCCTGAATAAAATGTGACTCTGTACTGTTACACATTGAGTGACCCTTACCCTGAATAAACAGTGACTCAGTACAGTAACACAGTGAGTGACAATTACCCTTAATAAACAGGGACTCTGTACAGTTACACAGTGAGTGATCCTCACCCTTACTAAACAGTGAATCTGTACAGTTACACAGTGAGTGATCCTTACCCTGAATAAACAGGGACTCTGTACAGTTTCACAGCGAGTGACCCTTAACCTGAATAAACAGTGTCTCTGTACAGTTACACAGTGAGTGACCCTTACCCAGAATATACAGTGACTCTGTACAGTTACACAGTGAGTGATCCTTACCTTGAATAAACAATGACTCTGTACAGTTACATAGTGAGTGATCCTTAACCTGAGTAAACAGTGACTCTGTACAGTTACACAGTAAGTGATTCTTACCCTGAATAAACAGTTACTATGTACAGTTACACAGTGAGTGACCATTACTATGAATATACAGTGACTCTGTACAGTTAGACAGTGAGTGACCATTACCCTGAATATAAAGTGACTCTGAACAGTTACACAGTGAGTGATCCTTGCCCTGAATAAAATGTGTCTCTGTACAGTTAGACAGTGAGTGAACCTTACCCTGAATAAACAGTGACTCTGTACAGTTACACAGTGAGTGATCCTTACCCAGAATAAACAGTGACTCTGTAAAGTAACACAGTGAGTGACCTTACCCTGAATAAACAGTGACTCTGTACAGTTACATAGTGAGTGTTCCTCACCCTGAATAAAGAGTGACTCTGTACAGTTACACAGTGAGTGATCCTGACCCTGAATAAGCAGTGACTCTGTACAGTTACACAGTGAGAGATCCTAACCCTGAATAAACAGTGACTCTGTACAGTTACACAGTGAGTGTTCCTTACCCTGAATAAACAGTGACTCAGTACAGTTGCACAGTGAGTGATCCTTACCCTGAATAAACAGTGACTCTGTACAGTTACACAGTGAGAGATCCTTACCCTGAATAAACAATGACTCTGTACAGTTACGCAGTGACTGAGGTTTACCCGCAATAAATAGTGACTCTGTACAGTTACACAATGAGTGACCATTACCCTGAATAAACAGTGACTCTGTACAGTAAGACTATGAGTGATCCTTGCCCAGAATAAACTGTGTCTCTGTACAGTTACACAGTGAGTGACCCTTATCCTGAATAAACAGTGACTCTGTGCAGTTACAGAGTGTGTGATCCTTACCCTGAATAAACAGTGACTCTGTACAGTTACACAGTGAGTGATTCTTACCCTTAATAAACAGTGAATCTGTACAGTTACACAGTGAGTGATAATTACCCTGAATAAACAGTGACTCTGTACAGTGACATAGTGACAATTCCTCACCCTGAATAAACAGTGAATCTGTACAGTTACACAGTGAGTGATCCTTACCATGAATAAACAGTGACTCTGTACAGTTACACAATGAGTGATCCTTACCCTGAATAAACAGTGACTCTGTACAGTTACACAGTGAGTGATCCTTACCCTGAATAAACAGTGACTCTGTACAGTTACACAGTGAGTGATCATTACCCTGAATAACAAGCGACTCTGTACAGTTAGACAGTGAGTGACCATTACCCTGAATATACAGTGACTCTGTACAGTTAATCAGTGAGTGATCCTCGTCTGAATAAACTGTGTCTCTGTACAGTTACACAAAGAATGACCTTTACCCTGAATAAACAGTGACTCTGTACAGTTACACAGTGAGTGAACCTTAAGCGGAAAAAACAGTGACTCTGTAAAGTTACACAGTGAGTGATCCTCACCCTGAATAAACAGTGACTCTGTACAGTTAAACAGTGAGTGATCCTTACCCTGAATAAACAGTGACTCTGTACAGTTACACAGTGAGTGATCCTTATCCTGAATAAACAGTGACTCTGTACAGTTACACAGTGAGTGATCCTTACGCTGAATAAACAGTGACTCTCTACAGATACACAGTGAGTGATCCTTACTCTGAATAAACAGTTACTCTGAACAGTTACACAGTGAGTGATCCTTACCCTGAATAAACAGTGACTCTGTACAGTTACACAGTGAGTGATCCTTACTCTGAATAAATAATGACTCTGTACCGTTACACAGTGAGTGATCCTTACCCTGAATAAACAGTGACTCTGTACAGTTACACAGTGAGTGATCCTCACCCTGAATAAACAGTGAATCTGTACAGTTACACAGTGAGCGATACTTACCCTGAATAAACAGTGACTCTGTACAGTTACACAGTGAGTGTTCCTTACCCTGAATAAACAGTGACTCTGTACAGTTGCACAGTGAGTGATCCTTACCCTGAATAAACAGTGTCTCTGTACAGTTACACAGTGAGTGATCCTTACCCTGAATAAACAGTGACACTGTACAGTTACACAGTGACTGATCCTTCCACTGAATAAACAGTGACTCTGTACATTACACAGGGCGTGACCCTTACCCAGAATAAACAGTGACTCTGTACAGTTACATAGCGAGTGATCCTCACCCTGAATAAACAGTGACTCTGTACAGTTACACAGTGAGTGAACCTTACCCTGAATAACCATTGACTCTGTACAGTTACACAGTAAGTGATCCTTACCCAGAATAAACAGTGACTCTGTACAGTTACACAGTGAGTGATCCTTACCCTGAATAAACAATGACTCTGTACAGTTACACAGTGAGTGACCCTAACCCTGAATAAACACTGACTCTGTACAGTTACACAGTGAGTGATTCTTACCCTGAATAAACAGTGACTCTGTACAGTTACACAGTGAGTGACCCTTACACTGAATAAACAGTGACTCTGTACAGTTACACAGTGAGTGATCCTTACCCTGAATAAACAGTGACTCTGTACAGTTACACAGAGAGAGATCCTTACCCTGAATAAACAGTGACTCTGTACACTTACACAGTGAGTGACCCTTACTCTGAATAAACAGTGATTCTGTACAGTTACACAGTGAATGAACATTACACTAAATAAACAGTGACTCTGTACAGTTACACAGTGAGTGATCGTTACCCTGAATAAACAGTGACTCTGTACAGTTACACAGTGTGTGATCCTTACCCTGAATAAACAGTGACTCTGTACACTTACACAGTGAGTGACCCTTACCCTGAATAAACAGTGACTCTGTACGGTTACACAGTGAGTGACCATACCCTGAATAAACAGTGACTCTGTACAGTTACATAGTGAGTGTTCCTCACCCTGAATATACAGTGACTCTGTACAGTTACACAGTGAGTGATCCTGACCCTGAATAAGCAGTGACTCTGTACAGTTACACAGTGAGAGATCCTAACCCTGAATAAATAGTGACTCTGTACAGTTACACATTGAGAGATCCTTACCCTGAATAAACAGTGACTCTGTACAGTTACACAGTGAGTGATCCTTGCCCTGAATAAGCAGTGACTCTGTACAGTAACTCAGTGAGAGATCCTTACCCTGATTAAACACTGACTCTGTACAGTTACATATTGAGTGATCCTCACCCTGAATAAACAGTGACTCTGTACAGTTACACAGTGAGTGACCCTTACCCTGAATAAACAGTGACTCTGTACAGTTACACAGTGAGAGATCCTTACCCTGAATAAACAATGACTCTGTACAGTTACGCAGTGAGTGAGGTTTACCCGCAATAAATAGTGACTCTGTACAGTTACACAATGAGTGACCATTACCCTGAATAAACAGTGACTCTGTACATTAAGACTGTGAGTGATCCTTGCCCAGAATAAACTGTGTCTCTGTACAGTTACACAGTGAGTGACCCTTATCCTGAATAAACAGTGACTCTGTGCAGTTACAGAGTGTGTGATCCTTACCCTGAATAAACAGTGACTCTGTACAGTTACACAGTGAGTGATTCTTACCCTGAATAAACAGTGAATCTGTACAGTTACACAGTGAGTGATAATTACCCTGAATAAACAGTGACTCTGTACAGTGACATAGTGACAATTCCTCACCCTGAATAAACAGTGAATCTGTACAGTTACACAGTGAGTGATCCTTACCATGAATAAACAGTGACTCTGTGCTGTTACACAGTGAGTGATCCTTACCCTGAATAAACATTGACTCTGTACATTTACACAATGAGTGATCCTTACCCTGAAAAAACAGTGACTCTGTACAGTTACACAGTGAGTGATCCTTACCCTGAATAAACAGTGACTCTGTACAGTTACACAGTGAGTGACCATTACCCTGAATAACAAGCAACTCTGTACAGTTAGACAGTGAGTGACCATAACCCTGAATATACAGTGACTCTGTACAGTTAAACAGTCAGTGATCCTCGTCTGAATAAACTGTGTCTCTGTACAGTTACACAGAGAATGACCCTTACCCTGAATAAACAGTGACTCTGTACAGTTACACAGTGAGTGAACCTTAAGCTGAAAAAACAGTGACTCATTACAGTTACACAGTGAGTGATCCTCACCCTGAATAAACAGTGACTCTGTACAGTTAAACAGTGAGTGATCCTTACCCTGAATAAACAGTGACTCTGTACAGTTACACAGTGAGTGATCCTTACCCTGAATAAACAGTGACTCTGTACAGTTACACAGTGAGTGATCCTTACGCTGAATAAACAGTGACTCTCTACAGATACACAGCGAGTGATCCTTACTCTGAATAAACAGTTACTCTGAACAGTTACACAGTGAATGATCCTTACCCTGAATAAACAGTGACTCTGTACAGTTACACAGTGAGTGATCCTTACTCTGAATAAATAATGACTCTGTACCGTTACACAGTGAGTGATCCTTACCCTGAATAAACAGTGACTCTGTACAGTTACACAGTGAGTGATCCTCACCCTGAATAAACAGTGACTCTGTACAGTTACACAGTGAGTGTTCCTTACACTGAATAAACAGTGACTCTGTACAGTTGCACAGTGAGTGATCCTTACCCTGAATAAACAGTGTCTCTGTACAATTACACAGTGAGTGATCCTTACCCTGAATAAACAGTGACACTGTACACTTACACAGTGACTGATCCTTCCACTGAATAAACAGTGACTCTGTACATTACACAGGGCGTGACCCTTACCCAGAATAAACAGTGACTCTGTACAGTTACATAGTGAGTGATCCTCACCCTGAATAAACAGTGACTCTGTACAGTTACACAGTGAGTGAACCTTAAGCTGAATATACAGTGACTCTGTACAGTTAAACAGTGAGTGATCCTCACCCTGAATAAACAGTGACTCTGTACAGTTACACAGTGAGTGATCCTCACCCTGAATAAACAGTGACTCTTTACAGTTACACAATGAGTGACCATTACCCTGAATAAACAGTGACTCTGTACAGTTACACAGTGAGTGATCCTTCCCCTGAATAAACAGTGACTCTGTACAGTTACAGTGAGTGATCCTCACCCTGATAAAACAGTGAATCTGTACAGTAACACAGTGAGTGATCCTTACCCTGAATAAACAGTGAATCTGTACAGTTACACAATGAGTGATCCTTACCCAAAATAAACAGTGACTCTGTACAGTAACACAGTGAGTGATCCTCACCCTGAATAAACAGTGAATATGTACAGTTACACAGTGAGTGATCATTACCCTGAATAAACAGAGTCTCTGTACAGTTACACAGTTAGTGATCCTCAACCTGAATTAACAGTGAATCTGTACAGGTACACAGTGAGTGATCATTACCCTGAATAAACAGAGAATCTGTACAGTTACACAGTGATTGACCATTACCCTGAATAAACAGTGACACTGTACAGTTAGACAGTGAGTGACCATTACCCTGAATATACAGTGACTCTGTACAGTTACACAGTGAGTGATTCTTACCCTGAATAAACTGTGTCTCTGTACAGTTACACAGTGAGTGACCCTTATCCTGAATTATCAGTGACTCTGTGCAGTTACACAGTGTGTGATCCTTACCCTGAATAAACAGTGACTCTGTACAGTTACACAGTGAGAGATCCTTACCCTGAATAAACAATGACTCTGTACAGTTACGCAGTGAGTGAGGTTTACCCGCAATAAATAGTGACTCTGTACAGTTACACAATGAGTGACCATTACCCTGAATAAACAATGACTCTGTACAGTAAGACTGTGAGTGATCCTTGCCCAGAATAAATTGTGTCTCTGTACAGTTACACAGTGAGTGACCCTTATCCTGAATAAACAGTGACTCTGTGCAGTTACACAGTGCGTGATCCTTACCCTGAATAAAGAGTGACTCTCTACAGTTACACAGTGAGTGATTCTTAGCCTGAATAGACAGTGAATCTGTACAGTTACACAGTGAGTGATCATTACCCTGAATAAATAGTGACTCTGTACAGTGACACAGTGAGTATTCCTCACCCTGAATAAACAGTGAATCTGTACAGTTACACAGTGAGTGATCCTTACCATGAATATACAGTGACTCTGTGCTGTTACACAGTGAGTGATCCTTACCCTGAATAAACATTGACACTTAACAGTTACACAGTGAGTGATCCTTACCCTGAATATACAGTGACTCTGTACAGTTACACAGTGAGTGATCCTTAAGCTGAATAAACAGTGACTCTGTAGAGTTACACAGTGAGTGATCCTCACCCTGAATAAACAGTGACTCTGTACAGTTATACAGTGAGTGATCCTTACCCTGAATAAACAGTGACTCTGCACAGTTACACAGTGACTGATCCTTACCCTGAATAAACAGTGACTCTGTACAGATACACAGTGAGTGAGGTTTACCCTCAATAAAAAGTGACCCAGTACAGTTACACAGTGAGTGACGCTTACATTGAATAAACAGCCACTCTGCACACTTACAGAGTGAGTGATCCTTACCCTGAATAAACAGTGACTCTGTACATTACACAGGGAGTGAACCTTACCCTGATTAAACAGTAACTCTGTACAGTTACATAGTGAGTGATCGTCACCCTGAATACACATTGACTCTGCACATTTACACAGTGAGTGAACCTTAAGCTGAATGAACAGTGACTCTGTACAGTAACACAGTGAGTGATCCTCACCCTGGATAAACATTGACTCTGTATAGTTACACAGTGAGTGATCCTTACCCTGAATAAAAAGGGAGTCTGTACAGTAACACAGTGAGTGATCCTTACTTTGAATATACAGTGACTCTGTACAGTTACACAGTGAGTGAGGTTTACTCTCAATAAAAAGTGACTCTGTACAGTTACACAGTGAGTGATCCTTACCCTGTATAAACAGTGACTCTGTACAGTTACACAGTGAATGATCCTCACCCTGAATAAACAGTGAATCTGTACAGTTACACAGTGAGTGATCATTACCCTGAATGAACAGTGACTCTGTACAGTTACACAGTGAGTGATCCTCACTCTGAATAGACAGTGAATCTGTACAGTTACACAGTGAGTGATCCTTACCCTGAATAAACAGTGACTTTGTACAGTTACACAGTGAGTGATCCTTACCCTGAATAAACAGTGACACTGTACATTTACACAGTGACTGATCCTTACCCTTAAAAAACAGTGACTCTGTACAGTTACACAGTGAGTGATCCTTACCCTGAATAAACATTGACTCTGTACAGTTACACAATGAGTCACCATTACACTGAATAGACAGTGACTCTGTACAGTTACACAGTGAGTGAACCTTACCCTGAATAAACAGAGACTCTGAACAGTTACACAGTGAGTGATCCTCACCATGAATAAACAGTGTATATGTTCAGTTACACAGTGAGTGATCATTACCCTGAATAAAAAGTGACTCTGTACAGTTACACAGTGAGTGATCCTCACGCGGACTAAACAGTGAATATGTACAGTTACACAGTGAGTGATAATTACCCTGAATAAACAGTGACTCTGTATATTTGCACAGTGAGTGATCATTACCCTGAATAAACAGTGAATCTGTACAGTTACACAGTGATTGACCATTACTCTGAATAAACAGTGACACTGTACAGTTAGACAGTTAGTGACCATTACCCTGAATATACAGTGACTCTGTACAGTTACACAGTGAGTGATCCTTGCCCTGAATAAACTGTGTCTCTGTACAGTTACAGTGTCCGAACATTACCCTGAATATACAGTGACTCTGTACAGTTACACAGTGAATAGACCAATCCTGAATAAACAGTGATTCTGTACAGTTACACAGTGAGTGATCCTTACCCTGAATAAACAGTGACTCTGTACAGTTACACAGTGAGTGATTCTTACCCTGAATAAACAGTGACTCTGTACAGTGACATAGTGACAATTCCTCACCCTGAATAAACAGTGAATCTGTACAGTTACACAGTGAGTGATCCTTACCATGAATAAACAGTGACTCTGTGCTGTTACACAGTGAGTGATCCTTACCCTGAATAAACATTGACTCTGTACATTTACACAATGAGTGATCCTTACCCTGAAAAAACAGTGACTCTGTACAGTTACACAGTGAGTGATCCTTACCCTGAATAAACAGTGACTCTGTACAGTTACACAGTGAGTGACCATTACCCTGAATAACAAGCAACTCTGTACAGTTAGACAGTGAGTGACCATAACCCTGAATATACAGTGACTCTGTACAGTTAAACAGTCAGTGATCCTCGTCTGAATAAACTGTGTCTCTGTACAGTTACACAGAGAATGACCCTTACCCTGAATAAACAGTGACTCTGTACAGTTACACAGTGAGTGAACCTTAAGCTGAAAAAACAGTGACTCATTACAGTTACACAGTGAGTGATCCTCACCCAGAATAAACAGTGACTCTGTACAGTTAAACAGTGAGTGATCCTTACCCTGAATAAACAGTGACTCTGTACAGTTACACAGTGAGTGATCCTTACCCTGAATAAACAGTGACTCTGTACAGTTACACAGTGAGTGATCCTTACGCTGAATAAACAGTGACTCTCTACAGATACACAGTGAGTGATCCTTACTCTGAATAAACAGTTACTCTGAACAGTTACACAGTGAGTGATCCTTACCCTGAATAAACAGTGACTCTGTACAGTTACACAGTGAGTGATCCTTACTCTGAATAAATAATGACTCTGTACCGTTACACAGTGAGTGATCCTTACCCTGAATAAACAGTGACTCTGTACAGTTACACAGTGAGTGATCCTCACCCTGAATAAACAGTGACTCTGTACAGTTACACAGTGAGTGTTCCTTACACTGAATAAACAGTGACTCTGTACAGTTGCACAGTGAGTGATCCTTACCCTGAATAAACAGTGTCTCTGTACAATTACACAGTGAGTGATCCTTACCCTGAATAAACAGTGACACTGTACACTTACACAGTGACTGATCCTTCCACTGAATAAACAGTGACTCTGTACATTACACAGGGCGTGACCCTTACCCAGAATAAACAGTGACTCTGTACAGTTACATAGTGAGTGATCCTCACCCTGAATAAACAGTGACTCTGTACAGTTACACAGTGAGTGAACCTTAAGCTGAATATACAGTGACTCTGTACAGTTAAACAGTGAGTGATCCTCACCCTGAATAAACAGTGACTCTGTACAGTTACACAGTGAGTGATCCTCACCCTGAATAAACAGTGACTCTTTACAGTTACACAATGAGTGACCATTACCCTGAATAAACAGTGACTCTGTACAGTTACACAGTGAGTGATCCTTCCCCTGAATAAACAGTGACTCTGTACAGTTACAGTGAGTGATCCTCACCCTGATAAAACAGTGAATCTGTACAGTAACACAGTGAGTGATCCTTACCCTGAATAAACAGTGAATCTGTACAGTTACACAATGAGTGATCCTTACCCAAAATAAACAGTGACTCTGTACAGTAACACAGTGAGTGATCCTCACCCTGAATAAACAGTGAATATGTACAGTTACACAGTGAGTGATCATTACCCTGAATAAACAGAGTCTCTGTACAGTTACACAGTTAGTGATCCTCAACCTGAATTAACAGTGAATCTGTACAGGTACACAGTGAGTGATCATTACCCTGAATAAACAGTGAATCTGTACAGTTACACAGTGATTGACCATTACCCTGAATAAACAGTGACACTGTACAGTTAGACAGTGAGTGACCATTACCCTGAATATACAGTGACTCTGTACAGTTACACAGTGAGTGATTCTTACCCTGAATAAACTGTGTCTCTGTACAGTTACACAGTGAGTGACCCTTATCCTGAATTATCAGTGACTCTGTGCAGTTACACAGTGTGTGATCCTTACCCTGAATAAACAGTGACTCTGTACAGTTACACAGGGAGTGACCCTTACCCTGAATAAACAGTGACTCTGTACAGTTACACAGTGAGAGATCCTTACCCTGAATAAACAATGACTCTGTACAGTTACGCAGTGAGTGAGGTTTACCCGCAATAAATAGTGACTCTGTACAGTTACACAATGAGTGACCATTACCCTGAATAAACAATGACTCTGTACAGTAAGACTGTGAGTGATCCTTGCCCAGAATAAATTGTGTCTCTGTACAGTTACACAGTGAGTGACCCTTATCCTGAATAAACAGTGACTCTGTGCAGTTACACAGTGCGTGATCCTTACCCTGAATAAAGAGTGACTCTCTACAGTTACACAGTGAGTGATTCTTAGCCTGAATAGACAGTGAATCTGTACAGTTACACAGTGAGTGATCATTACCCTGAATAAATAGTGACTCTGTACAGTGACACAGTGAGTATTCCTCACCCTGAATAAACAGTGAATCTGTACAGTTACACAGTGAGTGATCCTTACCATGAATATACAGTGACTCTGTGCTGTTACACAGTGAGTGATCCTTACCCTGAATAAACATTGACACTTAACAGTTACACAGTGAGTGATCCTTACCCTGAATATACAGTGACTCTGTACAGTTACACAGTGAGTGATCCTTAAGCTGAATAAACAGTGACTCTGTAGAGTTACACAGTGAGTGATCCTCACCCTGAATAAACAGTGACTCTGTACAGTTATACAGTGAGTGATCCTTACCCTGAATAAACAGTGACTCTGCACAGTTACACAGTGAGTGATCCTTACCCTGAATAAACAGTGACTCTGTACAGATACACAGTGAGTGAGGTTTACCCTCAATAAAAAGTGACCCAGTACAGTTACACAGTGAGTGACGCTTACATTGAATAAACAGCCACTCTGCACACTTACAGAGTGAGTGATCCTTACCCTGAATAAACAGTGACTCTGTACATTACACAGGGAGTGAACCTTACCCTGATTAAACAGTAACTCTGTACAGTTACATAGTGAGTGATCGTCACCCTGAATACACATTGACTCTGCACATTTACACAGTGAGTGAACCTTAAGCTGAATGAACAGTGACTCTGTACAGTAACACAGTGAGTGATCCTCACCCTGGATAAACATTGACTCTGTATAGTTACACAGTGAGTGATCCTTACCCTGAATAAAAAGGGAGTCTGTACAGTAACACAGTGAGTGATCCTTACTTTGAATATACAGTGACTCTGTACAGTTACACAGTGAGTGAGGTTTACTCTCAATAAAAAGTGACTCTGTACAGTTACACAGTGAGTGATCCTTACCCTGTATAAACAGTGACTCTGTACAGTTACACAGTGAATGATCCTCACCCTGAATAAACAGTGAATCTGTACAGTTACACAGTGAGTGATCATTACCCTGAATGAACAGTGACTCTGTACAGTTACACAGTGAGTGATCCTCACTCTGAATAGACAGTGAATCTGTACAGTTACACAGTGAGTGATCCTTACCCTGAATAAACAGTGACTTTGTACAGTTACACAGTGAGTGATCCTTACCCTGAATAAACAGTGACACTGTACATTTACACAGTGACTGATCCTTACCCTTAATAAACAGTGACTCTGTACAGTTACACAGTGAGTGATCCTTACCCTGAATAAACAGTGACTCTGTACAGTTACACAATGAGTCACCATTACACTGAATAGACAGTGACTCTGTACAGTTACACAGTGAGTGAACCTTACCCTGAATAAACAGAGACTCTGAACAGTTACACAGTGAGTGATCCTCACCATGAATAAACAGTGTATATGTTCAGTTACACAGTGAGTGATCATTACCCTGAATAAAAAGTGACTCTGTACAGTTACACAGTGAGTGATCCTCACGCGGACTAAACAGTGAATATGTACAGTTACACAGTGAGTGATAATTACCCTGAATAAACAGTGACTCAGTACATTTGCACAGTGAGTGATCATTACCCTGAATAAACAGTGAATCTGTACAGTTACACAGTGATTGACCATTACTCTGAATAAACAGTGACACTGTACAGTTAGACAGTTAGTGACCATTACCCTGAATATACAGTGACTCTGTACAGTTACACAGTGAGTGATCCTTGCCCTGAATAAACTGTGTCTCTGTACAGTTACAGTGTCTGAACATTACCCTGAATATACAGTGACTCTGTACAGTTACACAGTGAATAGACCAATCCTGAATAAACAGTGATTCTGTACAGTTACACAGTGAGTGATCCTTACCCTGAATAAACAATGACTCTGTACAGATACACAGTGAGTGATTCATCCCCTGAATAAACAGTGACTCTGTACATTACACAGTGAGTGATCCTTACCCTGAATAAACAGTGACTGTACAGTTGCACAGTGAGTGACCCATACCCTGAATAAACAGTGACTCTGTACAGTTACACAGTGAGTGACCCTTACCCTGAATAAACAGTGACTCTGTACAGTTACACATTGAGTGATCCTTACCCTGGATAAACAGTGACTCTGTACAGTTACACAGTGAGTGATCCTCACCCTGGTTAAACAGTAACTCTGTACAGTTACACTGTGAGTGATCCTCACCCTGAATAAACAGTGCCTCTGTACAGTTACAAAGTGAGTGGTCCTCACCCTGAATAAACAGTGAGACTGTACAGTTACACAGTGAGTGATCGTCACCCTGAATAAACAGTGACTCTGTACAGTTACGCAGTGAGTGATCCTTACCCTGAATAAACAGTGACTCTATACAATTACAAAGTGAGTGATCCTTACCCTGAATAAACAGTGACTCTGTACAGTTACACAGTGAGTGAACTTTACTCCGAATAAACAGTGCTTCTGTACAGTAACACAGTGAGTGATCCTTACCCTGAATAAACAGTGACTCTGTACAGTTACACAGTGAGTGATCCTTACCATGAATAAAAAGTGAATCTGTACAGTTACACAGTGAGTGATCCTTACCCTGAATAAACAGTGACTCTGAACAGTTACACAGTGAGTGACCCTTACTCTGAATAAACAGTGAATCTGTACAGTTACACAGTGAGTGATCCTTACACTGAATAAACAGTGACTCTGTACAGTTACACAGTGTGCGACCCTTACCCTGAATAAACAGTGACTCTGTACAGTTACACAGTGAGTAATCCTTAACCTGAATAAACAGTGACTCTGTACAGTTACACAGTTAGTGACCCTTACCCTGAATCAACAGTGATTCTGTACAGTTACACAGTGAGTAATCCTTAACCTGAATAAACAGTGACTGTGTACAGTTGCACAGTGAGTGACCCTTACTCTGAATAAACAGTGACTCTGTACAGTTACACATTGAGTGATCCTTACCCTGAATAGACAGTGACTCTGTACAGCTACACAGTGGATGATCCTTACCCTGAATAAACAGTGACTCTGTACATTTACACAGTGAGTGACCCTTACTCCGAATAAACAGTGACTCTGTACAGATACACAGTGAGTAATCCTTAACCTGAATAAACAGTGACTCTGTACAGTTACACAGTGAGTGATGGTCACCCTGAATAAACAGTGAATCTGTACAGTAAGACAGTGAGTGATCCTTACCCTGAATAAACTGTGACTCTACACAGTTACACAGTGAGTGATCCTTACCCTGAATAAACAGTGACTCTGTATTGATACAAAGTGAGTGGTCCTTATCCTGAATAGACAGTTACTCTGTACAGGTACACAGTGAGTGATCCTTCACCTAAATAGGCAGTTACTCTGTACAGTTACACAGTGAGTGATTATTACCCTGAATATACAATGACTCTGTACAGTTACATAGCGAGTGACCATTACCCTCAATATAAAGAGCCTCTGTACAGTTACACAGTGAGTGATCCATACCCTGGATAAACAGTGACTCTGTACAGTTACACAGTGAGTGATCCTCACAATGGATAAACAGTAACTCTGTACAGTTACACTGTGAGTGATCCTCACCCTGAATAAACAGTGCCTCTGTACAGTTACAAAACGAGCGATCCTCACCCTGAATAAACAGTGAGACTGTACAGTTACACAGTGAGTGATCCTTACCATGAATAAACAGTGACTCTGTACAGTTACATTGTGAGTGATCCTCAACCTGAATAAACAGTGCCTCTGCACAGTTACAAAGTGCGTGATCCTCACCCTGAATAAACAGTGACTCTGTACAGTTACACAGTGAGAGAACCTTACTCCGAATAAACAGTGACTCTGTACAGTTACACAGTCAGTGATCCTTGCCCTGAATAAACAGTGACTCTGTACAGTTACACAGTGAGTGATCCTTACCCTGAATAAAAAGTGAATCTGTACAGTTACACATTGAGTGATCCTTACCCTGAATAAACAGTGACTCTGTACAGTTACACAGTGAGAGAACCTTACTCCGAATAAACAGTGACTCTGTACAGTTACACAGTCAGTGATCCTTGCCCTGAATAAACAGTGACTCTGTACAGTTACACAGTGAGTGATCCTTACCCTGAATAAAAAGTGAATCTGTACAGTTACACAGTGAGTGATCCTTACCCTGAATAAACAGTGACTCTGTGCAGTCACACAGTGAGTGACCCTTACTCTGAATAAACAGTGACTCTGTACAGTTACACAGTGAGTAATCCTTAACCTGAATAAACAGTGACTCTGTACAGTTACACAGTGAGTGACCCTTACCCTGAATAAACAGTGACTCTGTACAGTTACACAGTGAGTAATCCTTAACTTGAATAAACAGTGACTCCGTTCAGTTACACAGTGAGTGACCCTTACTCTGAATAAACAGTGACTCTGTACAGTTACACATTGAGTGATCCTTACCCTGAATAGACAGTTACTCTGTACAGTTACACAGTGAGTAATCCTTAACCTGAATAAACAGTGACTCTGTACAGTTACACAGTGAGTGATCGTCACCCTGAATAAACAGTGAATCTGTACAGTAAGACAGTGAGTGATCCTTATTCTGAATAAACAGTGACTCTACACAGTTACACAGTGAGTGATCCTTACCCTGAATAAACAGTGACTCTGTATTGATACAAAGTGAGTTGTCCTTACCCTGAATAGACAGTTACTCTGTACAGGTACACAGTGAGTGATCCTTCCCCTAAATAGACAGTTACTCTGTACAGTTGCACAGTGAGTGATAATTACCCTGAATAAACAATGACTCTGTACAGTTACATAGCGAGTGACCATTACCCTGCATATACAGAGACACTCTACAGTTACACAGTGAGTGATCCTTTTCCTGAATAAACAGTGACTCTGTACGGTTACATAGTGAGTGACCTTACCCTGAATAAACAGTGACTCTGTACATTACACAGTGCGTGATCCTTACCCTGATTAAACAGTGACTCTCTACAGTTACACATTGAGTGAACTTTACCCTGAATAAACAGTGACTCTGTACAGTTACAAAGTGAGTGATCCTTATCCTGAATAAACAGTGACTCTGTACGGTTACATAGTGAGTGACCTTACCCTGAATAAACATTGACTCTGTACATTACACAGTGAGTGATCCTTCCCCAGATTAAACAGAGACTCTGACCAGTTACACAGTGAGTGACCCTCTCCCTGAATAAACAGTGACTCAGTACAGTTACACAGTGAGTGATTCTTACACTGAATAAAGAGTGACTCTGTACAGTTACACAGTGAGTGATCCTTCCCCTGAATAAACAGTGACTCTGTACAGTTACAGAGTGAGTGATCCTTACCCTGAATAAACAGTGACTCTGTACGGTTACACAGTGAGTGACCTTACCCTGAATAAACAGTGACTCTGTACAGTTACATAGTGAGTGATCCTCACCCAGAATAAACAGTGACTCTGTACAGTTACACAGTGAGTGATCCTTACCCTGAATAAGCAGTGACTCTGTACAGTTACACAGTGAGAGATCCAAACCCTGAAAAAACAGTGACTCTGTACAGTTACACAGTGAGAGATCCTTACCCTGAATAAACAGTGACTCTGCACAGTTACACAGCGAGTGATCCTTACCCGGAATCAGCAGTGACTCTGTACAGTTACACAGTGAGAGATCCTTACCCTGAATAAACACTGACTCTGTACAGTTACACAGTGAGTGACCCTTACCCTGAATAAACAGTGACTCTGTACAGTTACACAGTGAGAGATCCTTACCCGGAATAAACAATGACTCTGTACAGTTAAGCAGTGAGTGAGGATTACCCGCAATAAATAGTGACTCTGTACAGTTAGACAATGAGTGACCATTACCCTGAATAAACAGTGACTCTGTACAGTAACACTGTGAGTGATCCTTGCCCTGAATAAACTGTGTCTCTGTACAGCTACACAGTGAGTGACCCTTATCCTGAATAAACAGTGACTCTGTGCAGTTACAGAGTGTGTGATCCTTACCCTGAATAAACAGTGACTCTGTACAGTTACACAGTGAGTGATTCTTTCCCTGAATAAACAGTGAATCTGTACAGTTACACAGTGAGTGATCATTACCCTGAATAAACAGTGACTCTGTACAGTGACACATTGAGTATTCCTCACCCTGAATAAAAAGTGAATCTGTACAGTTACACAGTGAGTGATCCTTACCCTGAATAAACAGTGACTCTGTACAGTTACACAGTGAGTGATCCTTACCCTGAATAAACACTGACTCAGTACAGTTACACAGTGAGTGATCCTTACCCTGAATAAACAGTGACTATGTACAGTTACACAGTGAGTGATCCTTACCCTGAATAAACAGTGACTCTGTACAGTTACACAGTGAGTGACCAATACCCTGAATAAACAGTGACTCTGTACAGTTAGACAGTGAGTGATTCTCGTCTGAATAAACTGTGTCACTGTACAGTTGCACAGAGAATGACCCTTACCCTGAATAAACAGTGACTCTGTACAGTTAAACAGTGAGTGAACCTGAAGCTGAATAAACAGTGACTCTGTACAGTAACACAGTGAGTGATCCTCACCATGAATAAACAGTGACTCTGTACAGTTAAACAGTGAGTGATCCTTACACTGAATAAACAGTGACTCTGTACAGTTACACAGTGAGTGATACTTACCCTGAATAAACAGTGACTCTGTACAGTTACACAGTGAGTGAGGTTTACCCTCAATAAAAAGTGACTCTGTACAGTTTCACAGTGAGTGACCCTTCCCCCGAATAAACAGTGACTTTGTACAGTTACACAGTGAGTGATCCTAACCCTGAATAAACAGTGACTCTGTACAGTTACACAGTGAGTGATCCTTACTCTGAATAAACAGTGACTCTGTACAGTTACACAGTTAGTGATCCTTACCCTGAATAAACAGTGACTCTGTACATTTAGACAGTGAGTGATCTCACCCTAAAGAAACAGTGAATCTGTACAGTTACACAGTGAGTGATGATTACCCTGAAAAAACAGTGACTCTGTACAGTTACACAGTGAGTGATCCTCACCCTGAATAAACAGTGAATCTGTACATTTACACAGTGAGTGATCCTTACCCTGAATAAACAGTGACTCTGTACTGATACACAGTGAGTGTTCCTCACCTTGAATAAACAGTGACTCTGTACAGTTACACAGTGAGTGATCCTTACCCTGAATAAACAGTGACTCTGTACACTTATACAGTGACTGATCCTTACTTTGAATAAACAGTGACTCTGTACATTACACAGGGAGTGACCCTTACCCTGAATAAACAGTGACTCTGTACATTTACATATAGAGTGATCCTCACCCTGAATAAACAGTGACTCTGTACAGTTACACAGTGAGTGAACTTTAAGCTGAATAAACAGTTACTCTGTACAGATACACAGTGTGTGATACTCATCCTGAATAAACAGTGACTCTACACAGTTACACAGTGAGTGATCCTCAACCTGAATAAACAGTGACTCTGTACAGTTACACAATGAGTGATCATTACCCTGAATAAACAGTGACTCTGTACAGTTACACAGTGAGTGATCCTTACCCTGAATAAACAGTGACTCTGTACAGTTACACAGTGAGTGATCCTCACCCTGAATAAACAGTGAATCTGTACAGTAACACAGTGAGTGATCCTTACCCTGAATAAACAGAGAATCTGTACAGTTACACAGTGAGTGATCCTTCCCCTAAATAAACAGTGACTCTGTATAGTAACACAGTGAGTGATCCATACCCTGAATAAACAGTCACTCTGTACACTTAAACAGTGAGTGATCCTTACCCTGAATAAACAGTGACTCTGTACATTACACAGGGAGTGAACCTTACCCTGATTAAACAGTGACTCTGTACAGTTACATAGTGAGTGATCCTCACCCTGAATACACAGTGACTCTGCACAGTTACACAGTGAGTGAACCTTAAGCTGAATAAACAGTGACTCTGTACAGTAACACAGTAAGTGATCCTCACGCTGAATAAACAGTGACCCTGTACAGTTACACAGTGAGTGATCCTTACCCTGAATAAACAGTGACTCTGTACAGTTAAACAGTGAGTGATCCTTACCCTGAATAAACAGTGACTCTGTACAGTTACACAGTGAGTGAGTTTTACCCTCAATAAAAAGTGACTCTGTACAGTTACACAGTGAGTGATTATATTACCCTGAATAAACAGTGACTCTGTACAGTTACGCAGTGAGTGATCCTCACCCTGAATAAACAGTGAATCTGTACAGTTGCACAGTGAGTGATCATTACCCTGAATAAACAGTGACTCTGTACAGTTACACAGTGAGCGATCCTCACCCTGAATAAACAGTGAATCTGTACAGTTACACAGTGAGTGTTCCTTACCCTGAATAAACTGTGAATCTGTACAGTTACACAGTGAGTGAACCTTACCCTGAATAAACAGTGACTTTGTACAGTTACACAGTGAGTGATCCTTACCCTGAATAAACAGTGACACTGTACACTTACACAGTGACTGATCCTTACCCTGAATAATCAGTGACTCTGTACATTACACAGGGATTGACCCTTACCCTGAATAAACAGTGACTCTGTACAGTTACATAGTGAGTGATCCTCACCCTGAATAAACAGTGACTCTGTACAGTTACAAAGTGAGTGAACATTAAGCTGAATAAACAGTGCCTCTGTACAGTTACACAGTGAGTGATCCTCACCCTGAAAAAACAGCGACTCTGTGCAGTTACACAGTGAGTGATCCTTACCCTGAATAAACAGTGACTCTCTACAGTTACACAGTGAGTGATCCTTACCCTGAATAAACAGTGACTCTGTACAGTTACACAATGAGTGACCATTACCCTGAATAAACAGTGACTCTGTACAGTAACACAGTGAGTGATCCTTACCCTGAATAAACAGAGACGCTGTACAGTTACTCAGTGAGTGATTCTCACCCTGAATAAACAGTGAATCTGTACAGTTACACAGTGAGTGATTATCCCTGAATAAACAGTGACTCTGTACAGTTACACAGTGAGTGATCCATACCCTGAATAAACAGTGAATCTGTACAGGAACACAGTGAGTGATCCTTACCCTGAATAAACAGTGACTCTGTACAGTTACACAGTGAGTGATCCTTACCCTGAATAAACAGTGACTCTGTACACTTACACAGTGAGTGAACATTACCCAGAATAAACAGTGACTCTGTACAGTTACACAGTGATTGACCATTACCCTGAATATACAGTGACTATGTACAGTTACACAGTGAGTGATCCTCACCCTAAGTAAACAGTGACTCTGTACAGTAATACAGTGAGTGACACTTACCCTGAATAAACAGTGACTCTGTACAGTTACAAAGTGAGTGATCCTTTCCCTGAATAAACAGTGACTCCGTACAGTTACAATGTGAGTGATCCTTACCCTGAATAAACAGTGAATCTGTACAGTTACGCAGTGAGTGATCCTTACCCTGAATAAACAGTGACTCTATACATTTACACAGAGTGTGATCCTTACCCTGAATAAACAGTGACTCTGTACAGTTACACAGTGAGTAAACCTTACTCCGAATAAAGAGTGACTCTGTAAAGTTACACAGTGAGTGATCCTTACCCTGAATAAACAGTGACTCTGTACATTTACACAGTGAGTGATCCTCACCCTGAATAAGAAGTGAATCTGTACAGTTACACAGTGAGTGACCCTTACTCTGAATAAACAGTGAATCTGTACAGTTACACAGTGAGTGATACTTACACTGAATAAACAGTGACTCTGTACAGTTACACAGTGAAAGACCCTTACCCTGAATAAAAAGTGACTCTGTACAGTTACACAGTGAGTAATCCTTAACCTGAATATACAGTGACTCTGTACAGTTACACAGTGAGTGAGGTTTACCCTCAATAAAAAGTGACTCTGTACAGCTACACAGTGAGTAATACTTAACCTGAATAAACAGTGACTCTGTACAGTTACACAGTGAGTGACCCTTACTCTGAATAAACAGTGACTCTGTACAGTTACACATTGAGTGATCCTTACCCTGAATAGACAGTGACTATGTACAGCTACACAGTGGATGATCCTTAACCTGAATAAACAGTGACTCTGAACAGTTACACAGTGAGTGACCCTTACTCTGAATAAACAGTGACTCTGTACAGTTACACAGTGAGCGATCCTCACCCTGAATAAACAGTGAATCTGTACAGTTACACAGTGAGTGTTCCATACCCTGAATAAACTGTGAATCTGTACAGTTACACAGTGAGTGAACCTTACCCTGAATAAAAAGTGACTTTGTACAGTTACACAGTGAGTGATCCTTACCCTGAATAAACAGTGACACTGTACACTTACACAGTGACTGATCCTTACCCTGAATAAACATTGACTCTGTACATTACACAGGGATTGACCCTTACCCTGAATAAACAGTGACTCTGTACAGTTACATAGTGAGTGATCCTCACCCTGAATAAACAGTGACTCTGTACAGTTACAAAGTGAGTGAACATTAAGCTGAATAAACAGTGACTCTGTACAGTTACACAGTGAGTGATCCTCACCCTGAAAAAACAGCGACTCTGTGCAGTTACACATTGAGTGATCCTTAACCTGAATAAACAGTGACTCTGTACAGTTACACAGTGAGTGATCCTTACCCTGAATAAACAGTGACTCTGTACAGTTACACAATGAGTGACCATTACCCTGAATAAACAGTGACTCTGTACAGTTACACAGTGATTGATCATTACCCTGAGTAAACAGAGACGCTGTACAGTTACTCAGTGAGTGATCCTCACCCTGAATAAACAGTGAATCTGTACAGTTACACAGTGAGTGATTATCCCTGAATAAACAGTGACTCTGTACAGTTACACAGTGAGTGATCCTCACCCTGAATAAACAGTGAATCTGTACAGGAACACAGTGAGTGATCCTTTCCCTGAATAAACAGTGACTCTGTACAGTTACACAGTGAGTGATCCTTACCCTGAATAAACAGTGACTCTGTACACTTACACAGTGAGAGAACTATACCCAGAATAAACAGTGACTCTGTACAGTTACACAGTGATTGACCATTACCCTGAATATACAGTGACTATGTACAGTTACACAGTAAGTGATCCTCACCCTGAGTAAACAGTCACTCTGTACAGTAATACAGTGAGTGATCCTTTCCCTGAATAAACAGTGACTCCGTACAGTTACAATGTGAGTGATCCTTACCCTGAATAAACAGTGAATCTGTACAGTTACGCAGTGAGTGATCCTTACCCTGAATAAACAGTGACTCTATACATTTACACAGTGAGTGATCCTTACCCTGAATAAACAGTGACTCTGTAGTGTTACACAGTGAGTAAACCTTACTCCGAATAAAGAGTGACTCTGTAAAGTTACACAGTGAGTGATCCTTACCCTGAATAAACAGTGACTCTGTACATTTACACAGTGAGTGATCCTCACCCTGAATAAAAAGTGAATCTGTACAGTTACACAGTGAGTGATCCTTACCCTGAATAAACAGTGACTCTGTACAGTTACACAGTGAGTGACCCTTACTCTGAATAAAAGGTGAATCTGTACAGTTACACAGTGAGTGTTACTTACACTGAATAAACAGTGACTCTGTACAGTTACACAGTGAGCGACCCTTACCCTGAATAAACAGTGACTCTGTACAGTTACACAGTGAGTAATCCTTAACCTGAATATACAGTGACTCTGTACAGTTACACAGTGAGTGAGGTTTACCCTCAATAAAAAGTGACTCTGTACAGCTACACAGTGAGTAATCCTTAACCTGAATAAACAGTGACTCTGTACAGTTACACAGTGAGTGACCCTAACTCTGAATAAACAGTGACTCTACACAGTTACACATTGAGTGATCCTTACCCTGAATAAACAGTGAGTCCGTATTGATACAAAGTGAGTGGTCCTTACCCTGAATAGACAGTTACTCTGTACAGGTACACAGTGAGTGATCCTTCCCCTAAATAGACAGTTACTCTGTACATTTAGACAGTGAGTGATAACTACCCTGAATAAACAATGACTCTGTACAGTTACATAGCGAGTGACCATTACCCTGAATATACAGAGACTCTGTACAGTTACACAGTGAGTGATCATTTTCCTGATTAAACAGTGACACTGTACGGTTCAACAGTGAGTTACCTTGCCCTGAATAAACAGTGACTCTGTACAGTACACAGTGAGTGATCCTTACCCTGAATAAACAGTGACTCTGTACAGTTACACATTGAGTGAACTTTACCCTGAATAAACAGTGACTCTGTACAGATACACAGTGAGTGATCCTTTTCCTGAATAAACAGTGACTCTGTACGGTTACATAGTGAGTGACCTTACCCTGAATAAACAGTGACTCTGTACATTACACAGTGAGTGATCCTTCCCCAGATTAAACAGTGACTCTGAACAGTTACACAGTGAGTGAAACTCACCCTGAATAAACAGTGACTCTGTACCGTTACACAGTGAGTGATTCTTACACTGAATAAAGAGTGACTCTGTACAGTTACACAGTGAGTGATCCTTCCCCTGAATAAACAGTGACTCTTTACAGTTACACAGTGAGTGATCCTTACCCTGAGTAAACAGTGACTCTGTACGGTAACACAGTGAGTGACCTTACCCTGAATAAACAGTGACTCTGTACAGTTACATCTTGAGTGAACCTCACCCAGAATAAACAGTGACTCTGTACAGTTACACAGTGAGTGATCCTTACCCTGAATAAGCAGTGACTCTGTACAGTTACATAGTGAGACATTCTTACCCTGAATAAACAGTGATTCTGTACAGTTACACAGTGAGAGATCCTTACCCTGAATAAACAGTGACTCTGTACAGTTACACAGTGAGTGATCCTTACCCTGAATAAGCAGTGACTCTGTACAGTTACACAGTGAGAGACCCTTACCCTGAATAAACACTGACTCTGTACAGTTACATAGTGAGTGATCCACACCCTGAATAAACAGTGACTCTGTACAGTTACACAGTGAGTGACCCTTACCCTGAATAAAGAGTGACTCTGTACTGTTACACAGTGAGAGATCCTTACCCGGAATAAACAATGACTCTGTACAGTAAAGCAGTGAGTGAGGTTTACCCGCAATAAATAGTGACTCTGTACAGTTAGACAATGAGTGACCATTACCCTGAATAAACAGTGACTCTGTACAGTAACACTGTGAGTGATCCTTGCCCTGAATAAACTGTGTCTCTGTACAGCTACACAGTGAGTGACCCTTATCCTGAATAAACAGTGACTCTGTGCAGTTACAGAGTGTGTGATCCTTACCCTGAATAAACAGTGACTCTGTACAGTTACACAGTGAGTGATTCTTACCCTGAATAACCAGTGAATCTGTACAGTTACACAGTGAGTGATCATTACCCTGAATAAACAGTGACTCTGTACAGTGACACATTGAGTATTCCTCACCCTGAATAAAAAGTGAATCTGTACAGTTACACAGTGAGTGATCCTTACCCTGAATAAACAGTGACTCTGTACAGTTACACAGTGAGTGAAACTAAAGCTGAATAAACAGTGACTCTGTACAGTTACACAGTGAGTGATCCTCATCCTGAATAAACAGTGACTCTGTACAGTTAAACAGTGAGTGATCTTTACACTGAATAAACAGTGACTCTGTACAGTTACACAGTGAGTGATACTTACCCTGAATAAACAGTGACTCTGTACAGTAACACAGTGAGTGAGGTTTACCTTCAATAAAAAGTGACTCTGTACAGTTTCACAGTGAGTGACCCTTACCCCGAATAAACAGTGACTTTGAACAGTTACACAGTAAGTGATCCTTACCCTGAATAAACAGTGACTCTGTACAGATACACAGTGAGTGATCCTTACTCTGAATAAACAGTGACTCTGTACAGTTACACAGTTAGTGATCCTTACCCTGAATAAACAGTGACTCTGTACAGTTACACAGTGAGTGATGCTCACCCTGAAGAAACAGTGAATCTGTACAGTTACACAGTGAGTGACGATTAGCCTGAAAAAACAGTGACTCTGTACAGTTACACAGTGAGTGATCCTCACCCTGAATAAACAGTGAATCTGTACAGTTACACAGTGAGTGATCCTTACCCTGAATAAACAGTGACTCTGTACTGATACACAGTGAGTGTTCCTTATCCTGAATAAACAGGGACACTGTACAGTTACACAGTGAGTGATCCTTACCCTGAATAAACAGTGACACTGTACACTTACAGAGTGACTGATCCTTACCCTGAATAAACAGTGACTCTGTACTTTACACAGGGAGTGACACTTACCCTGAATAAACATTGACTCGATACAGTTACATAGTGAGTGTTCCTCATCCTGAATAAACAGTGACTCTGTACAGTTACACAGTGAGTGAACCTTAAGCTGAATAAAGAGTGACTCTGTACATTTACACAGTGTGTGATACTCACCCTGAATAGACAGTGACTCTACACAGTTACACAGTGAGTGATCCTCAACCTGAATAAACAGTGACTCTGTACAGTTACACAATGAGTGACCATTACCCAGAATAAACAGTGACTCTGTACAGTTACACAGTGAGTGATCCTTACCCTGAATAAACAGTGACTCTGTACAGTTACACAGTGAGTGATCCTCACCCTGAATAAACAGTGACTCTGTACAGTTACACAGTGAGTGACCCTTTCCCTGAATAAACAGTGACTCTGTACATTACACAGTGAGTGATCCTTCCCCTGATTAAACAGTGACTCTGTACAGTTACACAGTTAGTGACCCTCACCCTGAATAAACAGTGACTCTGTACATTTACACAGTGAGTGATTCTTACACTGAATAAACAGTGACTCTGTACAGTTACACAGTGAGTGATCCTTACCCTGAATAAACAGTGACTCTGTACAGTATCACAGTGAGTGACCCTTACGCTGAATAAACAGTGACTCTGTACAGTTACAAAGTGAGTGATCCTTACGCTGAATAAACAGTGACTCTGTACAGTTACACATTGAGTGACCTTTACCCTGAATAAACAGTGACTCTGTACATTTCCACAGTGAGTGATCCTTACCCTGAATAAACAGTGACTCTGTACAGTTACACAGTGAGTGACCCTTACCCAGAATAAACAGTGACTCTGTACAGTTACATTGTGCGTGACCATTATCCTGAGTATTGATTGACTCTGTACAGTTACACAGTGAATAGACTTAGTCCTGAATAAACAGTGATTCAGTACAGTTACACAGTGAGTGATCCTTACCGTGAATATACAGTGACTCTGTACAGTTACACATTGAGTGACCTTTACCCTGAATAAACAGTGACTCTCTACAGTTAAACAATGAGTGATCCTTACCCTGAATAAACAGTGACTCTGAATAGTTACACAGTGAGTGACCCTTACCCTGAATCACCAGTGACTCTGTACAGATACACAGTGAGTGATCCTCACCTTGAATAAACAGTGACGCTGTACAGATACACAGTGAGTGATCCATACCCTGAATAAACAGTGCCACTGTACCGTTACACAGTGAGTGATCCTCACCCTGAATAATCAGTGACTCTGTACAGTTACACATTGAGTGACCTTTACCCTGAATAAACAGTGACTCTGTACAGTTAAACAATGAGTGATCCTTACCCTGAATAAACAGTGACTCTGAATAGTTACACAGTGAGTGACCCTTACCCTGAATCACCAGTGACTCTGTACAGTTACACAGTGAGTGATCCTTACCCTGAATAAGCTGTGCCTCTGTACAGTTACACAGTGAGTGATCCTCAGCCTGAATAAACAGTTACTCTGTACAGTTACACAATTAGTGATCCTCACCTTGAATAAACAGTGACGCTGTACAGATACACAGTGAGTGATCCATACCCTGAATAAACAGTGCCTCTGTACCGTTACACAGTGAGTGATCCTCACCCTGAATAATCAGTGACTCTGTACAGTTACACAGTGAGTGATTCTTCCCCTGAATAAACAGTGACTCTGTACAGTTACACAGTGAGTGATCCTTACCCTGAATAAACAGTGACTCTGTACAGTTACACAATGAGTGATCGTTACCCTAAATAAGCAGTGACTCTGCAAAGTTACACAGTGAGTGATCCTCACCCTGAATAAACAGTGACTCTGTACACTTACACAGTGAGTGATCCTTACCCTGAAAAAACAGTGACTCTGAACAGTTACACAGTGAGTGATCCTTACGCTGAAGAAACAGTGAGTCTGTACAGTTACACAGTGAGTGATTCTCACCCTGAATAAACAGTGACTCTTTACAGTTACACAGTGAGTGATCCTTACCCTGAATAAACAGTGACTCTGTACAGTTACACAGTGAGTTATCCTTACCAAGAATAAACAGTGACTCTGTACAGTTACATAGTGAGTGATCCTTACCCTGAATACACAGTGACTCTGTACAGTTACACAGTGAGTTATCCTTACCCTGAATAAACAGTGACTCTGTACAGTTACACAGTGAGTGATCCTTACCCTGAATAATCAGTGACTCTGTACAGTAACACAGTGATTGACCCTTACCCTGAATAAACAGTGACTCTGTACAGTTACACAGTGAGTTACCCTTACACTGAATAAAAGGTGACTCTGTACAGTTACACTGTGAGTGATCCTCACCATTAATAAACAGTAACTCTGTACAGTTACACAGTGAGTGATCCTTCCCCAGAATAAACAGTGAGCTGTACAGTTACACAGTGAGTGATCCTTACCCTGAATAAACAGTGACTCTGTACATTTACACAATGAGTGATCGTTACCCTGAATAAACAGTGACTCTGTACAGTTACACAGTGAGTGATCCTCAACCTGAATAAACAGTGACTCTGTACAGTTACACAGTGAGTGATCTTTACCCTGAAAAAACAGTGACTCTGTACAGTTACACAGTGAGTGATCCTCACCCTGAATAAACAGTGACTCTGTACATTTACACAGATAGTGATCCTTACCCTGAATAAACATTGACTCTGTACAATTACATAGTGAGTAATCCTCACCCTGAATAAACAGAGACTCTGTACAGTTACACAGTGAGTGATCCTCACCCTGATTAAGCAGTGACTCTGTACAGTTACACAGTGAGTGATCCTTACCGCGAATAAACAGTGACTCTATACAATTACACAGTGAGTGATCCTTACCCTGAATAAACAGTGACTCTGTACAGTTACACAGTGAGTGACCATTACCCTGAATAAACAGTGATTCAGTACAGTGACACAGTGAGTGATCCTTACCCTGAATAAACAGTGACTCTGTACAGTTACAGAGTGAGTGATCCTTTCCCTGAATAAACAGTGACTCTGTACAGTTACACAGTGAGTGATCCTTACCCTGAATAAACAGTGACTCTGTACAGTTACACAGTGAGTGACGTTTACCCAGAATAAAAAGTGACTCTGTACAGTTACACAATGAGTGACCATTTCCCTGAATAAACAGTGACTCTGTACAGGTAACTACTGAGTTTTCCTGACCCCAAATAACCAGTGCCTCTTACAGTTACGGAGTGAGTGGTCCTAAAAATGAACAACTATTGACTCTATCCATTACAGGAGAGAACGATCGACTGAATAATTGATCGTTACTCTGAATAGTCAGTGCCTCTGCACAGTTACACAGTGAATAGACCTAATCCTGAATAAACAGTGATTCCGTACAGTTACACAGTGAGTGACCCATACCCTGAATAAACAGTGACTCTGCACAGTTACAAAGTGAAAAGACGTAATCCAGAATAAACAGTGACTCTGTACAGTTACGCAGTGAGTGACCATTACCCAGAATAAACAGTGACTCTGTACAGTTACTCAGTGAGTGATCCTTACCCTGAATAAACAGTGACTCTGTACAGTTACACAATGAGTGATCCTTAACCTGAATAAACAGTGACTCTGTACAGTTACACAGTGAGTGATCCTTACCCTGAATAAACAGTGACACTGTACAGTTACACAGTGAGTGATCCTTACCCTGAATATACAGTGACACAGTACAGTTACACAGTGAGTGATCCTTATCCTGTATAAACAGTGACTCTGTACAGTTACACAGTGAGTGATCCTCACCCTGAATAAACAATTACTCTGTACAGTTACACAGTGAGTGATCCTTACCCTGAATAAAGAGTGACTCTGTACAGTTACACAGTGAGTGACCCTTTCACTGAATAAACAGTGACTCTGTACAGTTACACAGTCAGTGATCCTTACCCTTATTAAACAGTGAATCTGTACAGTTACACATTGAGTTACATTAACCCTGAATATACAGTGACTATGTACAGTTACACAGTGAGTGATCCTTACCATGAATAAACAGTGACTCTGGACAGTTACACAGTGAGTGCTCCTTACCCTGAATAAGCAGTGACTCCATACAATTACACAGTGAGTGATCCTCACCTTGAATAAACAGTGACGCTGTACAGATACACAGTGAGTGATCCATACCCTGAATAAACAGTGCCTCTGTACCGTTACACAGTGAGTGATCCTCACCCTGAATAATCAGTGACTCTGTACAGTTACACATTGAGTGACCTTTACCCTGAATAAACAGTGACTCTGTACAGTTAAACAATGAGTGATCCTTACCCTGAATAAACAGTGACTCTGAATAGTTACACAGTGAGTGACCCTTACCCTGAATCACCAGTGACTCTGTACAGTTACACAGTGAGTGATCCTTACCCTGAATAAGCTGTGCCTCTGTACAGTTACACAGTGAGTGATCCTCAGCCTGAATAAACAGTTACTCTGTACAGTTACACAATTAGTGATCCTCACCTTGAATAAACAGTGACGCTGTACAGATACACAGTGAGTGATCCATACCCTGAATAAACAGTGCCTCTGTACCGTTACACAGTGAGTGATCCTCACCCTGAATAATCAGTGACTCTGTTCAGTTACACAGTGAGTGATTCTTCCCCTGAATAAACAGTGACTCTGTACAGTTACACAGTGAGTGATCCTTACCCTGAATAAACAGTGACTCTGTACAGTTACACAATGAGTGATCGTTACCCTAAATAAGCAGTGACTCTGCAAAGTTACACAGTGAGTGATCCTCACCCTGAATAAACAGTGACTCTGTACACTTACACAGTGAGTGATCCTTACGCTGAAGAAACAGTGAGTCTGTACAGTTACACAGTGTGTGATTCTCACCCTGAATAAACAGTGACTCTTTACAGTTACACAGTGAGTGATCCTTACCCTGAATAAACAGTGACTCTGTACAGTTACACAGTGAGTTATCCTTACCCAGAATAAACAGTGACTCTGTACAGTTACACAGTGAGTGATCCTTACCCTGAATACACAGTGACTCTGTACAGTTACACAGTGAGTTATCCTTACCCTGAATAAACAGTGACTCTGTACAGTTACACAGTGAGTGATCCTTACCCTGAATAATCAGTGACTCTGTACAGTAACACAGTGATTGACCCTTACCCTGAATAAACAGTGACTCTGTACAGTTACACAGTGAGTTACCCTTACACTGAATAAAAGGTGACTCTGTACAGTTACACTGTGAGTGATCCTCACCATTAATAAACAGTAACTCTGTACAGTTACACAGTGAGTGATCCTCACCTTGAATGAACAGTGACTCTGTACAGATACACAGTGAGTGATCCTTACCCTGAATAAACCGTGACTCTGTACAGTTACACAGTGAGTGATCCTTCCCCAGAATAAACAGTGAGCTGTACAGTTACACAGTGAGTGATCCTTACCCTGAATAAACAGTGACTCTGTACATTTACACAATGAGTGATCGTTACCCTGAATAAACAGTGACTCTGTACAGTTACACAGTGAGTGATCCTCAACCTGAATAAACAGTGACTCTGTACAGTTACACAGTGAGTGATCTTTACCCTGAAAAAACAGTGACTCTGTACAGTTACACAGTGAGTGATCCTCACCCTGAATAAACAGTGACTCTGTACATTTACACAGATAGTGATCCTTACCCTGAATAAACATTGACTCTGTACAATTACATAGTGAGTAATCCTCACCCTGAATAAACAGAGACTCTGTACAGTTACACAGTGAGTGATCCTCACCCTGATTAAGCAGTGACTCTGTACAGTTACACAGTGAGTGATCCTTACCGCGAATAAACAGTGACTCTATACAATTACACAGTGAGTGATCCTTACCCTGAATAAACAGTGACTCTGTACAGTTACACAGTGAGTGACCATTACCCTGAATAAACAGTGATTCAGTACAGTGACACAGTGAGTGATCCTTACCCTGAATAAACAGTGACTCTGTACAGTTACAGAGTGAGTGATCCTTTCCCTGAATAAACAGTGACTCTGTACAGTTACACAGTGAGTGATCCTTACCCTGAATAAACAGTGACTCTGTACAGTTACACAGTGAGTGACGTTTACCCAGAATAAAAAGTGACTCTGTACAGTTACACAATGAGTGACCATTTCCCTGAATAAACAGTGACTCTGTACAGGTAACTACTGAGTTTTCCTGACCCCAAATAACCAGTGCCTCTTACAGTTACGGAGTGAGTGGTCCTAAAAATGAACAACTATTGACTCTATCCATTACAGGAGAGAATGATCGACTGAATAATTGATCGTTACTCTGAATAGTCAGTGCCTCTGCACAGTTACACAGTGAATAGACCTAATCCTGAATAAACAGTGATTCCGTACAGTTACACAGTGAGTGACCCATACCCTGAATAAACAGTGACTCTGCACAGTTACAAAGTGAAAAGACGTAATCCAGAATAAACAGTGACTCTGTACAGTTACGCAGTGAGTGACCATTACCCAGAATAAACAGTGACTCTGTACAGTTACTCAGTGAGTGATCCTTACCCTGAATAAACAGTGACTCTGTACAGTTACACAATGAGTGATCCTTAACCTGAATAAACAGTGACTCTGTACAGTTACACAGTGAGTGATCCTTACCCTGAATAAACAGTGACACTGTACAGTTACACAGTGAGTGATCCTTACCCTGAATATACAGTGACACAGTACAGTTACACAGTGAGTGATCCTTATCCTGTATAAACAGTGACTCTGTACAGTTACACAGTGAGTGATCCTCACCCTGAATAAACAATTACTCTGTACAGTTACACAGTGAGTGATCCTTACCCTGAATAAAGAGTGACTCTGTACAGTTACACAGAGAGTGACCCTTTCACTGAATAAACAGTGACTCTGTACAGTTACACAGTCAGTGATCCTTACCCTTATTAAACAGTGAATCTGTACAGTTACACATTGAGTTACATTTACCCTGAATATACAGTGACTATGTACAGTTACACAGTGAGTGATCCTTACCATGAATAAACAGTGACTCTGGACAGTTACACAGTGAGTGACCCTTACACTGAATAAACAGTGGCTCTGTACAGTTACACAGTGAGTGATCCTTACCCTGAACAATCAGTGACTCTGTACAGTTACACAGTGAGTTATCCTTACCCTGAATAAACAGTGACACTGTACAGTTACACAGTGAGTGACCCTTTCACTGAATAAACAGTGACTCTGTACAGTTACACAGTGAGTGATCCTTACCCTGAATAAACAGTGACTCTGTACAGTTACACAGTGAGTGATCCTTACCCTGAATAAACAGTGACTCTGTACAGTTACACAGTGAGTGATCCTTAACCTGAATAATCAGTGACTCTGTACAGTTACAGAGTCAGTGATCCTTCCCCTGAATAAACAGTGACTCTGTACAGTAACACAGTAGTGAAACATCCCCTGAATAAAAGTGACACTGTACAGTTACACATTGAGTTATCCTTACCCTGAAAAAACAGTGACTCTGTACAGTTACATAGTGAGTGATCCTCATCCTGAATAAACAGTGACTCTGTACAGTTACACAGTGAGTGATCCTCACCCTGAATAAGCAGTGACTCTGTACAGTTACACAGTGAGTGAACCTTACCACGAATAAACAGTGACTCTGTACAGTTACACCGCGTGTGATCCTTACCCTGATTAAGCAGTGACTCTGTACAGTTACACAGTGAGTGAACCTTAAGCTGAATAAACAGTGACTCTGTACAGTTACACAGTGAGTGCTCCTTACCCTGAATAAGCAGTGACTCCATACAATTACACAGTGAGTGATCCTCACCTTGAATAAACAGTGACGCTGTACAGATACACAGTGAGTGATCCATACCCTGAATAAACAGTGCCTCTGTACCGTTACACAGTGAGTGATCCTCACCCTGAATAATCAGTGACTCTGTACAGTTACACATTGAGTGACCTTTACCCTGAATAAACAGTGACTCTGTACAGTTAAACAATGAGTGATCCTTACCCTGAATAAACAGTGACTCTGAATAGTTACACAGTGAGTGACCCTTACCCTGAATCACCAGTGACTCTGTACAGTTACACAGTGAGTGATCCTTACCCTGAATAAGCTGTGCCTCTGTACAGTTACACAGTGAGTGATCCTCAGCCTGAATAAACAGTTACTCTGTACAGTTACACAATTAGTGATCCTCACCTTGAATAAACAGTGACGCTGTACAGATACACAGTGAGTGATCCATACCCTGAATAAACAGTGCCTCTGTACCGTTACACAGTGAGTGATCCTCACCCTGAATAATCAGTGACTCTGTACAGTTACACAGTGAGTGATTCTTCCCCTGAATAAACAGTGACTCTGTACAGTTACACAGTGAGTGATCCTTACCCTGAATAAACAGTGACTCTGTACAGTTACACAATGAGTGATCGTTACCCTAAATAAGCAGTGACTCTGTAAAGTTACACAGTGAGTGATCCTCACCCTGAATAAACAGTGACTCTGTACACTTACACAGTGAGTGATCCTTACCCTGAAAAAACAGTGACTCTGAACAGTTACACAGTGAGTGATCCTTACGCTGAAGAAACAGTGAGTCTGTACAGTTACACAGTGAGTGATTCTCACCCTGAATAAACAGTGACTCTTTACAGTTACACAGTGAGTGATCCTTACCCTGAATAAACAGTGACTCTGTACAGTTACACAGTGAGTTATCCTTACCCAGAATAAACAGTGACTCTGTACAGTTACACAGTGAGTGATCCTTACCCTGAATACACAGTGACTCTGTACAGTTACACAGTGAGTTATCCTTACCCTGAATAAACAGTGACTCTGTACAGTTACACAGTGAGTGATCCTTACCCTGAATAATCAGTGACTCTGTACAGTAACACAGTGATTGACCCTTTCCCTGAATAAACAGTGACTCTGTACAGTTACACAGTGAGTTTCCCTTACACTGAATAAAAGGTGACTCTGTACAGTTACACTGTGAGTGATCCTCACCATTAATAAACAGTAACTCTGTACAGTTACACAGTGAGTGATCCTCACCTTGAATGAACAGTGACTCTGTACAGATACACAGTGAGTGATCCTTACCCTGAATAAACCGTGACTCTGTACAGTTACACAGTGAGTGATCCTTCCCCAGAATAAACAGTGAGCTGTACAGTTACACAGTGAGTGATCCTTACCCTGAATAAACAGTGACTCTGTACATTTACACAATGAGTGATCGTTACCCTGAATAAACAGTGACTCTGTACAGTTACAAAGTGAGTGATCCTCAACCTGAATAAACAGTGACTCTGTACAGTTACACAGTGAGTGATCTTTACCCTGAAAAAACAGTGACTCTGTACAGTTACACAGTGAGTGATCCTCACCCTGAATAAACAGTGACTCTGTACATTTACACAGATAGTGATCCTTACCCTGAATAAACATTGACTCTGTACAATTACATAGTGAGTAATCCTCACCCTGAATAAACAGAGACTCTGTACAGTTACACAGTGAGTGATCCTCACCCTGATTAAGCAGTGACTCTGTACAGTTACGCAGTGAGTGATCCTTACCGCGAATAAACAGTGACTCTATACAATTACACAGTGAGTGATCCTTACCCTGAATAAACAGTGACTCTGTACAGTTACACAGTGAGTGACCATTACCCTGAATAAACAGTGATTCAGTACAGTGACACAGTGAGTGATCCTTACCCTGAATAAACAGTGACTCTGTACAGTTACAGAGTGAGTGATCCTTTCCCTGAATAAACAGTGACTCTGTACAGTTACACAGTGAGTGATCCTTACCCTGAATAAACAGTGACTCTGTACAGTTACACAGTGAGTGACGTTTACCCAGAATAAAAAGTGACTCTGTACAGTTACACAATGAGTGACCATTTCCCTGAATAAACAGTGACTCTGTACAGGTAACTACTGAGTTTTCCTGACCCCAAATAACCAGTGCCTCTTACAGTTACGGAGTGAGTGGTCCTAAAAATGAACAACTATTGACTCTATCCATTACAGGAGAGAATGATCGACTGAATAATTGATCGTTACTCTGAATAGTCAGTGCCTCTGCACAGTTACACAGTGAATAGACCTAATCCTGAATAAACAGTGATTCCGTACAGTTACACAGTGAGTGACCCATACCCTGAATAAACAGTGACTCTGCACAGTTACAAAGTGAAAAGACGTAATCCAGAATAAACAGTGACTCTGTACAGTTACGCAGTGAGTGACCATTACCCAGAATAAACAGTGACTCTGTACAGTTACTCAGTGAGTGATCCTTACCCTGAATAAACAGTGACTCTGTACAGTTACACAATGAGTGATCCTTAACCTGAATAAACAGTGACTCTGTACAGTTACACAGTGAGTGATCCTTACCCTGAATAAACAGTGACACTGTACAGTTACACAGTGAGTGATCCTTACCCTGAATATACAGTGACACAGTACAGTTACACAGTGAGTGATCCTTATCCTGTATAAACAGTGACTCTGTACAGTTACACAGTGAGTGATCCTCACCCTGAATAAACAATTACTCTGTACAGTTACACAGTGAGTGATCCTTACCCTGAATAAAGAGTGACTCTGTACAGTTACACAGTGAGTGACCCTTTCACTGAATAAACAGTGACTCTGTACAGTTACACAGTCAGTGATCCTTACCCTTATTAAACAGTGAATCTGTACAGTTACACATTGAGTTACATTTACCCTGAATATACAGTGACTTTGTACAGTTACACAGTGAGTGATCCTTACCATGAATAAACAGTGACTCTGGACAGTTACACAGTGAGTGACCCTTACACTGAATAAACAGTGGCTCTGTACAGTTACACAGTGAGTGATCCTTACCCTGAATAATCAGTGACTCTGTACAGTTACACAGTGAGTTATCCTTACCCTGAATAAACAGTGACACTGTACAGTTACACAGTGAGTGACCCTTTCACTGAATAAACAGTGACTCTGTACAGTTACACAGTGAGTGATCCTTACCCTGAATAAACAGTGACTCTGTACAGTTACACAGTGAGTGATCCTTACCCTGAATAAACAGTGACTCTGTACAGTTACACAGTGAGTGATCCTTAACCTGAATAATCAGTGACTCTGTACAGTTACACAGTCAGTGATCCTTCCCCTGAATAAACAGTGACTCTGTACAGTAACACAGTAGTGAAACATCCCCTGAATAAAAGTGACACTGTACAGTTACACATTGAGATATCCTTACCCTGAAAAAACAGTGACTCTGTACAGTTACATAGTGAGTGATCCTCACCCTGAATAAACAGTGACTCTGTACAGTTACACAGTGAGTGATCCTCACCCTGAATAAGCAGTGACTCTGTACAGTTACACAGTGAGTGAACCTTACCACGAATAAACAGTGACTCTGTACAGTTACACCGCGTGTGATCCTTACCCTGATTAAGCAGTGACTCTGTACAGTTACACAGTGAGTGAACCTTAAGCTGAATAAACAGTGACTCTGTACAGTTACACAGTGAGTGCTCCTTACCCTGAATAAGCAGTGACTCCATACAATTACACAGTGAGTGATCCTCACCTTGAATAAACAGTGACGCTGTACAGATACACAGTGAGTGATCCATACCCTGAATAAACAGTGCCTCTGTACCGTTACACAGTGAGTGATCCTCACCCTGAATAATCAGTGACTCTGTACAGTTACACATTGAGTGACCTTTACCCTGAATAAACAGTGACTCTGTACAGTTAAACAATGAGTGATCCTTACCCTGAATAAACAGTGACTCTGAATAGTTACACAGTGAGTGACCCTTACCCTGAATCACCAGTGACTCTGTACAGTTACACAGTGAGTGATCCTTACCCTGAATAAGCTGTGCCTCTGTACAGTTACACAGTGAGTGATCCTCAGCCTGAATAAACAGTTACTCTGTACAGTTACACAATTAGTGATCCTCACCTTGAAATACAGTGACGCTGTACAGATACACAGTGAGTGATCCATACCCTGAATAAACAGTGCCTCTGTACCGTTACACAGTGAGTGATCCTCACCCTGAATAATCAGTGACTCTGTACAGTTACACAGTGAGTGATTCTTCCCCTGAATAAACAGTGACTCTGTACAGTTACACAGTGAGTGATCCTTACCCTGAATAAACAGTGACTCTGTACAGTTACACAATGAGTGATCGTTACCCTAAATAAGCAGTGACTCTGTAAAGTTACACAGTGAGTGATCCTCACCCTGAATAAACAGTGACTCTGTACACTTACACAGTGAGTGATCCTTACCCTGAAAAAACAGTGACTCTGAACAGTTACACAGTGAGTGATCCTTACGCTGAAGAAACAGTGAGTCTGTACAGTTACACAGTGAGTGATTCTCACCCTGAATAAACAGTGACTCTTTACAGTTACACAGTGAGTGATCCTTACCCTGAATAAACAGTGACTCTGTACAGTTACACAGTGAGTTATCCTTACCCAGAATAAACAGTGACTCTGTACAGTTACACAGTGAGTGATCCTTACCCTGAATACACAGTGACTCTGTACAGTTACACAGTGAGTTATCCTTACCCTGAATAAACAGTGACTCTGTACAGTTACACAGTGAGTGATCCTTACCCTGAATAATCAGTGACTCTGTACAGTAACACAGTGATTGACCCTTACCCTGAATAAACAGTGACTCTGTACAGTTACACAGTGAGTTACCCTTACACTGAATAAAAGGTGACTCTGTACAGTTACACTGTGAGTGATCCTCACCATTAATAAACAGTAACTCTGTACAGTTACACAGTGAGTGATCCTCACCTTGAATGAACAGTGACTCTGTACAGATACACAGTGAGTGATCCTTACCCTGAATAAACCGTGACTCTGTACAGTTACACAGTGAGTGATCCTTCCCCAGAATAAACAGTGAGCTGTACAGTTACACAGTGAGTGATCCTTACCCTGAATAAACAGTGACTCTGTACATTTACACAATGAGTGATCGTTACCCTGAATAAACAGTGACTCTGTACAGTTACACAGTGAGTGATCCTCAACCTGAATAAACAGTGACTCTGTACAGTTACACAGTGAGTGATCTTTACCCTGAAAAAACAGTGACTCTGTACAGTTACACAGTGAGTGATCCTCACCCTGAATAAACAGTGACTCTGTACATTTACACAGATAGTGATCCTTACCCTGAATAAACATTGACTCTGTACAATTACATAGTGAGTAATCCTCACCCTGAATAAACAGAGACTCTGTACAGTTACACAGTGAGTGATCCTCACCCTGATTAAGCAGTGACTCTGTACAGTTACACAGTGAGTGATCCTTACCGCGAATAAACAGTGACTCTATACAATTACACAGTGAGTGATCCTTACCCTGAATAAACAGTGACTCTGTACAGTTACACAGTGAGTGACCATTACCCTGAATAAACAGTGATTCAGTACAGTGACACAGTGAGTGATCCTTACCCTGAATGAACAGTGACTCTGTACAGTTACAGAGTGAGTGATCCTTTCCCTGAATAAACAGTGACTCTGTACAGTTACACAGTGAGTGACGTTTACCCAGAATAAAAAGTGACTCTGTACAGTTACACAATGAGTGACCATTTCCCTGAATAAACAGTGGCTCTGTACAGGTAACTACTGAGTTTTCCTGACCCCAAATAACCAGTGCCTCTTACAGTTACGGAGTGAGTGGTCCTAAAAATGAACAACTATTGACTCTATCCATTACAGGAGAGAATGATCGACTGAATAATTGATCGTTACTCTGAATAGTCAGTGCCTCTGCACAGTTACACAGCGAATAGACCTAATGCTGAATAAACAGTGATTCCGTACAGTTACACAGTGAGTGACCCATACCCTGAATAAACAGTGACTCTGCACAGTTACAAAGTGAAAAGACGTAATCCAGAATAAACAGTGACTCTGTACAGTTACGCAGTGAGTGACCATTACCCAGAATAAACAGTGACTCTGTACAGTTACTCAGTGAGTGATCCTTACCCTGAATAAACAGTGACTCTGTACAGTTACACAATGAGTGATCCTTAACCTGAATAAACAGTGACTCTGTACAGTTACACAGTGAGTGATCCTTACCCTGAATAAACAGTGACACTGTACAGTTACACAGTGAGTGATCCTTACCCTGAATATACAGTGACACAGTACAGTTACACAGTGAGTGATCCTTATCCTGTATAAACAGTGACTCTGTACAGTTACACAGTGAGTGATCCTCACCCTGAATAAACAATTACTCTGTACAGTTACACAGTGAGTGATCCTTACCCTGAATAAAGAGTGACTCTGTACAGTTACACAGTGAGTGACCCTTTCACTGAATAAACAGTGAATCTGTACAGTTACACAGTCAGTGATCCTTACCCTTATTAAACAGTGAATCTGTACAGTTACACATTGAGTTACATTTACCCTGAATATACAGTGACTATGTACAGTTACACAGTGAGTGATCCTTACCATGAATAAACAGTGACTCTGGACAGTTACACAGTGAGTGACCCTTACACTGAATAAACAGTGGCTCTGTACAGTTACACAGTGAGTGATCCTTACCCTGAATAATCAGTGACTCTGTACAGTTACACAGTGAGTTATCCTTACCCTGAATAAACAGTGACACTGTACAGTTACACAGTGAGTGACCATTTCACTGAATAAACAGTGACTCTGTACAGTTACACAGTGAGTGATCCTTACCCTGAATAAACAGTGACTCTGTACAGTTACACAGTGAGTGATCCTTACCCTGAATAAACAGTGACTCTGTACAGTTACACAGTGAGTGATCCTTAACCTGAATAATCAGTGACTCTGTACAGTTACACAGTCAGTGATCCTTCCCCTGAATAAACAGTGACTCTGTACAGTAACACAGTAGTGAAACATCCCCTGAATAAAAGTGACACTGTACAGTTACACATTGAGTTATCCTTACCCTGAAAAAACAGTGACTCTGTACAGTTACATAGTGAGTGATCCTCACCCTGAATAAACAGTGACTCTGTACAGTTACACAGTGAGTGATCCTCACCCTGAATAAGCAGTGACTCTGTACAGTTACACAGTGAGTGAACCTTACCACGAATAAACAGTGACTCTGTACAGTTACACCGCGTGTGATCCTTACCCTGATTAAGCAGTGACTCTGTACAGTTACACAGTGAGTGAACCTTAAGCTGAATAAACAGTGACTCTGTACAGTTACACAGTGAGTGCTCCTTACCCTGAATAAGCAGTGACTCCATACAATTACACAGTGAGTGATCCTTACCCTGAATAAACAGTGACTCTGTACAGTTACACAGTGAGTGAACCTTACCCAGAATAAACAGTGACTCTCTACAGTTACAGAGTGAGTGATCCTTACCCTGAATAAACAGTGACTCTGTACAGTTACACAGTGAGTGATCCTTACCCTGAATAAACAGTGACTCTGCACAGTTACACAGTGAGTGATCCTTACCCTGAATAAACTGTGACTCTGTACAGTTACACAGTGAGTGACTTTTACCCTGAATAAAAAGTGACTCTGTGCAGTTACACAATGAGTGACCATTACCTTGAATAAACATGGACTCTTTACAGCAAACCATTGAGTTTTCCTGACCCCAAATAACCAGTGCCTCTTACAGTTACAGAGTGAGTGGTTCAAAAAATGAATAAATATTGACTCTATACAGTACAGGAGTGAATGATCGAGTGAATAATTGATCATTACATAGAATAGTCAGTGCCTCGGCACAGTTACATGGTGAATAGACCTAATCCTGAATAAATAGTGACTGAACAGTTACACAGTGAGTGATCCTTACCCTGAATAAACAGTGAATCTCTACAGTTACAAAGTGAAAAGACCTAATCCTGAATAAACAGTGACTCTGTACAGTTACACAGTGAGTGATCCTTCCCCTGAATAAACAGTGACTCTGTAAAGTTACACAGTGAGTGAACCTTACCCTGAATAGACAGTGACTCTGTACAGTTACGCAGTGAGTGATCATTACACGGAATAAACAGTGACTCTGTACAGTTACACAGTGAATGATCGTTACCCTGAATAAACAGTGACTCTGTACATTACACACGGAGTGACCCTTTCCCTGAATAAACAGTGACTCTGTACAGTTACACAGTGAGTGACCCTTACCCTGAATAAACAGTGACTCTGTACAGTTACACAGTGAGTGAAACTTACCCTGAATAAACAGTGACACTGTACAGTTATACAATGAGTGATCCTCACCCTGAATAAACAGTGACTCTGTACATATACACAGTGAGTGATCGTTACCCTGAATAAACAGTGACTCTGTACAGTTACACAGTAAGTGATCCTTACCCTGAATAAACAGTGACTCTGTACAGTTACACAGTGAGTAACCCTTACCCTGAATAAACAGTGACTCTGTACAGTTACACAGTGAGTGATCCTTACCCTGAATAAACAGTGACTCTGTACAGTTACACAGTGAGTGATCCTTACCCTGAATAAACAGTGACTCTGTACAGTCACACAGAGTGACCCACAATCTGAATAAACAGTGACTCTGAACAGATACACAGTGAGTGACCCTTACCCTGAATAAACAGTGACTCTGTACAGTTACACAGTGAATAGACCTAGTCATGAATAAACAGTCATTCTGTACAGTTACACAGTGAGTGATACTTACCCTGAATAAACAGTGACTCTGTACATTTACACAGTGAGTGATTCTTACACTGAATAAACAGTGACTCTGTACAGTTACATAGTGAATGATCCTTCCCCTGAATAAACAGTGACTCTGTACAGTTACACAGTGAGTGATCCTTACCCTGAATAAACAGTGACTCTGTACAGTATCACAGTGAGTGACCCTTACGCTGAATAAACAGTGACTCTGTACAGTTACAAAGTGAGTGATCCTTACGCTGAATAAACAGTGACTCTGTACAGTTACACATTGAGTGACCTTTACCCTGAATAAACAGTGACTCTGTACATTTCCACAGTGAGTGATCCTTACCCTGAATAAACAGTGACTCTGTACAGTTACACAGTGAGTGACCCATACCCAGAATAAACAGTGACTCTGTACAGTTACATTGTGCTCGACCATTATCCTGAGTATTGATTGACTCTGTACAGTTACACAGTGAATAGACTTAGTCCTGAATAAACAGTGATTCAGTACAGTTACACAGTGAGTGATCCTTACCGTGAATATACAGTGACTCTGTACAGTTACACATTGAGTGACCCATACCCTGAATAAACAGTGACTCTGTACAGTTAAACAATGAGTGATCCTTACCCTGAATAAACAGTGACTCTGAATAGTTACACAGTGAGTGAACCTTACCCTGAATCACCAGTGACTCTGTACAGTTACACAGTGAGTGACCCTTACACTGAATAAAAGGTGACTCTGTACAGTTACACAGTGAGTGATCCTTACCCTGAATAAGCTGTGCCTCTGTACAGTTACACAGTGAGTGATCCTCAGCCTGAATAAACAGTTACTCTGTACAGTTACACAATGAGTGATCCTCACCTTGAATAAACAGTGACGCTGTACAGATACACAGTGAGTGATCCATACCCTGAATAAAAAGTGCCTCTGTACCGATGCACAGTGAGTGATCCTCACCCTGAATAATCAGTGACTCTGTACAGTTACACATTGAGTGACCTTTACCCTGAATAAACAGTGACTCTGTACAGTTAAACAATGAGTGATCCTTACCCTGAATAAACAGTGACTCTGAATAGTTACACAGTGAGTGACCCTTACCCTGAATCACCAGTGACTCTGTACAGTTACACAGTGAGTGATCCTTACCCTAAATAAGCTGTGCCTCTGTACAGTTACACAGTGAGTGATCCTCAGCCTGAATAAACAGTTAGTCTGTACAGTTACACAATTAGTGATCCTCACCTTGAATAAACAGTGACGCTGTACAGATACACAGTGAGTGATCCATACCCTGAATAAACAGTGCCTCTGTACCGTTACACAGTGAGTGATCCTCACCCTGAATAATCAGTGACTCTGTACAGTTACACAGTGAGTGATTCTTCCCCTGAATAAACAGTGACTCTGTACAGTTACACAGTGAGTGATCCTTACCCTGAATAAACAGTGACTCTGTACAGTTACACAATGAGTGATCGTTACCCTAAATAAGCAGTGACTCTGCACAGTTACACAGTGAGTGATCCTCACCCTGAATAAACAGTGACTCTGTACACTTACACAGATAGTGATCCTTACCCTGAAAAAACAGTGACTCTGAACAGTTACACAGTGAGTGATCATTACGCTGAAGAAACAGTGAGTCTGTACAGTTACACAGTGAGTGATTCTCACCCTGAATAAACAGTGACTCTTTACAGTTACACAGTGAGTGATCCTTACCCTGAATAAACAGTGACTCTGTACAGTTACACAGTGAGTGATCCTTCCCCTGAATAAACACTGACTCTGTACAGAAACACAGTGAGTGATCCTTACCCTGAATAAACACTGACTCTGTACAGTTACACAATGAGTGATCCTTACCCTGAATAAAAAGTGACTCTGTACAATTACAAAGTGAGTGACCATTACCCTGAATATACAGTGACTCTGTACAGTGACACAGTGAGTGATCCTTACCCTGAATAAACAGTGACTCTGTACAGTTACACAGTGAGTGATCCTCACAATGAATAAACAGTGACTCTGAACAGTTACACAGTGAGTGATCCTAACGCTGAATAAAAAATGACTCTGTGCAGTTACACCGTGAGTAATCCTTAACCTGAATAAACAGTGAATTTGTACAGTTACACAGTGAGTGATCCTTAACCTGTATAAACAGTGACTCTGTACAGTTACACAGTGAGTGACCATTAACCCTGAATAAAAAGTGACTCTGTACAGTTACAAAGTGAGTGAACATTACCCTGAATATACAGTGACTCTGTACAGTTACACAGTGAGTGATCCTTACCCTGAGTAAACAGTGACTCTGTACAGTTGCACAGTGTGTGACCCTTACCCTGAATAAACAGTGACTCTGTACAGTTACAAAGTGAGAGATCCTGACCCTGAATAAACAGTGCCTCTGTACAGTTACAAAGTGAGTGACCCTTACCCTGAATAGACAGTTACTCTGTACAGTTACACAGTGAGTGATCCTTACACTGAATAAACAGTGACTCTGTACAGTTACAAAGTGAGAGATCCTTACCCTGAATAAACTGTGTCTCTGTACAGTTACATAGTGAGTGACCATTACACTAAATATGCAGTGACTCTGTACAGTTACAAAGTGAATAGACCTAGTCCTGAATAAACAGTGATTCTGTACACTTACACAGTGAGTGATCTTTACCCTGAATAAACAGTGACTCTGTACAATTACACCATGAGTGATCTTTACCCTGAATAAACAGTGACTCTGTACAGTTACACAGTAAGTGATCCTTCCCCTGAATAAACACTGACTCAGCACAGAAACACAGTGAGTGATCCTTACCCTGAACAAACAGTGACTCTGTACAGTTACACAATAAGTGATCCTCACCCTGAATAAACTGTGATGCTGTACAGATACACAGTGAGTGACCCTTTCCCTGATTAAACAGTGACTCTGTACAGTTACACAGTGAGTGGTCCTCACCCTGAATAAACAATGACTCTGTACAGTTACACAGTGAGTGATCCATACCCTGATTAAACAGTAACTCTGTACAGTTTCACAGTGAGTGACCCTTACCCTGAATAAACATTGACTCTTTACAGTTGCACAGTGAGTGATCCTTACCCTGAATAAACAGTGACTCTGTGCAGTTAGACAGTGAGTGATCCTTACCCTGAATAAACAGTGACTCTGTGCAGTTACACAGTGAGTGATCCTTACCCTGAATAAACAGTGACTCTGTACAGTTACACAGTAAGTGATCCTTTCCCTAAATAAACAGTGACTCTGTACAGTTACACAGTGATTGACCCTTACCCTGAATAAACAGTGACTCTGTACAGTTACACAGTGAGTGATCCTTACCCTGAATAAACAGTGACTCTGTACAGTTACACAGTGAGTGACCCTTACCCTGAATAAACAGTGACTCTTTACAGTTACACAGTGAGTGATCCTCACCCTGAATTAACAGTGGCTCTGTACAGCTACACAGTGAGTGATCCTTCCCCTGAATAAACACTGACTCTGTACAGAAACACAGTGAGTGATCCTTACCCTGAATAAACACTGACTCTGTACAGTTACACAATGAGTGATTCTTACCCTGAATAAACAGTGACTCTGTACAGTTACACAGTGAGTGATCCTTACCCTTAATAAACAGTGACTCTGTACAGTTACACAGTGAGTGACCCTTACCCTGATTAAACAGTGAGTCTGAATAGTTACACAGTGAGTGATCATAACCCTGATTACACAGTGTCTCTTTACAGTTACACTGTGAGTGATCCTTACCCTGAATAAACAGTGACTCTGTACAGTTACACAATGAGTGATCCTCACCCTGAATAATCAGTGACTCTGTACAGTTACACAGTGAGTGATCGTTACCCTGAATAAACAGTGACTCGATACAATTAAACAGTGAGTGATCCTTACCCTGAATAAACAGTGACTCTGTACAGTTACACAGTGAGTGACCCTTACCCTGAATAAACAGTGACTCTGTACAGTAACACAGTTTGTGATCCTTACCCTGAATAAACAGAGACTCTGTACAGTTACACAGTGAGTGATCCTTACACTGAATAAACAGTGACTCTGTCCAGTCACACAGAGTGACCGTCACTCTGAATAAACAGTGACTCTGAACAGTTACACAGTGAGTGACCCTTACCCTGAACAAACAGTGACTCTGTACAGTTACACCGTGAGTGATCGTTAACCTGAATAAACAGTGATTCAGTACAGTTACACAGTGAGTGATCCTCACCCTTAATAAACAGTGACTCTGTACAGTTACACAGTGAGTTACGTTTACCCTCAATAAAAAGTGACTCTGTACAGTTACACAATGAGTGACCATTACCCTGAATAAAAAATGACTCTGTGCAGTTACACCGTGAGTAATCTTTAACCTGAATAAACAGTGACTCAGTAGAGTTACACAGTGAGTGATCCTTAACCTGAATTAACGGTGACTCTGTACAGTTACAGAGTGAGTGAACCTTACCCTGAATAAACAGTGACTCTGTACAGTTACACAGTGAGTGACCATAAACCCTGAATAAAAGGTGACTCTGTACAGTTACAAAGTGAGTGACCAGTACCCTGAATATAATGTGACTCTGTACAGTTACAGAGTGAGTGATCCTTACCCTGAATAAACAGTGACTCTGTACAATTACACAGTGAGTGACCCTTACCCTGAATAAACAGTGACTCTGTACAGTAAAACAGTGAGTGACCATTAACCCTGAATAAAAAGTGACTCTGTACAGTTACAAAGTGAGTGACCATTACCCTGAATATACAGTGACTCTGTACAGTTACACAGTGAGTAATCCTTACCCTGAATAAACAGTGACTCTGTACAGTTACATAGTTAGTGACCATTATACTAAATATGCACTGACTCTTTACAGTTACACAGTGAATAGACCTAGTCCTGAATAAACAGTGATTCTGTACAGTTACACAGTGAGTGATCTTTACCCTGAATAAACAGTGACTCTGTACAGTTACACAGTGAGTGATCTTAACCCTGAATAAACAGTGACTCTGTGCAGTTACACAGTGAGTGATCCTTCCCCTGAATAAACACTGACTCAGTACAGAAACACAGTGAGTGATCCTTACCCTGAACAAACAGTGACTCTGTACAGTTACACAATGAGTGATCCTCACCCTGAATAAACAGTGATGCTGTACAGTTACAAGTGAGTGACCCTTTCCCTGATTAAACAGTGACTCTGTACAGTTACACAGTGAGTGGTCCTCACCCTGAATAAACAATGACTCTGTACAGTTACACAGTGAGTGACCCTTACCCTGAATAAACATTGACGCTTTACAGTTACACAGTGAGTGATCCTTACCCTGAACAAATAGTGACTCTGTACAGTTACACATTGAGTGATCCTTACCCTGAATAAACAGTGACTCTGTACAGTTACACAGTGAGTGATCCTTACCCTGAATAAACAGTGACTCTGTGCAGTTACACAGTGAGTGATCCTTACCCTGAATAAACAGTGACTCTGTACAGTTAGACAGTGAGTGATCCTTACCCTGAATAAACAGTGACTCTGCACAGTTACACAGTGAGTGATCCTTACCCTGAATAAATAGTGACTCTGTACAGTTACACAGTGAGTGACCCTTACCCTGAATAAACAGTGACTCTGTACAGTTACACAGTGAGTGATCCTTACCCTGAATAAACAGTGACTCTGTACAGTTACACAGTGAGTGACCCTTACCCTGAATAAACAGTGACTCTGTACAGTTACACAGTGAGTGATTCTCATCCTGAATAAACAGTGACTCTGTACAGATACACAGTGAGTGATTCTAACCCTGAATAAACAGGGCCTATGTACAGTTACACAGTGAGTGATCCTTACCCTGAATAAACAGTGACTCTGTACAGTTACACAGTGAGTGATCCTTCCCCTGAATAAACGGTGACTCTGTACAGTAACACAGTGTGTGACCCTTACCCTGAATAAACAGTGACTCTGTACAGTTACACAGTGATTGACCCTAACCCTGAATAAACAGTGACTCTGAACAGTTACACAGTGAGTGATTCTAACCCTGAATAAACAGTGCCTCTGTACAGTTACACTGTGAGTGATCCTTACCCTGAATAAACAGTGACTCTGTACAGTTACACAATGAGTCATACTCACCCTGAATAAACAGTGACTCTGTACAGTTACACAGTGAGTGATCGTTACCCTGAATAAACAGTGACTCGATACAATTACACAGTGAGTGATCATTACCCTGAATAAACAGTGATTCTGTACAGTTACACAGTGAGTGATCCTTACCCTGAATAAACAGTGACTCTGTATAGTCACACAGTGAGTGATCCTTACCCAGAATAAACAGTGACTCTGTACAGTTACACAGTGAATGATTCTTACCCTGAATAAACAGTGACTCTGTCCAGTCACACAGAGTGACCCTCACTCTGAATAAACAGAGACTCTGAACAGTTACACAGTGAGTGACCCTTACCCTGAATAAACAGTGACTCTTTACAGTTACACCGTGAGTGATCGTTAACATGAATAAACAGTGATTCAGTACAGATACACAGTGAGTGATCCTCTCCCTGAATAAACAATGACTCTGTACAGTTACAAAGTGATTGATCCTTACCCTGAATAAACAGTGACTCTGTACAGTTACACAATGAGTGACCATTACCCTGAATAAAAAATGACTCTGTGCAGTTACACCGTGAGTAATCCTTAACCTGAATAAACAGTGACTCTGTAGAGTTACACAGTGAGTGACCCTTACCCTGAATAAACAGTGACTCTGTACAATTACACAGTGAGTGACCTTTAACCCTGAATAAAAAGTGACTCTGTACAATTACAAAGTGAGTGACCATTACCCTGAATATACAGTGACTCTGTACAGTGACACAGTGAGTGATCCTTACCCTGAATAAACAGTGACTCTGTACAGTTACACAGTGAGTGATCCTCACAATGAATAAACAGTGACTCTGAACAGTTACACAGTGAGTGATCCTAACCCTGAATAAAAAATGACTCTGTGCAGTTACACCGTAAGTAATCCTTAACCTGAATAAACAGTGACTCGGTACAGTTACACAGTGAGTGATTCTTAACCTGTATAAACAGTGACTCTGTACAGTTACAGAGTGAGTGATCCTTACACTGAATAAACAGTGACTCAGTACAGTTACACAGTGAGTGACCATTAACCCTGAATAAAAAGTGACTCTGTACAGTTACAAAGTGAGTGACCATTACCCTGAATATACAGTGACTCTGTACAGTTAAACAGTGAGTGATCCTTAGCCTGAGTAAACAGTGACTCTGTACAGTTGCACACTGAGTGACCCTTACCCTGAATAAACAGTGACTCTTTACAGTTACACAGTGAGTGATCCTTGCCCTGAATAAACAGGGTCTCTGTACAGTTACACAGTGAGTGACCCTTACCCCCAATAAACAGTGACTCTGTACAGTTACAGAGTGAGTGATTCTCACCCTGAATAAACAGTGACTCTGTACAGTTACACAGTGAGTGATCCTAACCCTGAATAAACAGTGCCTCTGTACAGTTACACTGTGAGTGATCCTTACCCTGAATAAACATTGACAGTGTACAGTTACACAGTGAGTGATCCTTCCCCTGAATAAACAGTGACTCTGTACAGTTACACAGTGAGTGACCCTTACCCTGAATAAACAGTGACTCTGTACATTTACACAGTGAGTGACCCTTACCCTGAATAAACAGTGACTCTGTACATTTAAACAGTGAGTGATCCTCACCCTGAATAAACAGTGACTCTGTACAGTTACACAGTGAGTGATCCTTCCCCTGAATAAACACTAACTCTGTACAGAAACACAGTGAGTGATCCTGACCCTGAATAAACAGTGACTCTGAACAGTTACACAGTGAGTGATCCTAACCCTTATTAAACAGTGCCTCCTTACAGTTACACTGTGAGAGATCCTCACCCTGAATAAACAGTGACTCTGGACAGTTACAAAGTGAGTGATCGTTACCCTGAATAAACAGTGACTCTATACTATTACACAGTGAGTGATCCTTACCCTGAATAAACATTGACTCTGTACAGTTACACAGTGAGTGACCCTTAGCCTGAATAAACAGTGACTCTGTACAGTTACACAGAGAGTGATCCTTACCCTGAATAAACAGTGACTCTGTACAGTTACACAGTGAGTGATCCTAACCCTGAATAAACAGTGACTCTGTACAGTCACACAGAGTGACCCTCACTCTGAATAAACAGTGACTCTGAACAGTTACACAGTGAGTGACCCTTACCCTGAATAAATAGTGAATCTGTACAGTTACACAGTGAGTGATCGTTACCCTGAATAAACAGTGACTCAGTACAGTTACACAGTGAGTGGTACTCACCCTGAATAAACAGTGACTCTGTACAGTAACACAGTGAGTGACCCTTACCCTGAATAAACATTGACTCTGTACAGTTACAAAGTGAGTGATCCTTCCCCTGAATAAACAGTTACTCTGTACAGTTACACAGTGAGTGACGTTTACCCTCCATAAAAAGTTTCTCTGTACAGTTACACAATGAGTGACCATTACCCTGAATAAAAAATGACTCTGGACAGTTACACTGTGAGTGATCCTTAACCAGAATAAACAGTGACTCTGTACAGTTACTCAGTGAGTGATCCTTACCCTGAATAAACAGTGACTCTGTACAGTTAGACAGTGAGTGAACATTACCCTGAATATACAGTGACTCTGTACAGTTACACAGTGAGTGATCCTTTCGCTGAATTAACTGTGTCTCTGTACAGTTACACAGAGAGTGACCATTACCCTGAATATACAGTGACTCTGTACAGTTACACAGTGAATGATCCTAACCCTGAATAAACAGTGAATCTGTACAGTTACACAGAGAATAGACCTAGTCCTGAATAAACAGTGATTCTGTACAGTTACACAGTGAGTGATACTTACCCTGAATAAACATTGACACTGCACAGTTACACATTGAGTGATCCTTACGCTGAATAAACAGTGACTCTGTACAGTTACACAGTGAGTGATCCTTCCCCTGAATAAGCATTGACTCTGTACAGTTACACAGTGAGTGACCCTTACCCTGAATAAACAGTGACTCTGTACAGTTAAACAGTGAGTGATCCTCACCCTGAATAAACAGTGACTCTGTACAGTTACACAGTGAGTGATCCTTCCCCTGAATAAACACTAACTCTGTACAGAAACACAGTGAGTGATCCTGACCCTGAATAAACAGTGACTCTGAACAGTTACACAGTGAGTGATCCTAACCCTGATTAAACAGTGCCTCCGTACAGTTACACTGTGAGTGATCCTTACCCTGAATAAACAGTGACTCTGTACAGTTACAAAGTGAGTGATCCTAACCCTGAATAAACAGTGACTCTGTACAGTCACACAGAGTGACCCTCACTCTGAATAAACAGTGACTCTGAACAGTTACACAGTGAGTGATCCTTACCCTGAATAAATAGTGAATCTGTACAGTTACACAGTGAGTGATCGTTACCCTGAATAAACAGTGACTCCGTACAGTTACACAGTGAGTGGTCCTCACCCTGAATAAACAGTGACTCTGTACAGTTACAAAGTGAGTGATCCTTCCCCTGAATAAACAGTTACTCTGTACAGTTACACAGTGAGTGACGTTTACCCTCCATAAAAAGTTTCTCTGTACAGTTACACAATGAGTGACCATTACCCTGAACAAAAAATGATTCTGGACAGTTACACTGTGAGTGATCCTTAACCTGAATAAACAGTGACTCTGTACAGTTACACAGTGAGTGATCCTTACCCTGAATAAACAGTGACTCTGTACAGTTAGACAGTGAGTGAACATTACCCTGAATATACAGTGACTCTGTACAGTTAGACAGTGAGTGATCCTTTCGCTGAATTAACTGTGTCTCTGTACAGTTACACAGAGAGTGACCATTACCCTGAATATACAGTGACTCTGTACAGTTACACAGTGAATGATCCTTACCCTGAATAAACAGTGAATCTGTACAGTTACACAGAGAATAGACCTAGTCCTGAATAAACAGTGATTCTGTACAGTTACACAGTGAGTGATACTTACCCTGAATAAACATTGACACTGTACAGTTACACATTGAGTGATCCTTACGCTAAATAAACAGTGACTCTGTACAGTTACACAGTGAGTGATCCTTCCCCTGAATAAGCATTGACTCTGCACAGTTCCACAGTGAGTGATCCTCACCCTGAATATAAAGTAACTCTATACAGTTACACAGTGAGTGATCTTTACCGTGAATAAACAGTGCCTCTGTACAGTTACACAGTGAGAGATCCTCACCCTGAATAAACAGTACCTCTGTACAGTTACAAAGTGAGTGACCCTTATCCTGAACAGGCAGTTACTCTATACAGTTACACAGTGAGTGATCCTTACACTGAATAAACAGTGACTCTGAACAGTTAAAAAGTGAGTGATCCTTACCCTGAATAAACTGTGTCTCTGTACAGTTACATAGTGAGTGAGCATTACCCTGAATATGCAGTGACTCTGTACAGAAACACAGTGAGTGATCCTTACACTGAACAAACAGTGACTCTGTACAGTTACACAGTGAGTGATCCTCACCCTGAATAAACAGTGATGCTGTTAAGTTACACAGTGAGTGATCCTTGCCCTGATTAAACAGTGACTCTGCACAGTTACACAGTGGGTGATCCTTACCCTGAATAAACAGTGACTCTGTAGAGTTACACAGTGAGTGACCCTTTCCCTGATTAAACAGTGACTCTGTACAGTTACACAGTGAGTGGTCCTCACCCTGAATAAACAATGAGTCTGTACAGTTTCACAGTGAGTGATCCTTACCATGAATAAACATTGACTCTGTACAGTTACACAGTGAGTGATCCCTACCCTGAATAAACAGTGACTCTGTACTGTTACACAGTGAGTGATCCTTACCCTGAATAAACATTGACTCTGTACAGTTACACAGTGAGTGATCCCTACCCTGAATAAACAGTGACTCTGTACTGTTACACAGTGAGTGATCCTTACCCTGAATAAACAGTAACTCTGTGCAGTTACACAGTGAGTGATTCTTACCCTGAATAAACAGTGTCTCTGTGCAGTTACACAGTGAGTGATCCTTACCCGGAATAAACATTGACTCTGTACAGTTACACAGTGAGTGATCCTTACCCTGAATAAACAGTGACTCTGTACAGTTACACAGTGAGTGACCCTTACCCTGAATAAACAGTGATTCTGTACAGTTACACAATGAGTGATTCTCACCCTGAATAAGCAGTGACTCTGTACAGTTACACAGTGAGTGATCCTTACCCAGAATAAACAGTGACGCAGTACAGATACACAGTGAGTGACCCTTACCCTGAAAAAACAGTGACTCAATACAGTTACACAGTGAGTGACCATTACCCTGAATAAACACTGACTCTGAACATTACACAGTGAGTGATCCCTCCACTGAATAAAAAGTGACTCTGTACATTTATACAGTGAGTGATCCTTACCCTGAATAAACAGTGACTCTGTACATTAACACAGTGAGTGATCCTTACACTGAATAAACATTGACTCTGTACAATTACACAGTGAGTGATCCTTCCCCTGAATAAACGCTGACTCTGTACAGTTACACAGTGAGTGATCCTTACCCTGAATAAACAGTGACTCTGTACAGTTACACAATGAGTGACCCTTATCCTGAATAGACAGTTACTCTGTACAGTTACACAGTGAGTGATCCTTACACTGAATAAACAGTGACTCTGTACAGTTACAAAGTGAGTGATCCTTACCCTGAATAAACTGTGTCCCTGTACAGTTACATAGTGAGTGAGCATTACCCTGAATATGCAGTGACTCTGTACAGTTACACAGTGAATAGACCAAGTCCTGAATAAACAGTGACTCTGTACAGTTACACAGTGAGTGATCTTTACCCTGAATAAACAGTGAGTCTATACAGTTACACATTGAGTGACCTTTACCCTGAATAAACAGTGACTCTGTACAGTTATACAGTGAGTGATTCTCACCCTGAATAAACAGTGACTCTGTACAGTTACACAGTGAGTGATCCTTACCCAGAATAAACAGTGATTCTGTACAGTTACACAGTGAGTGACCCTTACCCTGAATAAACAGTGATTCTGTACAGTTACACAGTGAGTGATTCTCACCCTGAATAAACAGTGACTCTGTACAGTTACACAGTGAGTGATCCTTACCCAGAATAAACAGTGACTCAGTACAGATACACAGTGAGTGACCCTTACCCTGAAAAAAAAGTGACTCAGTACAGTTACACAGTGAGTGACCATTACCCTGAATAAACACTGACTCTGAACATTACACAGTGAGTGATCCCTCCACTGAATAAAAAGTGACTCAGTACATTTACACAGTGAGTGATCCTTACCCTTAATAAACAGTGACTCTGTACATTAACACAGTGAGTGATCCTTACACTGAATAAACATTGACTCTGTACAATTACACAGTGAGTGATCCTTACCCTGAATAAACACTGACTCTGTACAGAAACACAGTGAGTGATCCTTACCCTGAATAAACAGTGAGTCTGTACAGTTACACAATGAGTGATCCTTACCCTGAATAAACAGTGACTCTGAACAGTTACACAGTGAGTGATCCTTACCCTTAATAAACAGTGACTCTGTACAGTTACACAGTGAGTGACCCTTACCCTGAATAAAAAGTGACTCTGTACAGTTACACAGTGAGTGATCTTTACCGTGAATAAACAGTGCCTCTGTACAGTTACACAGTGAGAGATCCTCACCCTGAATAAACAGTACCTCTGTACAGTTACAAAGTGAGTGACCCTTATCCTGAACAGACAGTTACTCTGTACAGTTACACAGTGAGTGATCCTTACACTGAATAAACAGTGACTCTGAACAGTTAAAAAGTGAGTGATCCTTACCCTGAATAAACTGTGTCTCTGTACAGTTACACAGTGAATAGACCTAGTCCTGAATAAAGAGTGATTCTGTACAGTTACACAGTGAGTGATCTTTACCCTGAATAAACAGTGAGTCTTTACAGTTACACATTGAGTGACCTTTACCCTGAATAAACAGTGACTCTGTACAGTTACACAGTGAGTGATCCTTCCCCTGAATAAACACTGACTCTGTACAGAAACACAGTGAGTGATCCTTACACTGAACAAACAGTGACTCTGTACAGTTACACAGTGAGTGATCCTCACCCTGAATAAACAGTGATGCTGTTAAGTTACACAGTGAGTGATCCTTACCCTGATTAAACAGTGACTCTGCACAGTTACACAGTGGGTGATCCTTACCCTGAATAAACAGTGACTCTGTAGAGTTACACAGTGAGTGACCCTTTCCCTGATTAAACAGTGACTCTGTACAGTTACACAGTGAGTGGTCCTCACCCTGAATAAACAATGAGTCTGTACAGTTTCACAGTGAGTGATCCTTACCATGAATAAACATTGACTCTGTACAGTTACACAGTGAGTGATCCCTACCCTGAATAAACAGTGACTCTGTACTGTTACACAGTGAGTGATCCTTACCCTGAATAAACATTGACTCTGTACAGTTACACAGTGAGTGATCCCTACCCTGAATAAACAGTGACTCTGTACTGTTACACAGTGAGTGATCCTTACCCTGAATAAACAGTAACTCTGTGCAGTTACACAGTGAGTGATTCTTACCCTGAATAAACAGTGTCTCTGTGCAGTTACACAGTGAGTGATCCTTACCCGGAATAAACATTGACTCTGTACAGTTACACAGTGAGTGATCCTTACCCTGAATAAACAGTGACTCTGTACAGTTACACAGTGAGTGACCCTTACCCTGAATAAACAGTGATTCTGTACAGTTACACAATGAGTGATTCTCACCCTGAATAAGCAGTGACTCTGTACAGTTACACAGTGAGTGATCCTTACCCAGAATAAACAGTGACGCAGTACAGATACACAGTGAGTGACCCTTACCGTGAAAAAACAGTGACTCAATACAGTTACACAGTGAGTGACCATTACCCTGAATAAACACTGACTCTGAACATTACACAGTGAGTGATCCCTCCACTGAATAAAAAGTGACTCTGTACATTTATACAGTGAGTGGTCCTTACCCTGAATAAACAGTGACTCTGTACATTAACACAGTGAGTGATCCTTACACTGAATAAACATTGACTCTGTACAATTACACAGTGAGTGATCCTTCCCCTGAATAAACACTGACTCTGTACAGAAACACAGTGAGTGATCCTTACCCTGAATAAACAGTGACTCTGTACAGTTACACAATGAGTGACCCTTATCCTGAATAGACAGTTACTCTGTACAGTTACACAGTGAGTGATCCTTACACTGAATAAACAGTGACTCTGTACAGTTACAAAGTGAGTGATCCTTACCCTGAATAAACTGTGTCCCTGTACAGTTACATAGTGAGTGAGCATTACCCTGAATATGCAGTGACTCTGTACAGTTACACAGTGAATAGACCAAGTCCTGAATAAACAGTGACTCTGTACAGTTACACAGTGAGTGATCTTTACCCTGAATAAACAGTGAGTCTATACAGTTACACATTGAGTGACCTTTACCCTGAATAAACAGTGACTCTGTACAGTTATACAGTGAGTGATTCTCACCCTGAATAAACAGTGACTCTGTACAGTTACACAGTGAGTGATCCTTACCCAGAATAAACAGTGATTCTGTACAGTTACACAGTGAGTGACCCTTACCCTGAATAAACAGTGATTCTGTACAGTTACACAGTGAGTGATTCTCACCCTGAATAAACAGTGACTCTGTACAGTTACACAGTGAGTGATCCTTACCCAGAATAAACAGTGACTCAGTACAGATACACAGTGAGTGACCCTTACCCTGAAAAAAAAGTGACTCAGTACAGTTACACAGTGAGTGACCATTACCCTGAAAAAACACTGACTCTGAACATTACACAGTGAGTGATCCCTCCACTGAATAAAAAGTGACTCTGTACATTTACACAGTGAGTGATCCTTACCCTTAATAAACAGTGACTCTGTACATTAACACAGTGAGTGATCCTTACACTGAATAAACATTGACTCTGTACAATTACACAGTGAGTGATCCTTACCCTGAATAAACACTGACTCTGTACAGAAACACAGTGAGTGATCCTTACCCTGAATAAACAGTGAGTCTGTACAGTTACACAATGAGTGATCCTTACCCTGAATAAACAGTGACTCTGAACAGTTACACAGTGAGTGATCCTTACCCTTAATAAACAGTGACTCTGTACAGTTACACAGTGAGTGACCCTTACCCTGAATAAAAAGTGACTCTGTACAGTTACACAGTGAGTGATCCTAACCCTGAATAAACAGTGACTCTGAAAAGTTACACAGTGAGTGATACTAACCCTGAATAAACGGTGCCACTGTACAGTTACACTGTGAGTGATCCTTAACCAGAATTAACAGTGACTCTGTACAGTTACACAATGAGTGATACTCACCCTGAATAAACAGTGACTCTGTACAGTTACACAGTGAGTGATCATTACCCTGAATAAACAGTGACTCTGTACAGTTACACAGTGAGTGATCCTTACCCTGTATATCAGTCACTCTGTCCAGTCACACAGAGTGACCCTCACTCAGAATAAACAGTGACTCTGTACAGTTACACACTGAGTGACCCTTACCCTAATGAATAAACAGTGACTCTGTACAGTTACACAGTGAGTGATCCTTACCCTGAATAAATAGTGACTCTGCACAGTTACACAGTGAGTTACGTTTACCCTCAATAAAAAGTGACTCTGCACAGTTACACAATGAGTGAACATTTCCCTGAATAAAAAATGACTCTGTACAGTTACACCGTGAGTGATACTTATCCTGAAAAACAGTGACTCTTTACAGTTACACAGTGAGTGATCCTTAACCTGAATAAACAGTGACTCTGTACAGTTACAGACTGAGTGATCCTTACCCTGAATATACAGTGACTCTGTACAGTTACAAAGTGAGTGACCCTTACCCAGAATAAACTGTGTCTCTGTACAGTTACACAGAGAGTGACCATTACCCTGAATATACAGTGACTCTGTACAGTAACACAGTGAGTGCTTCTTACGCTGAATAAACAGTGACTCTGTACAGTTACAAAGTAAGTGACCCTGACCCTGAATAGACAGTTACTCTGTACAGTTACACAGTGAGTGATCCTTACACTGAATAAACAGTGACTCTGTACATTTACATAGTGAGTGACCATTACCCTGAATAAACAGTAACTCTGTGCAGTTACACAATGAGTGATCCTTACCCTGAATAAACAATGACTCTGTACAGTTTCACAGTGAATGATCTTTACCCTGAATAAACAGTCACTCTGTGCAGTTACACATTGAGTGACCTTTACCCTGAATAAACAGTGACTCTGTACAGTTACACAGTGAGTGATCCTTCCCCTGAATAAACACTGACCCTGTACAGAAACACAGTGAGTGAACCTTACCCTGAATAAACAGTGACTCTGTACAGTTACACAATGAGTGATCCTCACCCTGAATAAACAGTGACTCTGTACAGTTACACAGTGAGTGACCCTTACCCTTAATAAACAGTGACTCTGTACAGTTACAAAGTGAGTGACCCTTATCCTGAACAGACAGTTACTCTGTACAGTTACACAGTGAGTGATCCTTACACTGAATAAACAGTGACTCTGAACAGTTAAAAAGTGAGTGATCCTTACCCTGAATAAACTGTGTCTCTGTACAGTTACACAGTGAATAGACCTAGTCCTGAATAAAGAGTGATTCTGTACAGTTACACAGTGAGTGATCTTTACCCTGAATAAACAGTGAGTCTATACAGTTACACATTGAGTGACCTTTACCCTGAATAAACAGTGACTCTGTACAGTTACACAGTGAGTGATCCTTCCCCTGAATAAACACTGACTCTGTACAGAAACACAGTGAGTGATCCTTACACTGAACAAACAGTGACTCTGTACAGTTACACAGTGAGTGATCCTCACCCTGAATAAACAGTGATGCTGTTAAGTTACACAGTGAGTGATCCTTACCCTGATTAAACAGTGACTCTGCACAGTTACACAGTGGGTGATCCTTACCCTGAATAAACAGTGACTCTGTAGAGTTACACAGTGAGTGACCCTTTCCCTGATTAAACAGTGACTCTGTACAGTTACACAGTGAGTGGTCCTCACCCTGAATAAACAATGAGTCTGTACAGTTTCACAGTGAGTGATCCTTACCATGAATAAACATTGACTCTGTACAGTTACACAGTGAGTGATCCCTACCCTGAATAAACAGTGACTCTGTACTGTTACACAGTGAGTGATCCTTACCCTGAATAAACATTGACTCTGTACAGTTACACAGTGAGTGATCCCTACCCTGAATAAACAGTGACTCTGTACTGTTACACAGTGAGTGATCCTTACCCTGAATAAACAGTATCTCTGTGCAGTTACACAGTGAGTGATTCTTACCCTGAATAAACAGTGTCTCTGTGCAGTTACACAGTGAGTGATCCTTACCCGGAATAAACATTGACTCTGTACAGTTACACAGTGAGTGATCCTTACCCTGAATATACAGTGACTCTGTACAGTTACAAAGTGAGTGACCCTTACCCTGAATAAACTGTGTCTCTGTACAGATACACAGAGAGTGACCATTACCCTGAATATACAGTGACTCTGTACAGTTACACAGTGAGTGCTTCTTACGCTGAATAAACAGTGACTCTGTACAGTTACAAAGTAAGTGACCCTGACCCTGAATAGACAGTTACTCTGTACACTTACACAGTGAGTTATCCTTACACTGAATAAACAGTGACTCTGTACAGTTACAAAGTGAGTGATCCTTACCCTGAATAAACTGTGTCTCTGTACATTTACATAGAGAGTGACCATTACCCTGAATAAACAGTTACTCTGTACAGTTACACAATGAGTGATCCTTACCCTGAATAAACAGTGACTCTGTACAGTTACACAATGAGTGATCTTTACCCTGAATAAACAGTGACTCTGTACAGTTTCACAGTGAATGATCTTTACCCTGAATAAACAGTCACTCTGTGCAGTTACACATTGAGTGACATTTACCCTGAATAAACAGTGACTCTGTACAGTTACACAGTGAGTGATCCTTCCCCTGAATAAACACTGACCCTGTACAGAAACACAGTGAGTGAACCTAACCCTGAATAAACAGTGACTCTGTACAGTTACACAATGAGTGATCCTCACCCTGAATAAACAGTGACTCTGTACAGTTACACAGTGAGTGACCCTTACCCTGAATAAACAGTTACTCTGTACAGTTACACAATGAGTGATCCTTACCCTGAATAAACAGTGACTCTGTACAGTTACACAATGAGTGATCCTCACCCTGAATAAACAGTGACGCTGTACAGTAACACAGTGAGTGATACTTACCCTGATTAAACAGTGACTCTGTACAGTTACACAGTGAGTGATCCTTACCCTGAATAAACAGTGACTCTGCAGAGTTACACAGTGAGTGACTCTTTCCATGATTAAACAGTGACTCTGTACAGTTAAGCAGTGAGTGGTCCTCACCCTGAATAAACAGTGACTCTGTACAGTTTCACAGTGATTGATCCTTACCCTGATTAAACAGTGACTCTGTACAGTTTCACAGTGAGTGACCATTACCCTGAATAAACATTGACTCTGTACAGTTACACAGTGAGTGATCTTTACCCTGATTAAACAGTGACCCTGCACAGTTACACAGTGAGTGATCCTTACCCTGAATAAACAGTGACTCTGTGCAGTTACACAGTGAGTGACACTTATCCTGAATAAACATTGACTCTGTACAGTTACACAGTGAGTGAACCTTACCCTGAATAAACAGTGACTCTGTACAGTTAAACAGTGAGTGACCCTTACCCTGAATAAACAGTGACTCTGTACAGTTACACAGTGAGTGATCATTACCCTGAATAAACAGTGACTCTGTACAGTTACACAGTGAGTGACGCTTACCCTGAATAAACAGTGACTTTGTACAGTTACACAGTGAGTGATCCTTACCCTGAATAAACAGTGCCTCTGTACAGTTACACTGTGAATGATCCTTACCCTGAATAAACTGTGACTCTCTACAGTTACACAGTGAGTGACCCTTCACCTGAATAAACAGTGACTCTGTACAGTTACACAGTGAGTGACCCTTACGCTGAATAAACAGTGGCTCTGTACAGTAACACAGTGAGTGACGGCTACCCTGAACAAACAGTGACTCTGTACAGTAACACAGTGACTGATCCTCACCCTGAATAAACAGTGACTCTTTACAGATTCACAGTGAGTGATCCTTACCCTGAATAAACAATGCCTCTGTACAGTTACACAGTGAGTGATCCTCACCCTGAATAAAAAGAGACTCTGTACAGTTATACAGTGAGTGATGCTTCCCCTGAATAAACGGTGACTCTGTACAGTTACACAGTGAGTGACCCATACCCTAATGAATAAACAGTGACTCCGTACAGTTACACAGTGAGTGATCCTAGCCCTGAATAAACAGTGACTCTGTACAGTTACACAGTGAGTGATCCTTACCCTGAATAAACAGTGATTCTTTACAGTTACACAGTGACTGGTTCTTATCCAACTGAATAAACAGTGACTCTGTAAAGTTACACAGTGAGTGATTATTACCCTGCTGTATAAACAGTGACTCTGTACAGTTACACAGTAAGTGACCCATACCCTAATGAATAAACAGTGATTCCGTACAGTTACACAGTGAGTGATCCTTACCCTGAATAAACAGTGACTCTGTAAAGTTACACAGTGAGTGACCCTTACCCTGAACAAACAGTTACTCTGTACAATTACACAGTGAGTGATCCTTTCCCTGAATAAACAGTGACTCTGTACAGATACAAAGTGAGTGATCCTTACACTGAATAGACAGTTACTCCGTACAGTTACACAGTGAATACACCTAGTCCTGAATAAACACTGATTCTGTACAGATACAAAGTGAGTGATCCTTACCCTGAATAAAAAATTACTCTGTACAGTTACACTGTGAGTGATCCTTAACCTCAATAAACAGTGACTCTTTACAGTTACAGAGTGAGTGATCCTTACCCTGAATAAACAGTGACTCTGTACAGTTTCACAGTGAGTGACCATTACCCTGAATAAACAGTGATTCCGTACAATTAGACAGTGAGTGAACATTACCCTGAAAATACAGTGACTCTGTACAGTTACACAGTGAGTGATCCTTACCCTCAATAAACTGTGTCTCTGTACAGTTACACAGTGAGTGATCCTTACGCTGAATAAACTGTGTCTCTGCACAGTTACACAGTGAGTGATCCTTACCCTGAATATAGAGTGACTCTGTATAGTTACAGAGTGAATAGACCTAGTCCTGAATAAACAGTGATTCAGTACAGTTACACAGTGAGTGATACTTACCCTGAATAAACAGTGACTCTGTACAGTTACACAGTGGGTGATCCTTACCCTGAATAAACAGTGACTCTGTACAGTTACAAAGTGAGTGACCCTTATCCTGAATAGACACTTACTCTGTACAGTTACACAGTGAGTGATCCTTACACTGAATAAACAGAGACTCTGTACAGTTCCAAAGTGAGTGATCCTTACCCAGAATAAACTGTGTCTCTGTACAGTTACATAGTGAGTGACCATTACCCTGCATATGCAGTGACTCTGTACAGTTACACAGTGAGTGATCCTTACCCTGAATAAACAGAGACTCTGTACAGTTACTCAGTGAATAGACCTAGTCCGGAATAAACAGTGATTCTGTACAGTTACACAGTGAATGATCTTTACCCTGAATAAACAGTTACTCTGTACAGTTACACAGTGAATGATCTTTACCCTGAATAAACAGTGACTCTGTGCAGTTACACATTGAGTGACCTTTACCCTGAATAAACAGTGACTCTGTACAGTTACACAGTGAGTGATCCATCCCCTGAATAAACACTGACCCTGTACAGAAACACAGTGAGTGATCCTTACCCTGAATAAACAGTGACTCTGTACAGTTACACAATGAGTGATCCTCACCCTGAATAAACAGTGACTCTGTATAGTTACACAGTAAGTGACCCTTACCCTGAATAAACAGTGACTCTGTACAGTTACAGAATGAGTGAACCTTACCCTGAATAAACAGTGACTCTGTACAGTTACACAGTGAGTGACCCTTACCCTGAATAAACAGTGACTCTGTACAGTTACACAGTGAGTGATCCTTGCCATGAATAAACAGTGACTCTGTACAGTTGCACAGAGAGTGACCCTTACCCTGAATAAACAGTGACTCTGTACAGTTACACAGTGAGTGATCCTTACCCTGAATAAACAGTGCCTCTGTACAGTTACACAGTGAGTGACCCTTACGCTGAATAAACAGTGGCTCTGTACATTACACAGTGAGTGACGCTTACCCTGAATAAACAGTGACTCTCTACAGTTACACAGTGAGTGATCCTCACCCTGAATAAACAATGACTCTTTACAGATTCACAGTGAGTGATCCTTACCCTGAATAAACAGTGCCTCTGTACAGTTACACAGTGAGTGATCCTCACCCTGAATAAAAAGAGACTCTGTGCAGTTACACAGTGAGTGATCCTTACCCTGAATAAACAGTGACTCTGTACAGTTACACAGTGAGTGACCCTTACCCTGAATAAACAGTGACTCTGTACAGTTACACAGTGAGTGACCCTTACCCTGAATAAAAAGTAACTCTGTACAGTTACACAGTGAGTGATCCTCACCCTGAATAAAGAGTGACTCTGTAAAGATGCACAGTGAGTGATCCTTACCCTGAATAAACAGTGATTCTGTACAGGTACACAGTGACTGGTTCTTACCCAACTGAATAAACAGTGACTCTGTAAAGTTACACACTGAGTGATCCTTACCCTGAATAAACAGTGACTCTGTACAGTTACATAGTGAGTGATCCTTACCCTGAATAGACAGTGACTCTGTACATTACACAGGGAGTGACCGGACCCTGAATAAACAGTGACTCGGTACAGTTACTCAGTGAGAGAACCTTAAGCTGAATAATCAGTGAATCAGTACAGTTACACAGTGAGTGACCTTTACCCTGCATAAACAGTGACTCTGTACTGTTACACAGTGAGTGATCCTTACCGTGAATAAACAGTGACTCTGTACAGTTACACAGTGAATGATCCTTACCTGAATAAACAGTGACTCTGTACAGTTACACAGTGAGTGACCATTACCCTAAATGAACAGTGACTCAGTACAGTTACACAGTGAGTGATCCTTACCCTGAATAAACAGTGACTCTGTACAGTTACACAGTGAGTACCCATACCCTGAATAAACAGTTACTCTGCACAGTTACACAGTGAGTGACCATTACCCTAAATAAACAGTGACTCAGTACAGTTACACAGTGAGTGATCCTTACCCTGAATAAACAGTGACTCTGTACAGTAACACAGTGAGTGATAATTACCCTGAATAAACAGTACCTCTGTACGTTTACACAGTGAGTGATCCTCACCCTGAATTAACAGTGACTCTGTTCAGTTACACAGTGAGTGATCCTCACCCTGATTAAACAGTGACTCTGTACAGTTACATAGTGAGTGATCCTTACCCTCAATAAACAGTGAATCTGTAGAGTTACACAGTGAGTGAACCTTACCCTGAATAAACAGTGACTCTGTACAGGTACTCAATGAGTGACGTTTACCCTCAATAATAAGTGACTCTGTACAGTTACGCAATGAGTGATCATTACCCTGAAAAAACAGTGACTCTGTAGAGTTACACTGTGAGTGAACCTTACCCTGAATAAACACTGACTCTGTACAGTTACACAGTGATTGATCCTTACCCTGAATAAACAGTGACTCTGTACAGTTACACAGTGAGTGACCCTTACTCTGAATAAACAGTGACTCTGTACAGTTACACAGTGATTGATCCTTACCCTGAATAAACAGTGACTCTTTACAGATACACAGTGAATAATCCTTACCCTGAATAAACAGTGTCTCTGTACGTTACACAGTGAGTGACCCTTACCCTGAATAAACAGTGACTCTGTACAGTTACACAGTGAGTGACCCTTACCCTGAATAAACTGTGACTCTGCACGTTACACAGAGAGTGACCCTTACCCTGAATAAACAGTGACTCTGTACGTTACCCAGTGAGTGACCCTTAGCCTGAATAGACAGTGACTCTGTACAGTTACACAGTGAGTGACCTTTACCCTGAATAAACAGTGACTCTGTACAGTTACACAGTGACTGACCCTTACACTGAATAAACAGTGACTCTGTACAGTTACACAGTGAATGATCCTCACCCTGAATAAAAAGTGCCTCGGCACAGTTACAAAGTGAGCGATCCTCACCCTGAATAAACAGTGCCTGTGTACAGTTACATAGTGTGTGATCCTTACCCTGAATAAACAGTGACTCTGTACAGTTACACAGTGATTGATCCTTACCCTGAATAAACAGTGACTCTGTACAGTTACACAGTGATTGATCCTTACCCTGAATAAACAGTGACTCTGTACAGTTACACAGTGTGTGACCCTTACCCTGATAAAACATTGACTCTGTGCAGTTACACAGTGAGTGATCCTCACCCTGAATCAACAGTGACTCTGTACAGTTATTCAGTGAGTGATCCTTACCCTGAATAAACAGTGACTCTGTACAGGTACTCAATGAGTGACGTTTACCCTCAATAATAAGTGACTCTGTACAGTTACGCAATGAGTGATCATTACCCTGAAAAAACAGTGACTCTGTAGAGTTACACTGTGAGTGAACCTTACCCTGAATAAACACTGACTCTGTACAGTTACACAGTGATTGATCCTTACCCTGAATAAACAGTGACTCTGTACAGTTACACAGTGAGTGACCCTTACTCTGAATAAACAGTGACTCTGTACAGTTACATAGTGATTGATCCTTACCCTGAATAAACAGTGACTCTTTACAGATACACAGTGAATAATCCTTACCCTGAATAAACAGTGTCTCTCTACGTTACACAGTGAGTGACCCTTACCCTGAATAAACAGTGACTCTGTACACTTACACAGTGATTGATCCTTACCCAGAATAAAAAGTGGCTCTGTACAGTTACACAGTGTGTGACCCTTACCCTGAATAAACAGTGACTCTGTACAGTTACACAGTGAGTGGTCCTTACCCTGAATAAACAGTGACTCTGTACAGTTACATAGTGAGTGATCCTTACCCTGAATAAACAATGGCTCTGTACAGTTACACAGTGAGTGATCCTTACCCTGAATAAACAGTGACTCTGTACAGTTACATAGTGAGTGATCCTTACCCTGAATAAACAGTGACTCTGTACAGTTACACAGTGATTGATCCTTACCCTGAATAAACAGTGACTCTGTACAGTTACACAGTGATTGATCCTTACCCTGAATAAACAGTGACTCTGTACAGTTACACAGTGTGTGACCCTTACCCTGATAAAACATTGACTCTGTGCAGTTACACAGTGAGTGATCCTCACCCTGAATCAACAGTGACTCTGTACAGTTATTCAGTGAGTGATCCTTACCCTGAATAAACAGTGACTCTGTACAGGTACTCAATGAGTGACGTTTACCCTCAATAATAAGTGACTCTGTACAGTTACGCAATGAGTGATCATTACCCTGAAAAAACAGTGACTCTGTAGAGTTACACTGTGAGTGAACCTTACCCTGAATAAACACTGACTCTGTACAGTTACACAGTGATTGATCCGTACCCTGAATAAACAGTGACTCTGTACAGTTACACAGTGAGTGACCCTTACTCTGAATAAACAGTGACTCTGTACAGTTACACAGTGATTGATCCTTACCCTGAATAAACAGTGACTCTTTACAGATACACAGTGAATAATCCTTACCCTGAATAAACAGTGTCTCTGTACGTTACACAGTGAGTGACCCTTACCCTGAATAAACAGTGACTCTGTACAGTTACACAGTGAGTGACCCTTACCCTGAATAAACAGTGACTCTGCACGTTACACAGAGAGTGACCCTTACCCTGAATAAACAGTGACTCTGTACGTTACCCAGTGAGTGACCCTTAGCCTGAATAAACAGTGACTCTGTACAGTTACACAGTGAGTGACCTTTACCCTGAATAAACAGTGACTCTGTACAGTTACACAGTGACTGACCCTTACACTGAATAAACAGTGGCTCTGTACAGTTACAAAGTGAGTGATCCTCACCCTGAATAAACAGTGCCTGTGTACATTTACACAGTGATTGATCCTAACCCCGAAATACAGTGACTCTGCACAGTTACACAGTGAGTGAATCTTACCCTGAATAAACAGTGACTCGGTGCAGTTACACAGTGAGTGACCCTTACTCTGAATAAACAGTGACTCTGTACAGTTTCACAGTGAGTAATCATTACCCTGAATAAACAGTGACTCTGTACAGATTCACAGTGAGTGATCTTTACCCTGAATAAACAGTGACTCTGTACAGTTACACAGTGAGTGATCCTTACCCTGAATAAACAGTGACTCTGTACGGTTACAGAGTGAGCGATCCTTTCCCTGAATAAACAGTGACTCATTACAGATTCAAAGTGAGTGAAACTTGCCCTGAATAGACAGTAACTCTGTACAGTAAAACAGTGAGTGATCCTTACCCTGAATAAACGGTGACTCTATACAGTTACATAGTGAGTGATCCTTCCCCTTAATAAACAGTGTCTGTGTACTGTTACACGGTGAGAGATCCTTTCCCTGAATAAACAGTGACCCTGTACAATTTCAAATTGAGTGACCTTTACCCTGAATAAACAGTGACTCTGTACAATTACACAGTGAGTGATCCTTCCCCTGAATAAACAGTGACTCTGTACAGTTACACAATGAGTGATCCTTTCCCTGAATAAACAGTGACTCTGTACAGTTACACAGTGAGTGATCCTTACCCTTAATAAACAGTGACTCTGTACTGTTACACAGTGAGTGAACCTTACCCTGAATAAACACTGACTCTGTGCCGTAACACAGTGAGTGATCCTTACCCTGAATAAACAGTGACTCTGTACAGTTACACAGTGTGTGACCCTTACCCTGAATAAACAGTGACTCTCTACAGTTACATAGTGAGTGACCCTTACCCTGTATAAACAGTGACCCTGTACAGTTACACAGTGAGTGATCCTTACCCTGAATAAACAGTGACTCTGTACAGTTACACAGTGAGTGATCCTTACCCTGAATAAACAGTGACTCTGTACAGTTAAACAGTGAGTGACCCTTACCCTGAATAAACAGTGACTCTGTACAGTTACACAGTGAGTGACCCTTACCCTGAATAAACAGTGACTCTGTACAGTTACACAGTGAGTGATCCTTACCCTGAATAAACAGTGACTCTGTACAGTTACACAATGAATAGACTTAATCCTGAATATACAGTGACTCTGTACAGTAATACAGTGAGTGACCCTTACCTTGAATAAACAGTGACTCTGTACAGTTACACAGTGAGTGACCCTAAACCCTGAAAAAATAGTGATTCTATACAGTTACACAGTGAGTGTTCATAAAACTGAATAAACATTGACATTATACAGTAAAGGAATGAATGATCGAATGAATAATTGATCGTTACCATGAATAGTCAGTGCCTCTGCACAGTTACTCAGTGAATAGACCAAATCATGAATAATTAGTGACTCTGTACAGTTACACAGTGAATACATCTAGTCCTGAATAAACAGTGACTCTGTACAGTTACACAGTGAGTGATCCTATTCCTGAATAAACAGTGACTCTGTATAGTTACACAGTGAGTGATCCTTAGACTGAATAAACAGTGACTCTGTACAGATACACAGTGAGTGATCCTTACTCTGAATAAACAGTAACTCTGTACAGTTACACAGTGAGTGACCCTTACCCTGAATAAACAGTGACTCTATACAGTTACACAGTGAGTGAACCTCACCCTGAATAAACAGTGACTCTGTACAGTTACACAGTGAGTGACCCTTACCCTGAATAAACAGTGACTCTGTACAGTTACACGCTGAGTGATCCTTACCCTGAATAAACAGTGACTCTGTACAGTTACACATTGAGTGATCCTTACCCTGAATAAACAGTGACTTTGTACAGTTACACAGTGAGAGATCCTCACCCTAAATAAACAGTGACGCTGTACAATAACAAATTGAGTGACCTTTACCCTGATTAAACACTGACACTGTACAGTTACACAGTGAGAGATCCTCACCCTGAATAAACAGTGACTCTGTACAGTTACACAGTGAGTGATCCTTACCCTGAATAAACAATGGCTCTGTACAGTTACACAGTGAGTGATCCTTACCCTGAATAAACAGTGACTCTGTACAGTTACATAGTGAGTGATCCTTACCCTGAATAAACAGTGACTCTGTACAGTTACACAGTGATTGATCCTTACCCTGAATAAACAGTGACTCTGTACAGTTACACAGTGATTGATCCTTACCCTGAATAAACAGTGACTCTGTACAGTTACACAGTGTGTGACCCTTACCCTGATAAAACATTGACTCTGTGCAGTTACACAGTGAGTGATCCTGACCCTGAATCAACAGTGACTCTGTACAGTTATTCAGTGAGTGATCCTTACCCTGAATAAACAGTGACTCTGTACAGGTACTCAATGAGTGACGTTTACCCTCAATAATAAGTGACTCTGTACAGTTACGCAATGAGTGATCATTACCCTGAAAAAACAGTGACTCTGTAGAGTTACACTGTGAGTGAACCTTACCCTGAATAAACACTGACTCTGTACAGTTACACAGTGAGTGACCCTTACCCTGAATAAACAGTGACTCTTTACAGATACACAGTGAATAATCCTTACCCTGAATAAACAGTGTCTCTGTACGTTACACAGTGAGTGACCCTTACCCTGAATAAACAGTGACTCTGTACAGTTACACAGTGAGTGACCCTTACCCTGAATAAACAGTGACTCTGCACGTTACACAGAGAGTGATCCTTACCCTGAATAAACAGTGACTCTGTACGTTACCCAGTGAGTGACCCTTAGCCTGAATAAACAGTGACTCTGTACAGTTACACAGTGAGTGACCTTTACCCTGAATAAACAGTGACTCTGTACAGTTACACAGTGACTGACCCTTACACTGAATAAACAGTGACTCTGTACAGTTACACAGTGAATGATCCTCACCCTGAATAAAAAGTGCCTCTGCACAGTTACAAAGTGAGTGATCCTCACCCTGAATAAACAGTGCCTGTGTACATTTACACAGTGATTGATCCTAACCCCGAAATACAGTTACTCTGCACAGTTACACAGTGAGTGAATCTTACCCTGAATAAACAATGACTCGGTGCAGTTACACAGTGAGTGACCTTAACTCTGAATAAACAGTGACTCTGTACAGTTTCACAGTGAGTAATCATTACCCTGAATAAACAGTGACTCTGTACAGATTCACAGTGAGTGATCTTTACCCTGAATAAACAGTGTCTCTGTACAGTTACACAGTGAGTGATCCTTACCCTGAATAAACAGTGACTCTGTACGGTTACAGAGTGAGCGATCCTTTCCCTGAATAAACAGTGACTCATTACAGATTCAAAGTGAGTGAAACTTGCCCTGAATAGACAGTAACTCTGTACAGTAAAACAGTGAGTGATCCTTACCCTGAATAAACAGTGACTCTGTACAGTTACATAGTGAGTGATCCTTCCCCTTAATAAACAGTGTCTGTGCACTGTTACACGGTGAGAGATCCTTTCCCTGAATAAACAGTGACCCTGTACAATTTCAAATTGAGTGACCTTTACCCTGAATAAACAGTGACTCTGTACAATTACACAGTGAGTGATCCTTCCCCTGAATAAACAGTGACTCTGTACAGTTACACAATGAGTGATCCTTTCCCTGAATAAACAGTGACTCTGTACAGTTACACAGTGAGTGATCCTTACCCTTAATAAACAGTGACTCTGTACTGTTACACAGTGAGTGATCCTTACCCTGAATAAACACTGACTCTGTGCCGTAACACAGTGAGTGATCCTTACCCTGAATAAACAGTGACTCTGTACAGTTACACAGTGTGTGACCCTTACCCTGAATAAACAGTGACTCTCTACAGTTACACAGTGAGTGACCCTTACCCTGTATAAACAGTGACCCTGTACAGTTACACAGTGAGTGATCCTTACCCTGAATAAACAGTGACTCTGTACAGTTAAACAGTGAGTGACCCTTACCCTGAATAAACAGTGACTCTGTACAGTTACACAGTGAGTGACCCTTACCCTGAATAAACAGTGACTCTGTACAGTTACACAGTGAGTGATCCTTACCCTGAATAAACAGTGACTCTGTACAGTTACACAGTGAATAGACTTAATCCTGAATATACAGTGACTCTGTACAGTAACACAGTGAGTGACCCTTACCTTGAATAAACAGTGACTCTGTACAGTTACACAGTGAGTGACCCTTACCCTGAAAAAATAGTGATTCTATACAGTTACACAGTGAGTGTTCATAAAACTGAATAAACATTGACATTATACAGTAAAGGAATGAATGATCGAATGAATAATTGATCGTTACCATGAATAGTCAGTGCCTCTGCACAGTTACTCAGTGAATAGACCAAATCATGAATAATTAGTGACTCTGTACAGTTACACAGTGAATACACCTAGTCCTGAATAAACAGTGACTCTGTACAGTTACACAGTGAGTGATCCTATTCCTGAATAAACAGTGACTCTGTAAAGTTACACAGTGTGTGATCCTATTCCGGAATAAACAGTGACTCTGTATAGTTACACAGTGAGTGATCCTTAGACTGAATAAACAGTGACTCTGTACAGATACACAGTGAGTGATCCTTACTCTGAATAAACAGTGACTCTGTACAGTTACACAGTGAGTGACCCTTACCCTGAATAAACAGTGACTCTATACAGTTACACAGTGAGTGAACCTCACCCTGAATAAACAGTGACTCTGTACAGTTACACAGTGAGTGACCCTTACCCTGAATAAACAGTAACTCTGTGCAGTTACACGCTGAGTGATCCTTACCCTGAATAAACAGTGACTCTGTACAGTTACACATTGAGTGATCCTTACCCTGAATAAATATTGACTCTGTACAGTTACACAGTGAGTGATCCTTACCCTGAATAAACAGTGACTCTGTACAGTTACACAGTGAGTGACCTTTACCCTGAATAAACAGTGACTTTGTACAGTTTCACAGTGAGAGATCCTCATCCTAAATAAACAGTGACGCTGTACAATAACAAATTGAGTGACCTTTACCCTGATTAAACACTGACACTGTACAGTTACACAGTGAGAGATCCTCACCCTGAATAAACAGTGACTCTGTACAGTTACACAGTGAGAGGTCCTCACCCTGAATAAACAATGACCCTGTACAATTACAAATTGAGTGACAGTTACCCTGAATAAACAGTGACTCTGTACAGTTACACAGTGAGTGACCCTTACCCTGAATAAACAGTGATCAGTACAGTAACACAGTGAGTGATCCTCACCCTGAATAAACAGTGACTCTCTACAGTTAAACAGTGAGTGATCCTTACACTGAATAAACAGTGATTCTGTACAGTCACACATCGAGTGACCTTTACCCTGAATAAACAGTGACTCTGTACAGTTCCACAGTGAGTGATCCTTACCCTGAATAAACAGTGATTCTGTACAGTTTCAGAGTGAGTGACCCTTATCCTGAATAAGCAGTGACTCTGTACAGTTACACAGGGAGTGATCCTTATCCTGAATAAACAGTGACTCTGTACAGTTACACAGTGAGTGAACCTAACCATGAATAAACAGTGACTCTGTACAGTTACACAGTGAGTGATCTTTACCCTGAATAAACAGTGAATCTGTACAGTTACACAGTGAGTGATCCTTACACTGCTGAATAAACAGTGACTCTGTACAGTTACACAGTGAGTGAACCTTACCCTGAATAAACAGTGACTCTGTACAGTTACAAAGGGAGTGATCCTAACCCTGAATAAACAGTGACTCTGTACAGTTACACAGTGAGTGATCCTTAACCTGAATAAACAGTGACTCTGTACAGTTACACAGTGAGTGATCCTTACCCTGAATAAACAGTGACTCTGTACATTTACACAGTGACTGATCCTTACCCTGAATAAACATTGTCTCTGTGCAGTTAAACAGTGAGTGATCCTTACTCTGCTGAATAAACAGTGACTCTGTACAGTTGCACAGTGAGTGATCCTTACCCTGAATAAACATTGTCTCTATACAGTTAAACAGTGAGTGATCCTTCCTCTTCTGAATAAACAGTGACTCTGTACAGTTACAGAGTGAGTGATCCATACGCTGAAAAAACAGTGACTCTGCACAGTTACACAGTGAATATTCCTTACCCTGAATAAACATTGTCTCTGTACAGGTAAACAGTGAGTGATCCTTACTCTGCTGAATAAACAGTGACTCTGTACAGTTACACAGTGAGTGATCCTCACCCTGAATAAACAGTGACTCTGTACAGTTACACAGTGAGTGACGATTACCCTGAATAAACAGTGACTCTGTACAGTTACACAGTGAGTGCTCCTTACCCTGAATAAACAGTGACTCTGTACAGTTACACATTGAGTGACCTTTACGCTGAATAAACAGTGACTCAGTACAGTTACAAAGTGAGTGATCCGTACCCAGAATAAACAGTGACTCTGTACAGTTAAACAGTGAGTGATCCTTACCCTGAATAATCAGTCACGCTGTACAGTTACACAGTGAGTGACCCTTACCTGAATAAACAGTGACTCTGTACAGTTACACAGTGAGTGATCCTTACCCTGAATAAACAGTGACTCTATACATTAAACAGTGAGTGATCCTTACCCTGAATAAACAGTGACTCTGTACAGTTACACAGTGAGTGATCCTTACCCTTCATAAACAGTGACTCTGTACTGTTACACAGTGAGTGATCCATCCCCTGAATAAACACTGACTCTGTACCATAACACAGTGAGTGATCCTTACCCTGAATAAACAGTGACTCTGTACAGTTACACAGTGAGTGACACTTACCTTGAATAAACAGTGACTCTCTACAGTTACACAGTGAGTGACCCTTACCCTGAATAAACAGTGACTCTGTACAGTTACACAGTGAGTGATCCTTACCCTGAATAAACAGTGACTCTGTACAATTACACAGTGAGTGATCCTTACCCTGAATAAACAGTGACTCCGTACAGTTACACAGTGAGTGACCCTTACCCTGAATAAACAGTGTCTCTGTACAGTTACACAGTGAGTGACCCTTACCCTGAATGAACAGTGACTCTGTACAGTTACACAGTGATTGATCCTTACCCTTTATAACCAGTGACTCTGTACAGTTACACAGTCAGTGACCCTTACCCTGGATAAACAGTGACTCTGTACAGTTACACAGTGAGTGATCCTTACCCTGAATAAACCGTGACACTGTACAGTTACACAGTGAATAGACTTAATCCTGAATATACAGTGACTCTGTACAGTTACACAGTGAGTGCTCCTTACCCTGAATAAACAGTGACTCTGTACAGTTACACATTGAGTGACCTTTACCCTGAATAAACAGTGACTCAGTACAGTTACAAAGTGAGTGATCCTTACCCAGAATAAACAATGACTCTGTACAGTTAAACAGTGAGTGATCCTTACCCTGAATAATCAGTCACGCTGTACAGTTACACAGTGAGTGACCCTTACCTGAATAAACAGTGACTCTGTACAGTTACACAGTGAGTGATCCTTACCCTGAATAAACAGTGACTCTATACATTAAACAGTGAGTGATCCTTACCCTGAATAAACAGTGACTCTGTACAGTTACACAGTGAGTGATCCTTACCCTTCATAAACAGTGACTCTGTACTGTTACACAGTGAGTGATCCATCCCCTGAATAAACACTGACTCTGTACCGTAACACAGTGAGTGATCCTTACCCTGAATAAACAGTGACTCTGTACAGTTACACAGTGAGTGACCCTTACCCTGAATAAACAGTGACTCTCTACAGTTACACAGTGAGTGACCCTTACCCTGAATAAACAGTGACTCTGTACAGTTACACAGTGAGTGATCCTTACCCTGAATAAACAGTGACTCTGTACAATTACACAGTGAGTGATCCTTACCCTGAATAAACAGTGACTCCGTACAGTTACACAGTGAGTGACCCTTACCCTGAATAAACAGTGTCTCTGTACAGTTACACAGTGAGTGACCCTTACCCTGAATAAACAGTGACTCTGTACAGTTACACAGTGATTGATCCTTACCCTTTATAACCAGTGACTCTGTACAGTTACACAGTGAGTGACCCTTACCCTGGATAAACAGTGACTCTGTACAGTTACACAGTGAGTGATCCTTACCCTGAATAAACAGTGACACTGTACAGTTACACAGTGAATAGACTTAATCCTGAATATACAGTGACTCTGTACAGTAACACAGTGAGTGACCCTTACCCTGAATAGACAGAGACTATGTACAGTTACACAGTGATTGATCCTTAACCTGATTAAACAGTGACTCTGTACAGTTACACAGTGAATAGACTTAATCCTGAATATACAGTGACTCTGTACAGTAACACAGTGAGTGACCCTTACCTTGAATAAACAGTGACTCTGAACAGTTACACAGTGAGTGACCCTTACCCTGTATAAATAGTGATTCTATTCAGTTACACAGTGAGTGTTCATAAAACTGAATAAACATTGACATTATACAGTAAATGAATGAATGATCGAATGAATAATTGATCGTTACCATGAATAGTCAGTGCCTCTGCACAGTTACTCAGTGAATAGACCAAATCATGAATAATTAATGACTCTGTACAGTTACACAGTGAGTGATCCAATTCCTGAATAAACAGTGACTCTGTACAGTTACACAGTGAGTGATCCTATTCCGGAATAAACAGTGACTCTGTATAGTTACACAGTGAGTGATCCAATTCCTGAATAAACAGTGACTCTGTACAGTTACACAGTGAGTGATCCTTAGACTGAATAAACAGTGACGCTGTACAGATACACAGCGAGTGATCCTTACTCTGAATAAACAGTGACTCTGAACAGTTACACAGTGAGTGACCCTTACCATGAATAAACAGTGACTCTGTACAGTTACACAGTGAGTGAACTTCACCCTGAATAAACAGTGACTCTCTGCAGCTACACAGTGAGTGATCCTTACCCTGAATAAACAGTGACTCTGTACAGTTACACATTGATTGATCCTTACCCTGAATAAACAGTGACTCTGTACAGTTACACAGTGAGTGATCCTTACCCTGAATAAACAGTGACTCTGTACAGTTACACAGTGAGTGATCCTTACCCTGAATAAACAGTGACTCTGTACAGTTACACAGTGAGAGATCCTCACCCTAAATAAACAGTGACGCTGTACAATTACAAATTGAGTGACCTTTACCCTGAATAAACACTGACACTGTACAGTTACACAGTGAGAGATCCTCACCCTGAATAAACAGTGACTCTGTACAGTTACACAGTGAGAGATCCTCACCCTGAATAAACAGTGACCCTGTACAATTACAAATTGAGTGACCTTTACCCTGAATAAACAGTGACTCTGTACAGTTACACAGTGAGTGACCCTTACTCTGAATAAACAGTGACTCAGTACAGTTACACAGTGAGTGATCCTTACCCTGAATAAAGAGTGACTGTGTACAGTTAAACAGTGAGTGATCCTTACACTGAATAAACAGTGATTCTGTACAGTCACACATCGAGTGACCTTTACCCTGAATAAACAGTGACTCTGTACAGTTCCACAGTGAGTGATCCTTATCCTCAATTAACAGTGATTCTGTACAGTTTCACAGTGAGTGACCCTTATCCTGAATAAGCAGTGACTCTGTACAGTTACACAGGGAGTGATCCTTACCCTGAATAAACAGTGACTCTGTACAGTTACACAGTGAGTGAACCTTACCATGAATAAACAGTGACTCTGTACAGTTACACATTGAGTGATCTTTACCCTGAATAAACAGTGACTCTGTACAGTTACACAGTGAGTGATCCTTACACTGCTGAATAAACAGTGACTCTGTACAGTTACACAGTGAGTGATCCTTACCCTGAATAGACAGTGACTCTGTACAGTTACAAAGGGAGTGATCCTTACCCTGAATAAACATTGTCTCTGTACAGTTAAACAGTGAGTGATCCTTACTCTGCAAATAAACAGTGACTCTGTACAGTTGCACAGTGAGTGATCCTTACCCTGAATAAACATTGTCTCTGTACAGTTAAACAGTGAGTGATCATTCCTCTTCTGAATAAACAGTGACTCTGTACAGTTACACAGTGAGTGATCCTTACACTGCTGAATAAACAGTGACTCTGTACAGTTACACAGTGAGTGATCCTTACCCTGAATAAACAGTGACTCTGTACAGTTACACAGTGAGTGATCCTTACCCTGAATAAACATTGTCTCTGTACAGTTAAACAGTGAGTGATCCTTACTCTGCTAAATAAACAGTGACTCTGTACAGTTGCACAGTGAGTGATCCTTACACTGAATAAACATTGTCTCTGTACAGTTAAACAGTGAGTGATCATTCCTCTTCTGAATAAACAGTGACTCTGTACAGTAACACAGTGATTGATCCATACCCTGAAAAAACAGTGACTCTGCACAGTTACACAGTGAATGTTCCTTACCCTGAATAAACATTGTCTCTGTACTGTTAAACAGTGAGTGATCCTTACTCTGCTGAATAAACAGTGACTCTGTACAGTTACACAGTGAGTGATCCTCACCCTGAATAAAGAGTGACTCTGTACAGTTACCCATTGAGTGACCCTTACCCTGAATAAACAGTGACTCTGTACAGTTACACAGTGAGTGCACCTTACCCTGAATAAACAGTGACTCTGTACAGTTATACATTGAGTGACCTTAACCCTGAATAAACAGTGACCCTGAACAGTTACAAAGTGAGTGATCCTTACCCGGAATAAACAGTGACTCTGTACAGTTAAACAGTGAGTGATCCTTACCCTGAATAATCAGTCACTCTGTACAGTTGCACAGTGAGTGACCCTTACCCTGAATAAATAGTGACTCTGTACAGTTACACAGTGAGTGATCCTTACCCTGAATAAACAGTGACTCTGTACATTAAATAGTGAGTGATCCTTACCCTGAATAAACAGTGACTCTGTACAGTTACACAGTGAGTGATCCTTACCCTTCATAAACAGTGACTCTGTACTGTTACACAGTGAGTGATGCATCCCCTGAATAAACACTGACTCTGTACCGTAACACAGTGTGTGATCCTTACCCTGAATAAAAAGTGACTCTTTACAATTACACAGTGAGTGACCCTTACCCTGAATAAACAGTGACTCTCTACAGTTACACAGTGAGTGACCCTTACCCTGAATAAACAGTGACTCCGTACAGTTACACAGTGAGTGATCCTTACCCTGAATAAACAGTGACTCTGTACAGTTACACAGTGAGTGATCCTTACCCTGAATAAACAGTGACTCTGTACAGTTACACAGTGAGTGACCCTTACCCTGAAAAAACAGTGACTATGTACAGTTACACAGTGAGTGACCCTTGCCCTGAATAAACAGTGACTCTGTACAGTTACACAGTGAGTGATCATTACCCTTTATAACCAGTGACTCTGTACAGTTACACAGTGATTGACCCTTACCCTGGATAAACAGTGACTCTGTACAGTTACACAGTGAGTGATCCTTACCCTGAATAAACAGTGACTCTGTACAGTTACACAGTGAATGATCCTTACCCTTTATAACCAGTGACTCTGTACAGTTACACAGTGAGTGACCCTTACCCTGAATAAACAGTGACTCTGTACAGTTACACAGTGAGTGATCCTTACCCTGAATAAACATTGTCTCTGTACAGTTAAACAGTGAGTGATCCTTACTCTGCTAAATAAACAGTGACTCCGTACAGTTGCACAGTGAGTGATCCTTACCCTGAATAAACATTGTCTCTGTACAGTTAAACAGTGAGTGATCCTTCCTCTTCTGAATAAACACTGACTCTGTACAGTAACACAGTGTGTGATCCTTACCCTGAAAAAACAGTGACTCTGCACAGTTACACAGTGAATGTTCCTTACCCTGAATAAACATTGTCTCTGTACAGTTAAACAGTGAGTGATCCTTACTCTGCTGAATAAACAGTGACTCTGTACAGTTACACAGTGAGTGATCCTCACCCTGAATAAACAGTGACTCTGTACAGTTACACAGTGAGTGACCCTTACCCTGAATAAACAGTGACTCTGTACAGTTACACAGTGAGTGCTCCTTACCCTGAATAAACAGTGACTCTGTACAGTTACACATTGAGTGACCTTAACGCTGAATAAACAGTGACTCTGTACAGTTACAAAGTGAGTGATCCTTACCCTGAATAAACAGTAACTCTGTACAGTTAAACAGTGAGTGATCCTTACCCTGAATAATCAGTCACTCTGTACAGTTACACAGTGAGTGACCCTTACCCTGAATAAATAGTGACTCTGTACAGTTACACAGTGAGTGATCCTTACCCTGAATAAACAGTGACTCTGTACATTAAACAGTGAGTGATCCTTACCCTGAATAAACAGTGACTCTGTACAGTTACACAGTGAGTGATCCTTACCCTTCATAAACAGTGACTCTGTACTGTTACACAGTGAGTGATCCATCCCCTGAATAAACACTGACTCTGTACCGCAACACAGTGTGTGATCCTTACCCTGAATAAACAGTGACTCTGTACAGTTACACAGTGAGAGACCCTTACCCTCAATAAACAGTGACTCTGTACAATTACAAAGTGAGTGATCCTTACCCTGAATAAACAGTACTTATGTACAGTTACACAGTGAGTGACCCTTACCCTGAATAAACAGTGACTCTGTACAGTTACACAGTGAGTGTTCATTACCCTGAATAAACATTGACTCTGTACAGTTACACAGTGAGTGAACCTTACCCTGAATCAACAGTGACTCTGTACAGTTAAACAGTGAGTGACCCTTACCCTGTATAGACAGTGACTCTGTACAGTTACACAGTGAGTGATCCTTCCCCTGAATAAACAGTGACTCTGTACAGTTACACAGTGAGTGATCCTTACCCGGAATAAACAGAGATTATTTACAGTTACACAGTGAGTGACCCTTATCCTGAATAAACAGTGACTCTAAAAAGTTACACAGTGAGTGAATCTTACCCTGAATAAACAGTGACTCTGTACAGTTACACAGTGAGTGACCCTTACTCTGAATAAACAGTGACTCTGTACAGTTACACAGTGAGTGATCCTTACCCTGAATAAATAGTGACTCTGTATAGTTACACAGTGAGTGATCCTTACACTGAATAAACAGTGATTCTGTACAGTCACTCATCGAGTGACCTTAACCTGAATAAACAGTGACTCTGTACAGTACCACAGTGAGTGATCCATACGCTGAATAAGCAGTGATTCCATACAGTTACACAGTGAGTGACCCTTATTCTGAATAAGCAGTGACTCTGTACAGTTACACAGGGAGTGATCCTTACCCTGAATAAACAGTGACTCTGTACAGTTACACAGTGAGTGAACCTTACCATGAATAAACAGTGACTCTGTACAGTTACACATTGAGTGATCTTTACCCTGAATTAACAGTGATCTGTACAGTTACAAAGTGAGTGATCCTTACTCTGCTGAATAAACAGTGACTCTGTACAGTTACACAGTGAGTGATCCTTACCCTGAATAAACAGTTACTCTATACAGTTACACAGGCAGTGATCCTTACCCTGAATAAACAGTGACTCTGTACAGTTACACAGTGAGTGATTCTTACCCTGAATAAACAGTGACTCTGTACAGTTACACATTGAGTGATCCTTACCGTGAATAAACAGTGACTCTGTACAGTTACACAGTGAGTGATCCTTAACCTGAATAAACATTGTCTCTGTACAGTTAAACAGTGAGTGATCCTTACTCTGCTGAATAAACATTGACTCTGTACAGTTGCACAGTGAGTGATCCTTACCCTGAATGAACAGTGACTCTGTACAGTTACACAGTGAATATTCCATACCCTGAATAAACATTGTCTCTGTACAGTTAAACAGTGAGTGTTCCTTACTCTGCGGAATAAACAGTGACTCTGTACAGTTACACAGTGAGTGATCCTTACCCTGAATAAACAGTGACTCTGTACAGTTACACAGTGAGTGACCCTTACCCTGAATAAACAGTGACTCTGTACAGTTACACAGTGAGTGCTCCTTACCCTGAATAAACAGTAACTCTGTACAGTTACACATTGAGTGACCATTACCCTGAATAAACTGTGACTCTGTACAGATACACAGTGAGTGATCCTTACCCTGAATAAACAGTGACTCTGTACAGTTAAACAGTGAGTGATCCTTACCCTGAATAAACAGTGACTCTGTACAGTTACACAGTGAGTGACCCTTACCCTGGATAAACAGTGACTCTGTACAGTTACACAGTGAGTGATCCTTACCCTGAATAAACAGTGACTCTGTACAGTTACACAGTGAGTGACCCTTACCCTGAATAAACAGTGACTCTGTACAGTTACACAGTGAGTGACCCTTACCCTGAATAAACAGTCACTCTGTACAGTTACACAGTGAGTGATCCTTACCCTGAATAAACAGTCAGTCTGTACAGTTACACAGTGAGTGACCCTTACCCTGGATAAACAATGACTCTGTACAGTTACACAGTGAGTGATCCTTACCCTGAATAAACAATGACTCTGTAAAGTTACACAGTCAATAGACTTAATCCTGAATATACAGTGACTCTGTACAGTAACACAGTGAGTGACCCTTACCCTGAATAAACAGTGACTCTGTACAGTTACACAGTGAGTGACCCTTACCCTGAATAAATAGTGACTCTGTACAGTTACACAGTGAGTGATCCTTACCCTGAATAAACAGTGACTCTGTACATTAAACAGTGAGTGATCCTTACCCTGAATAAACAGTGACTCTGTACAGTTACACAGTGAGTGATCCTTACCCTTCATAAACAGTGACTCTGTACTGTTACACAGTGAGTGATCCATCCCCTGAATAAACACTGACTCTGTACCGTAACACAGTGTGTGATCCTTACCCTGAATAAACAGTGACTCTGTACAGTTACACAGTGAGAGACCCTTACCCTCAATAAACAGTGACTCTGTACAATTACAAAGTGAGTGATCCTTACCCTGAATAAACAGTACTTATGTACAGTTACACAGTGAGTGACCCTTACCCTGAATAAACAGTGACTCTGTACAGTTACACAGTGAGTGTTCATTACCCTGAATAAACATTGACTCTGTACAGTTACACAGTGAGTGAACCTTACCCTGAATCAACAGTGACTCTGTACAGTTAAACAGTGAGTGACCCTTACCCTGTATAGACAGTGACTCTGTACAGTTACACAGTGAGTGATCCATCCCCTGAATAAACAGTGACTCTGTACAGTTACACAGTGAGTGATCCTTACCCTGAATAAACAGAGATTATTTACAGTTACACAGTGAGTGACCCTTACCCTGAATAAACAGTGACTCTAAAATGTTACACAGTGAGTGAATCTTACCCTGAATAAACAGTGACTCTGCACAGTTACACAGTGAGTGACCCTTACTCTGAATAAACAGTGACTCTGTACAGTTACACAGTGAGTGATCCTTACCCTGAATAAATAGTGACTCTGTATAGTTACACAGTGAGTGATCCTTACACTGAATAAACAGTGATTCTGTACAGTCACTCATCGAGTGACCTTTACCCTGAATAAACAGTGACTCTGTACAGTACCACAGTGAGTGATCCATACCCTGAATAAGCAGTGATTCCATACAGTTACACAGTGAGTGACCCTTATTCTGAATAAGCAGTGACTCTGTACAGTTACACAGGGAGTCATCCTTACCCTGAATAAACAGTGACTCTGTACAGTTACACAGTGAGTGAACCTTACCATGAATAAACAGTGACTCTGTACAGTTACACATTGAGTGATCTTTACCCTGAATAAACAGTGATCTGTACAGTTACAAAGTGAGTGATCCTTACTCTGCTGAATAAACAGTGACTCTGTACAGTTACACAGTGAGTGATCCTTACCCTGAATAAACAGTGACTCTATACAGTTACACAGGCAGTGATCCTTACCCTGAATAAACAGTGACTCTGTACAGTTACACAGTGAGTGATTCTTACCCTGAATAAACAGTGACTCTGTACAGTTACACATTGAGTGATCCTTACCGTCAATAAACAGTGACTCTGTACAGTTACACAGTGAGTGATCCTTAACCTGAATAAACATTGTCTCTGTACAGTTAAACAGTGAGTGATCCTTACTCTGCTGAATAAACATTGACTCTGTACAGTTGCACAGTGAGTGATCCTTACCCTGAATGAACAGTGACTCTGTACAGTTACACAGTGAATATTCCTTACCCTGAATAAACATTGTCTCTGTACAGTTAAACAGTGAGTGTTCCTTACTCTGCTGAATAAACAGTGACTCTGTACAGTTACACAGTGAGTGATCCTTACCCTGAATAAACAGTGACTCTGTACAGTTACACAGTGAGTGACCCTTACCCTGAATAAACAGTGACTCTGTACAGTTACACAGTGAGTGCTCCTTACCCTGAATAAACAGTAACTCTGTACAGTTACACATTGAGTGACCATTACCCTGAATAAACTGTGACTCTGTACAGATACACAGTGAGTGATCCTTACCCTGAATAAACAGTGACTCTGTACAGTTAAACAGTGAGTGATCCTTACCCTGAATAAACAGTGACTCTGTACAGTTACACAGTGAGTGACCCTTACCCTGGATAATCAGTGACTCTGTACAGTTACACAGTGAGTGATCCTTACCCTGAATAAACAGTGACTCTGTACAGTTACACAGTGAGTGACCCTTACCCTGAATAAACAGTGACTCTGTACAGTTACACAGTGAGTGACCCTTACCCTGAATAAACAGTCACTCTGTACAGTTACACAGTGAGTGATCCTTACCCTGAATAAACAGTCAGTCAGTACAGTTACACAGTGAGTGACCCTTACCCTGGATAAACAATGACTCTGTACAGTTACACAGTGAGTGATCCTTACCCTGAATAAACAATGACTCTGTAAAGTTACACAGTCAATTGACTTAATCCTGAATATACAGTGACTCTGTACAGTAACACAGTGAGTGACCCTTACCCTGAATAAACAGTGACTCTGTACAGTTACACATTGAGTGACCCTTACCCTGAATAAACAGTGATTCTACACAGTTACACAGTGAGTGATCATAATACTGAATAAACATTGACCCTATATAGTAAAGGAGTGAATGATCGAATGAATAATTGATCGTTACCATGAATAGTCAGTGCCTCTGCACAGTTACTCAGTGAATAGTCCTAATCATGAATTATTAGTGATTCTGTACAGTTACACAGTGAATACACCTAGTCCTGAATAAAGAGTGACTCTGTACAGTTACACAGTGAGTGATCCTATTCCTGAATAAACAGTGACTCTGTACAGTTACACAGTGAGTGATCCTATTCCGGAATAAACAGTGGCTCCATACAGTTACACAGTGAGTGATCCTAAACCTGAATAAACAGTGACTCTGTACAGTTACACAGTGAGTGATCCTTAGACTGAATAAACAGTGACTCTGTACAGTTACACAGTGAGTGATCCTTACCCTGAATAAACAGTGACTCTGTACAGTTACACAGTGAGTGATCCTCACCCTGAATAAACAGTGACTCTCTACAGTTACACAGTGAGTGATCCTTACCCTGAATAAACAGTGGCTCTGTACAGTTACACAGTGAGTGATCCTTACCCTGAATAAACAGTGACTCTCTACAGTTACACAGTGAGCGATCCTTACCCTGAATAAACAGTGACTCTGTACAGTTACACAGTGAGAGATCCTTACACTGAATAAACAGTGACTCTGTACAGTTACACAGTGAGTGATGCTTACCCTGAATAAACAGTGATTCTGTACAGTTACACATCGAGTGACCTTTACCCTGAATAAAAAGTGACTCTGTACAGTTCCACAGTGAGTGATCCTTACCCTGAATAAACAGTGATTCTGTACAGTTACACAGTGAGTGACCCTTATCCTGAATAAGCAGTGACTCTGTACAGGTACACAGGGAGTGATCCTTACCCTGAATAAACAGTGACTCTGTACTGGTACACAATGAGTGACGTTTACCCTGAAAAAACAGTGACTCTGTACAGTTACACAGTGTGTGATCATTACCCTGAACAAACAGTGACTCTGTACAGTTACACAGTGAGTGATCCTTACCCTAAATAAACAGTGACTCTATACAATTAGACAGTGAGTGAACATTACCCTGAATAAACTGTGACTCTATACAGTTACACAGTGATTGATCCTTACCCTGAATAAACAGTGACTCTGTACAGTTACACAGTGAGTGACCCCTACTCTGAATAAACATTGACTCTGTACAGTTACACAACGATTGATCCTTACCCTGAATAAACAGTGACTCTGTACAGTTACACAGTGATTGATCCTTACCCTGAATAAACAGTGTCTCTTTACGTTACACAGTGAGTGACCCTTACCCTGAATAAACAGTGTCTCTGTCCAGTTACACAGTGAGTGATCATTACCCTGAAATACAGTGACTCTGCACGTTACACAGTGAGTGACTCTTACCCTGAATAAACAGTGACTCTTTACGTCACCCAGTGAGTGACCCTTACCCTGAATAAACAGTGACTCTGTACAGTTACACAGTGAGTGACCTTTACCCTGAATAAACAGTGACTCTGTAGAGTTACACAGTGAGTGACCCTTACACTGAATAAACAGTGACTCTGTACAGTTACACAGTGAGTTATCCTCACCCTGAATAAACAGTGCCTCTGTACAGTTACAAAGTGAGTGATCCTCACCCTGAATAAACAGTGACTCTGTACAGTTACACAGTGAGTGATCCTCACCCTGAATAAACAGTGACTCTCTACATTAAAAACAGTGAGTGATCCTTACCCTGAATAAACAGTGGCTCTCTACAGTTACACAGTGAGTGATCCTTCCCCTGAATAAACAGTGACTCTGTAAAGTTACACAGTGAGTGACCCTTACCCTGAATAAACAGTGACTCTGTACAGTTACACAGTGAGTGACCCTTACCCTGAATAAACAGTGACTCTCTACAGTTACACAGTGAGTGATCCTTGCCCTGAATAAAAAGTGACTCTGTACAGTTACACAGTGAGTGACCCTTACCCTGAATAAACAGTGACTCTGTACAGTTACACACTGAGTGACCCTTACCCTAATGAATATACAGTGACTCTGTACAGTTACACAGTGAGTGATCCTTACCCAGAATAAACAGTGACTCTGTACAGTTACACAGTGAGTGATCCTTACCCTGAATAAACAGTGACTCTGTACAGTTACACAGTGAGTGATCCTTACACTGAATAAACAGTGACTCTGTACAGTTACACAGTGATTGATGCTTACCCTGAATAAACAGTGATTCTGTACAGTTACACATCGAGTGACCTTTACCCTGAATAAACAGTGACTCTGTACAGTTCCACAGTGAGTGATGCTTACCCTGAATAAACAGTGATTCTGTACAGTTACACAGTGAGTGACCCTTATCCTGAATAAGCAGTGACTCTGTACAGTTACACAGGGAGTGATCCTTACCCTGAATAAACAGTGACTCTGTACAGTTACACAGTGAGTGATCCTTACCCTGAAAAAACACTGACTCTGTACAGTTACACAGTGAGTGATCCTCACCCTGAATCAACAGTGACTCTGTACAGTTATTCAGTGAGTGATCCTTACACTGAATAAACAGTGTCTCTGTACTGGTACACAATGAGTGACGTTTACCCTGAATAAACAGTGACTCTGTACAGTTACACAATGAGTGATCATTACCCTGAATAAACAGTGACTCTGTACAGTTACACTGTGAGTGAACCTTACCCTGAATAAACAGTGACTCTGTACAGTTACACAGTGAGTGATCCTTACCCTGAATAAACAGTGACTCTATACAATTACACAGTGAGTGACCATTACCCTGAATAAACTGTGACTCTGTACAGTTACACAGTGATTGATCCTTACCCTGAATAAACAGTGACTCTGTACAGTTACACAACGATTGATCATTACCCTGAATAAACAGTGACTCTGCACAGTTACACAGTGATTGATCCTTACCCTGAATAAACAGTGCCTCTGTACGTTACACAGTGAGTGACCCTTACCCTGAATAAACAGTGACTCTGTACAGTTACACAGTGAATGATCCTTACCCTGAAATACAGTGACTCTGCACGTTACACAGTGAGTGACTCTTACCCTGAATAAACAGTGACTCTTTACGTCACCCAGTGAGTGACCCTTACCCTGAATAAACAGTGACTCTGTACAGTTACACAGTGAGTGACCTTTAACCGGAATAAACAGTGACTCTGTACAGTTACACAGTGAGTGACCCTTACACTGAATAAACAGTGACTCTGTACAGTTACACAGTGAGTGATCCTCACTCTGAATAAACAGTGCCTCTGTACAGTTACAAGGTGAGTGATCCTCACCCTGAATAAACAGTGCCTGTGTACATTTACACAGAGATTGATCCTCACCCCGAATAAACAGTGACTCTGTACAGTTACACAGTGAGTGAATCTTACCCTGAATAAACAGTGACTCGGTACAGTTACACAGTGAGTGACCCTTACTCTGAATAAACAGTAACTCTGTACAGTTTCACAGTGAGTGATCCTTACCCTGAATAAACAGTGACTCTGTACAGATTCACAGTGAGTGATCTTTACCCTGAATAAACAGTGACTCTGTGCAGTTACACAGTGAGTGTTCCTTACCCTGAATAAACAGTGACTCTGTACAGTTACAGAGTGAGCGATCCTTACCCTGAATAAACATTGACTCTGTACAGTTTCACAGTGAGTGACCCTTACCCTGAATAAAAAGTGACTCTGTACAGTTACACAGTGAGTGACCCTTACCCTGAATAAACAGTGACTCTGTACAGTTACACAGTGAGTGATCCTTACCCTGAATAAACAGTGACTCTTTACAGTTACACAGTGAGTGATCCTTACCCTGAATAAACAGTGACTCTGTACAGTTACACAGTCAATAGACTTAATCCTGAATATACAGTGACTCTGTACAGTAACACAGTGAGTGACCCTTACCCTGAATAAACAGTGACTCTGTACATTTACACAGTGAGTGACCCTTACCCTGAATAAACAGTGATTCTATACAGTTACACAGTGAGTGGTCATAAAACTGAATAAACATTGACCCTATACAGAAAAAGAGTGAATGATCGAATGAATAATTGATCGTTACCATGAATAGTCAGTGCCTCTGCACAGTTACCCAGTGAATAGATCTAATCATGAATTATTAGTGACTCTGTACAGTTACACAGTGAGTTATCCTTACCCTGAATAAACAGTGACTATGTACAGTTACACAGTGAGTGACCCTTACCCTGAATAAACAGTGACTCTAAACAGTTACACAGTGAGTGAATCTTACCCTGAATAAACAGTGACTCTGTTCAGTTACACAGTGAGTGACCCTTACTCTGAATAAACAGTGACTCTGTACAGTTACACAGTGAGTGATACTTACCCTGAATAAACATTGACTCTGTACAGTTACACAGTGACTGATCCTTACCCTGATTAAACAGTGACTCTGTACAGTTACACAGTGACTGATCCTTACCCTGAATAAACAGTGACTCTTTACAGTTACACAGTGAATGTTCCTTACCCTGAATAAACATTGTCTCTGTACAGTTAAACAGTGAATGATCCTTACTCTGCTGAATAAACAGTGACTCTGTACAGTTACACATTGAGTGATCCTTACCCTTAATAAACAGTGACTCTGTACAGTTACACAGTGAGTGACCCTCACCCTGAATAAACAGAGACTCTCTACAGTTACACAGTGAGTGACTATACCCTGAATAAACAGTGACTCTGTACAGTTACACAGTGAGTGAACCTTACCCTGAATAAACAGTGACTCTGTACAGTTACACAGTGAGTGACCCTTACCCTGGATAAACAGTGACTCTATATAGTTACACAGTGAGTGGTCATAAAACTGAATAAACATTGACCCTATACTGTAAACGAGTGAATGATCGAATGAATAATTGATCGTTACCATGAATAGTCAGTGCCTCTGCACATTTACTCAGTGAATCGACCTAATCATGAATAATTAGTGACTCTGTACAGTTACACAGTGAATACACCTAGTCCTGAATAAACAGTGACTCTGTACAGTTACACAGTGAGTGATCCTATTCCTGAACAAACATTGACTCTGTACAGTTAAACAGTGAGTGATCCTATTCCAGAATAAACAGTGGCTCTGTACAGTTACACAGTGAGTGATCCTAATCCTGAATAAACAGTGAATCTGTACAGTTACACAGTGAGTGATCCTCAGACTGAATAAACAGTGACTCTGTACAGTTACACAGTGAGTGATACTTACCCTGAATAAACAGTGACTCTGTACAGTTACACTGCGTGTGATCCTTACCCTGAATAAACAGTGACTCTGTACAGTTACACAGTGAGTGAACCTTACCCTGAATAAACAGTGACTCTGTACAGTTACACAGTGTGTGATCATTACCCTGAATAAACAGTGACTCTGTACAGTTACACAGTGAGTGACCCTTACTCTGAATAAACATTGACTCTGTACAGTTACACAACGATTGATCCTTACCCTGAATAAACAGTGACTCTGTACAGTTACACAGTGATTGATCCTTACCCTGAATAAACAGTGTCTCTGTACGTTACACAGTGAGTGACCCTTACCCTGAATAAACAGTGTCTCTGTCCAGTTACACAGTGAGTGATCCTTACCCTGAAATACAGTGACTCTGCACGTTACACAGTGAGTGACTCTTACCCTGAATAAACAGTGACTCTTTACGTCACCCAGTGAGTGACCCTTACCCTGAATAAACAGTGACTCTGTACAGTTACACAGTGAGTGACCTTTACCCTGAATAAACAGTGACTCTGTAGAGTTACACAGTGAGTGACCCTTACACTGAATAAACAGTGACTCTGTACAGTTACACAGTGAGTTATCCTCACCCTGAATAAACAGTGCCTCTGTACAGTTACAAAGTGAGTGATCCTCACCCTGAATAAACAGTGACTCTCTACAGTTACACAGTGAGTGATCCTCACCCTGAATAAACAGTGACTCTCTACAGTTACACAGTGAGTGATCCTTACCCTGAATAAACAGTGGCTCTGTACAGTTACACAGTGAGTGATCCTTACCCTGAATAAACAGTGACTCTCTACAGTTACACAGTGAGTGATCCTTCCCCTGAATAAACAGTGACTCTGTAAAGTTACACAGTGAGTGACCCTTACCCTGAATAAACAGTCACTCTGTACAGTTACACAGTGAGTGACCCTTACCCTGAATAAACAGTGACTCTCTACAGTTACACAGTGAGTGATCCTTGCCCTGAATAAAAAGTGACTCTGTACAGTTACACAGTGAGTGACCCTTACCCTGAATAAACAGTGACTCTGTACAGTTACACACTGAGTGACCCTTACCCTAATGAATAAACAGTGACTCTGTACAGTTACACAGTGAGTGATCCTTACCCAGAATAAACAGTGACTCTGTACAGTTACACAGTGAGTGATCCTTACCCTGAATAAACAGTGACTCTGTACAGTTACACAGTGAGTGATCCTTACACTGAATAAACAGTGACTCTGTACAGTTACACAGTGATTGATGCTTACCCTGAATAAACAGTGATTCTGTACAGTTACACATCGAGTGACCTTTACCCTGAATAAACAGTGACTCTGTACAGTTCCACAGTGAGTGATGCTTACCCTGAATAAACAGTGATTCTGTACAGTTACACAGTGAGTGACCCTTATCCTGATTAAGCAGTGACTCTGTACAGTTACACAGGGAGTGATCCTTACCCTGAATAAACAGTGACTCTGTACAGTTACACAGTGTGTGATCCTTACCCTGAAAAAACACTGACTCTGTACAGTTACACAGTGAGTGATCCTCACCCTGAATCAACAGTGACTCTGTACAGTTATTCAGTGAGTGATCCTTACACTGAATAAACAGTGACTCTGTACTGGTACACAATGAGTGACGTTTACCCTGAATAAACAGTGACTCTGTACAGTTACACAATGAGTGATCATTACCCTGAATAAACAGTGACTCTGTACAGTTACACTGTGAGTGAACCTTACCCTGAATAAACAGTGACTCTGTACAGTTACACAGTGAGTGATCCTTACCCTGAATAAACAGTGACTCTATACAATTACACAGTGAGTGACCATTACCCTGAATAAACTGTGACTCTGTACAGTTACACAGTGATTGATCCTTACCCTGAATAAACAGTGACTCTGTACAGTTACACAGTGAGTGACCCTTACTCTGAATAAACATTGACTCTGTACAGTTACACAACGATTGATCATTACCCTGAATAAACAGTGACTCTGCACAGTTACACAGTGATTGATCCTTACCCTGAATAAACAGTGCCTCTGTACGTTACACAGTGAGTGACCCTTACCCTGAATAAACAGTGACTCTGTACAGTTACACAGTGAGTGATCCTTACCCTGAAATACAGTGACTCTGCACGTTACACAGTGAGTGACTCTTACCCTGAATAAACAGTGACTCTTTACGTCACCCAGTGAGTGACCCTTACCCTGAATAAACAGTGACTCTGTACAGTTACACAGTGAGTGACCTTTAACCGGAATAAACAGTGACTCTGTACAGTTACACAGTGAGTGACCCTTACACTGAATAAACAGTGACTCTGTACAGTTACACAGTGAGTGATCCTCACTCTGAATAAACAGTGCCTCTGTACAGTTACAAGGTGAGTGATCCTCACCCTGAATAAACAGTGCCTGTGTACATTTACACAGAGATTGATCCTCACCCCGAATAAACAGTGACTCTGTACAGTTACACAGTGAGTGAATCTTACCCTGAATAAACAGTGACTCGGTACAGTTACACAGTGAGTGACCCTTACTCTGAATAAACAGTAACTCTGTACAGTTTCACAGTGAGTGATCCTTACCCTGAATAAACAGTGACTCTGTACAGATTCACAGTGAGTGACCCTTACCCTGAATAAACAGTGACTCTGTGCAGTTACACAGTGAGTGTTCCTTACCCTGAATAAACAGTGACTCTGTACAGTTACAGAGTGAGCGATCCTTACCCTGAATAAACATTGACTCTGTACAGTTTCACAGTGAGTGACCCTTACCCTGAATAAAAAGTGACTCTGTACAGTTACACAGTGAGTGACCCTTACCCTGAATAAACAGTGACTCTGTACAGTTACACAGTGAGTGATCCTTACCCTGAATAAACAGTGACTCTTTACAGTTACACAGTGAGTGATCCTTACCCTGAATAAACAGTGACTCTGTACAGTTACACAGTCAATAGACTTAATCCTGAATATACAGTGACTCTGTACAGTAACACAGTGAGTGACCCTTACCCTGAATAAACAGTGACTCTGTACATTTACACAGTGAGTGACCCTTACCCTGAATAAACAGTGATTCTATACAGTTACACAGTGAGTGGTCATAAAACTGAATAAACATTGACCCTATACAGAAAAAGAGTGAATGATCGAATGAATAATTGATCGTTACCATGAATAGTCAGTGCCTCTGCACAGTTACCCAGTGAATAGATCTAATCATGAATTATTAGTGACTCTGTACAGTTACACAGTGAATGATCCTATTCCTGAATAAACAGTGACTCTGTACAGTTACACAGTGAGTGATCCTATTCCGGAATAAACAGTGGCTCCATGCAGTTACGCAGTGAGTGATCCTAATCCTGAATAAACAGTGACTCTGTACAGTTACACAGTGAGTGATCCTTACCCTGAATAAACAGTGACTCTGTACTGTTACACAGTGAGTGATCCTTACCCTGAATAAACAGTGACTCTGTACAGTCACACAGTGAGTGATCCTTACCCTGAAAAACAGTGACTCTGAACATTTACACAGTGAGTGATCCTCACCCTGAATAAACAGTGACTCTCTACAGTTACACAGTGAGTGATCCTTACCCTGAATAAACAGTGACTCTGTACAGTTACACAGTGAGTGATCCTTCCCCTGAATAAACAGTGACTATGTACAGATACGCAGTGAGTGATACTTACCCTGACTAAACAGTGACTCTGTACAGTTACACAGTGAGTGATCCTTCCCCTGAATAAACATTGACTCTGTACAGATACGCAGTGAGTGATCCTTCCCCTGAATAAACAGTGACTCTGTACAGATACGCAGTGAGTGATCCTTACCCTGAATAAACAGTGACCCTGTACAGTTACACAGTGAGTGATCCTTACCCTGATTAAACAGTGACTCTGTACAGTTACACAGTGACTGATCCTTACCCTGAATAAACAGTGACTCTGTACAGTTACACAGTGAATGTTCCTTACCCTGAATAAACATTGTCTCTGTACAGTTAAACAGTGAATGATCCTTACTCTGCTGAATAAACAGTGACTCTGTACAGTTACACATTGAGTGATCCTTACCCTTAATAAACAGTGACTCTGTACAGTTACACAGTGAGTGACCCTCACCCTGAATCAACAGTGACTCTGTACAGTTATTCTGTGAGTGATCCTTACACTGAATAAACAGTGACTCTGTACTGGTACACAATGAGTGACGTTTACCCTGAATAAACAGTGACTCTGTACAGTTACACAATGAGTGATCATTACCCTGAATAAACAGTGACTCTGTACAGTTACACTGTGAGTGAACCTTACCCTGAATAAACAGTGACTCTGTACAGTTACACAGTGAGTGATCCTTACCCTGAATAAACAGTGACTCTATACAATTACACAGTGAGTGACCATTACCCTGAATAAACTGTGACTCTGTACAGTTACACAGTGATTGATCCTTACCCTGAATAAACAGTGACTCTGTACAGTTACACAGTGAGTGACCCTTACTCTGAATAAACATTGACTCTGTACAGTTACACAACGATTGATCATTACCCTGAATAAACAGTGACTCTGCACAGTTACACAGTGATTGATCCTTACCCTGAATAAACAGTGCCTCTGTACGTTACACAGTGAGTGACCCTTACCCTGAATAAACAGTGACTCTGTACAGTTACACAGTGAGTGATCCTTACCCTGAAATACAGTGACTCTGCACGTTACACAGTGAGTGACTCTTACCCTGAATAAACAGTGACTCTTTACGTCACCCAGTGAGTGACCCTTACCCTGAATAAACAGTGACTCTGTACAGTTACACAGTGAGTGACCTTTAACCGGAATAAACAGTGACTCTGTACAGTTACACAGTGAGTGACCCTTACACTGAATAAACAGTGACTCTGTACAGTTACACAGTGAGTGATCCTCACTCTGAATAAACAGTGCCTCTGTACAGTTACAAGGTGAGTGATCCTCACCCTGAATAAACAGTGCCTGTGTACATTTACACAGAGATTGATCCTCACCCCGAATAAACAGTGACTCTGTACAGTTACACAGTGAGTGAATCTTACCCTGAATAAACAGTGACTCGGTACAGTTACACAGTGAGTGACCCTTACTCTGAATAAACAGTAACTCTGTACAGTTTCACAGTGAGTGATCCTTACCCTGAATAAACAGTGACTCTGTACAGATTCACAGTGAGTGACCCTTACCCTGAATAAACAGTGACTCTGTGCAGTTACACAGTGAGTGTTCCTTACCCTGAATAAACAGTGACTCTGTACAGTTACAGAGTGAGCGATCCTTACCCTGAATAAACATTGACTCTGTACAGTTTCACAGTGAGTGACCCTTACCCTGAATAAAAAGTGACTCTGTACAGTTACACAGTGAGTGACCCTTACCCTGAATAAACAGTGACTCTGTACAGTTACACAGTGAGTGATCCTTACCCTGAATAAACAGTGACTCTTTACAGTTACACAGTGAGTGATCCTTACCCTGAATAAACAGTGACTCTGTACAGTTACACAGTCAATAGACTTAATCCTGAATATACAGTGACTCTGTACAGTAACACAGTGAGTGACCCTTACCCTGAATAAACAGTGACTCTGTACATTTACACAGTGAGTGACCCTTACCCTGAATAAACAGTGATTCTATACAGTTACACAGTGAGTGGTCATAAAACTGAATAAACATTGACCCTATACAGAAAAAGAGTGAATGATCGAATGAATAATTGATCGTTACCATGAATAGTCAGTGCCTCTGCACAGTTACCCAGTGAATAGATCTAATCATGAATTATTAGTGACTCTGTACAGTTACACAGTGAATGATCCTATTCCTGAATAAACAGTGACTCTGTACAGTTACACAGTGAGTGATCCTATTCCGGAATAAACAGTGGCTCCATGCAGTTACGCAGTGAGTGATCCTAATCCTGAATAAACAGTGACTCTGTACAGTTACACAGTGAGTGATCCTTACCCTGAATAAACAGTGACTCTGTACTGTTACACAGTGAGTGATCCTTACCCTGAATAAACAGTGACTCTGTACAGTCACACAGTGAGTGATCCTTACCCTGAAAAACAGTGACTCTGAACATTTACACAGTGAGTGATCCTCACCCTGAATAAACAGTGACTCTCTACAGTTACACAGTGAGTGATCCTTACCCTGAATAAACAGTGACTCTGTACAGTTACACAGTGAGTGATCCTTCCCCTGAATAAACAGTGACTCTGTACAGATACGCAGTGAGTGATACTTACCCTGACTAAACAGTGACTCTGTACAGTTACACAGTGAGTGATCCTTCCCCTGAATAAACATTGACTCTGTACAGATACGCAGTGAGTGATCCTTCCCCTGAATAAACAGTGACTCTGTACAGATACGCAGTGAGTGATCCTTACCCTGTATAAACAGTGACCCTGTACAGTTACACTGTACAATTACACAGTGAGTGACCCTTACCCTGAATAAACAGTGACTCTGTACAGTTACACACTGAGTGATTCTTACCCTGAATAAACAGTGACTATGTACAGTTACACAATGAGTGACCCTTACCCTGAATAAACAGTGACTCTAAATAGTTACACAGTGAGTGAATCTTACCCTGAATAAACAGTGACTCTGTACAGTTACACAGTGAGTTATCCTTACCCTGAATAAACAGTGACTATGTACAGTTACACAGTGAGTGACCCTTACCCTGAATAAACAGTGACTCTAAACAGTTACACAGTGAGTGAATCTTACCCTGAATAAACAGTGACTCTGTTCAGTTACACAGTGAGTGACCCTTATCCTGAATAAACAGTGACTCTGTACAGTTACACAGTGAGTGATCCTTACCCTGAATAAACATTGACTCTGTACAGTTACACAGTGAGTGATCCTTACCCTGATTAAACAGTGACTCTGTACAGTTACACAGTGACTGATCCTTACCCTGAATAAACAGTGACTCTGTACAGTTACACAGTGTGTGATCCTTACCCTGAAAAAACACTGACTCTGTACAGTTACACAGTGAGTGACCCTCACCCTGAATCAACAGTGACTCTGTACAGTTATTCAGTGAGTGATCCTTACACTGAATAAACAGTGACTCTGTACTGGTACACAATGAGTGACGTTTACCCTGAATAAACAGTGACTCTGTACAGTTACACAATGAGTGATCATTACCCTGAATAAACAGTGACTCTGTACAGTTACACTGTGAGTGAACCTTACCCTGAATAAACAGTGACTCTGTACAGTTACACAGTGAGTGATCCTTACCCTGAATAAACAGTGACTCTATACAATTACACAGTGAGTGACCATTACCCTGAATAAACTGTGACTCTGTACAGTTACACAGTGATTGATCCTTACCCTGAATAAACAGTGACTCTGTACAGTTACACAGTGAGTGACCCTTACTCTGAATAAACATTGACTCTGTACAGTTACACAACGATTGATCATTACCCTGAATAAACAGTGACTCTGCACAGTTACACAGTGATTGATCCTTACCCTGAATAAACAGTGCCTCTGTACGTTACACAGTGAGTGACCCTTACCCTGAATAAACAGTGACTCTGTACAGTTACACAGTGAGTGATCCTTACCCTGAAATACAGTGACTCTGCACGTTACACAGTGAGTGACTCTTACCCTGAATAAACAGTGACTCTTTACGTCACCCAGTGAGTGACCCTTACCCTGAATAAACAGTGACTCTGTACAGTTACACAGTGAGTGACCTTTAACCGGAATAAACAGTGACTCTGTACAGTTACACAGTGAGTGACCCTTACACTGAATAAACAGTGACTCTGTACAGTTACACAGTGAGTGATCCTCACTCTGAATAAACAGTGCCTCTGTACAGTTACAAGGTGAGTGATCCTCACCCTGAATAAACAGTGCCTGTGTACATTTACACAGAGATTGATCCTCACCCCGAATAAACAGTGACTCTGTACAGTTACACAGTGAGTGAATCTTACCCTGAATAAACAGTGACTCGGTACAGTTACACAGTGAGTGACCCTTACTCTGAATAAACAGTAACTCTGTACAGTTTCACAGTGAGTGATCCTTACCCTGAATAAACAGTGACTCTGTACAGATTCACAGTGAGTGACCCTTACCCTGAATAAACAGTGACTCTGTGCAGTTACACAGTGAGTGTTCCTTACCCTGAATAAACAGTGACTCTGTACAGTTACAGAGTGAGCGATCCTTACCCTGAATAAACATTGACTCTGTACAGTTTCACAGTGAGTGACCCTTACCCTGAATAAAAAGTGACTCTGTACAGTTACACAGTGAGTGACCCTTACCCTGAATAAACAGTGACTCTGTACAGTTACACAGTGAGTGATCCTTACCCTGAATAAACAGTGACTCTTTACAGTTACACAGTGAGTGATCCTTACCCTGAATAAACAGTGACTCTGTACAGTTACACAGTCAATAGACTTAATCCTGAATATACAGTGACTCTGTACAGTAACACAGTGAGTGACCCTTACCCTGAATAAACAGTGACTCTGTACATTTACACAGTGAGTGACCCTTACCCTGAATAAACAGTGATTCTATACAGTTACACAGTGAGTGGTCATAAAACTGAATAAACATTGACCCTATACAGAAAAAGAGTGAATGATCGAATGAATAATTGATCGTTACCATGAATAGTCAGTGCCTCTGCACAGTTACCCAGTGAATAGATCTAATCATGAATTATTAGTGACTCTGTACAGTTACACAGTGAATGATCCTATTCCTGAATAAACAGTGACTCTGTACAGTTACACAGTGAGTGATCCTATTCCGGAATAAACAGTGGCTCCATGCAGTTACGCAGTGAGTGATCCTAATCCTGAATAAACAGTGACTCTGTACAGTTACACAGTGAGTGATCCTTACCCTGAATAAACAGTGACTCTGTACTGTTACACAGTGAGTGATCCTTACCCTGAATAAACAGTGACTCTGTCCAGTCACACAGTGAGTGATCCTTACCCTGAAAAACAGTGACTCTGAACATTTACACAGTGAGTGATCCTCACCCTGAATAAACAGTGACTCTCTACAGTTACACAGTGAGTGATCCTTACCCTGAATAAACAGTGACTCTGTACAGTTACACAGTGAGTGATCCTTCCCCTGAATAAACAGTGACTATGTACAGATACGCAGTGAGTGATACTTACCCTGACTAAACAGTGACTCTGTACAGTTACACAGTGAGTGATCCTTCCCCTGAATAAACATTGACTCTGTACAGATACGCAGTGAGTGATCCTTCCCCTGAATAAACAGTGACTCTGTACAGATACGCAGTGAGTGATCCTTACCCTGAATAAACAGTGACCCTGTACAGTTACACTGTACAATTACACAGTGAGTGACCCTTACCCTGAATAAACAGTGACTCTGTACAGTTACACACTGAGTGATTCTTACCCTGAATAAACAGTGACTATGTACAGTTACACAATGAGTGACCCTTACCCTGAATAAACAGTGACTCTAAATAGTTACACAGTGAGTGAATCTTACCCTGAATAAACAGTGACTCTGTACAGTTACACAGTGAGTTATCCTTACCCTGAATAAACAGTGACTATGTACAGTTACACAGTGAGTGACCCTTACCCTGAATAAACAGTGACTCTAAACAGTTACACAGTGAGTGAATCTTACCCTGAATAAACAGTGACTCTGTTCAGTTACACAGTGAGTGACCCTTATCCTGAATAAACAGTGACTCTGTACAGTTACACAGTGAGTGATCCTTACCCTGAATAAACATTGACTCTGTACAGTTACACAGTGAGTGATCCTTACCCTGATTAAACAGTGACTCTGTACAGTTACACAGTGACTGATCCTTACCCTGAATAAACAGTGACTCTGTACAGTTACACAGTGTGTGATCCTTACCCTGAAAAAACACTGACTCTGTACAGTTACACAGTGAGTGACCCTCACCCTGAATCAACAGTGACTCTGTACAGTTATTCAGTGAGTGATCCTTACACTGAATAAACAGTGACTCTGTACTGGTACACAATGAGTGACGTTTACCCTGAATAAACAGTGACTCTGTACAGTTACACAATGAGTGATCATTACCCTGAATAAACAGTGACTCTGTACAGTTACACTGTGAGTGAACCTTACCCTGAATAAACAGTGACTCTGTACAGTTACACAGTGAGTGATCCTTACCCTGAATAAACAGTGACTCTATACAATTACACAGTGAGTGACCATTACCCTGAATAAACTGTGACTCTGTACAGTTACACAGTGATTGATCCTTACCCTGAATAAACAGTGACTCTGTACAGTTACACAGTGAGTGACCCTTACTCTGAATAAACATTGACTCTGTACAGTTACACAACGATTGATCATTACCCTGAATAAACAGTGACTCTGCACAGTTACACAGTGATTGATCCTTACCCTGAATAAACAGTGCCTCTGTACGTTACACAGTGAGTGACCCTTACCCTGAATAAACAGTGACTCTGTACAGTTACACAGTGAGTGATCCTTACCCTGAAATACAGTGACTCTGCACGTTACACAGTGAGTGACTCTTACCCTGAATAAACAGTGACTCTTTACGTCACCCAGTGAGTGACCCTTACCCTGAATAAACAGTGACTCTGTACAGTTACACAGTGAGTGACCTTTAACCGGAATAAACAGTGACTCTGTACAGTTACACAGTGAGTGACCCTTACACTGAATAAACAGTGACTCTGTACAGTTACACAGTGAGTGATCCTCACTCTGAATAAACAGTGCCTCTGTACAGTTACAAGGTGAGTGATCCTCACCCTGAATAAACAGTGCCTGTGTACATTTACACAGAGATTGATCCTCACCCCGAATAAACAGTGACTCTGTACAGTTACACAGTGAGTGAATCTTACCCTGAATAAACAGTGACTCGGTACAGTTACACAGTGAGTGACCCTTACTCTGAATAAACAGTAACTCTGTACAGTTTCACAGTGAGTGATCCTTACCCTGAATAAACAGTGACTCTGTACAGATTCACAGTGAGTGACCCTTACCCTGAATAAACAGTGACTCTGTGCAGTTACACAGTGAGTGTTCCTTACCCTGAATAAACAGTGACTCTGTACAGTTACAGAGTGAGCGATCCTTACCCTGAATAAACATTGACTCTGTACAGTTTCACAGTGAGTGACCCTTACCCTGAATAAAAAGTGACTCTGTACAGTTACACAGTGAGTGACCCTTACCCTGAATAAACAGTGACTCTGTACAGTTACAGAGTCAATAGACTTAATCCTGAATATACAGTGACTCTGTACAGTAACACAGTGAGTGACCCTTACCCTGAATAAACAGTGACTCTGTACATTTACACAGTGAGTGACCCTTACCCTGAATAAACAGTGATTCTATACAGTTACACAGTGAGTGGTCATAAAACTGAATAAACATTGACCCTATACAGAAAAAGAGTGAATGATCGAATGAATAATTGATCGTTACCATGAATAGTCAGTGCCTCTGCACAGTTACCCAGTGAATAGATCTAATCATGAATTATTAGTGACTCTGTACAGTTACACAGTGAATGATCCTATTCCTGAATAAACAGTGACTCTGTACAGTTACACAGTGAGTGATCCTATTCCGGAATAAACAGTGGCTCCATGCAGTTACGCAGTGAGTGATCCTAATCCTGAATAAACAGTGACTCTGTACAGTTACACAGTGAGTGATCCTTACCCTGAATAAACAGTGACTCTGTACTGTTACACAGTGAGTGATCCTTACCCTGAATAAACAGTGACTCTGTACAGTCACACAGTGAGTGATCCTTACCCTGAAAAACAGTGACTCTGAACATTTACACAGTGAGTGATCCTCACCCTGAATAAACAGTGACTCTCTACAGTTACACAGTGAGTGATCCTTACCCTGAATAAACAGTGACTCTGTACAGTTACACAGTGAGTGATCCTTCCCCTGAATAAACAGTGACTATGTACAGATACGCAGTGAGTGATACTTACCCTGACTAAACAGTGACTCTGTACAGTTACACAGTGAGTGATCCTTCCCCTGAATAAACATTGACTCTGTACAGATACGCAGTGAGTGATCCTTCCCCTGAATAAACAGTGACTCTGTACAGATACGCAGTGAGTGATCCTTACCCTCAATAAACAGTGACCCTGTACAGTTACACAGTGAGTGATCCTTACCCTGATTAAACAGTGACTCTGTACAGTTACACAGTGACTGATCCTTACCCTGAATAAACAGTGACTCTGTACAGTTACACAGTGAATGTTCCTTACCCTGAATAAACATTGTCTCTGTACAGTTAAACAGTGAATGATCCTTACTCTGCTGAATAAACAGTGACTCTGTACAGTTACACATTGAGTGATCCTTACCCTTAATAAACAGTGACTCTGTACAGTTACACAGTGAGTGACCCTCACCCTGAATAAACAGAGACTCTCTACAGTTACACAGTGAGTGACTATACCCTGAATAAACAGTGACTCTGTACAGTTACACAGTGAGTGATCCTATTCCTGAATAAACAGTGACTCTGTACAGTTTCACAGTGAGTGAACCTTACCCTGAATAAACAGTGACTCTGTACAGTTACACAGTGAGTGACCCTTACCCTGGATAAACAGTGACTCTATATAGTTACACAGTGAGTGGTCATAAAACTGAATAAACATTGACCCTATACTGTAAACGAGTGAATGATCGAATGAATAATTGATCGTTAACATGAATAGTCAGTGCCTCTGCACATTTACTCAGTGAATCGACCTAATCATGAATAATTAGTGACTCTGTACAGTTACACAGTGAATACACCTAGTCCTGAATAAACAGTGACTCTGTACAGTTACACAGTGAGTGAAACTAATCCTGAATAAACATTGACTCTGTACAGTTACACAGTGAGTGATCCTATTCCAGAATAAACAGTGGCTCTGTACAGTTACACAGTGAGTGATCCTAATCCTGAATAAACAGTGAATCTGTACAGTTACACAGTGAGTGATCCTCAGACTGAATAAACAGTGACTCTGTACAGTTACACAGTGAGTGATACTTACCCTGAATAAACAGTGACTCTGTACAGTTACACTGCGTGTGATCCTTACCCTGAATAAACAGTGACTCTGTACAGTTACACAGTGAGTGATCCTATTCCTGAATAAACAGTGACTCTGTACAGTTACACACTCAGTGATCCTTACCCTGAATAACCAGTGACTCTGTACAGTTACACAGTGAGTGATCCTATTCCTGAATAAACAGTGACTCTGTACAGTTACACAGTGAGTGATCCTTACCCTGAATAAACAGTGAATCTGTACAGTTACACAGTGAGTGATCCTTACCCTGAATAAACAATGACTCTGTACAGTTACACAGTTAGAGGTCTTAATCCTGACTAAACAGTGGCTCTATACACTAAAAGAGTGTGTGACCCTTACCCTGAACAAACAATCATTCTCTCAGTTTCACAGTGATTGATCCTTGCACTGAGTAAACATTGCCTCTGCACAGTTACACAATCAATGATCTTTACCCTTCTAAATAACCAGTGGCTCTGTATGGTTATGCATTGGGTGACTCTACCCTGCTGAATAAACACTGACTATGAACAGTAAATGAGTTAATGATTCTTACACTGAGTTAAGTGTGCCTCAACACATTAACACAGTGAGTCACACTCACCCTGAGTAAACAGTGACTCTGTACAGTTACACAGTGAGTGATCCTTACCCTGAATTAACAGTGAATCTGTACAGTTACACAATGAGTAATCCTGATGCTGAATAAACAGTGAATCTGTACAGTTACACAGTGAGTGATCCTTACCCTGAATAAACAATGACTCTGTACAGTTACACAGTGAGTGACCCTTACCCTGAATAAACAGTGACTCTGTACAGTTACATATTGAGTGTTCCTTACCCTGAATAAACAGAGAGTCTGTACAGTTACACATTGAGTGATCCTTACCCTGAATAAACAGTGACTCTATACAGTTACACAGTTTGTGTTCCTTACCCTGAATAAATAGTGACTCTGTACAGTTACACAATGACTGATCCTGACGCTGAATAAACATTGACTCTGTACAGTTACACAGTGAGTGATCCTTACCCTGAATAAACAGTGAATCTGTACAGTTACACAATGAGTAATCCTGATGCTGAATAAACAGTGACTCTGTACAGTTACACAGTGAGTGATCCTTACCCTGAATAAACAGTGAATCTGTGCAGTTACACAGTGAGTGACCCTTACCCTGAATCAACAGGGACTCTGTACAGTTACACAGTGAGTGATCCTTACCCTGAATAAACAGTGACTCTGTACAGTTACACAGTTAGAGGTCTTAATCCTGACTAAACAGTGGCTCTATACACTAAAAGAGTGTGTGACCCTTACCCTGAACAAACAATCATTCTCTCAGTTTCACAGTGATTGATCCTTACACTCAGTAAACATTGCCTCTGCACAGTTACACAATCAATGATCTTTACCCTTCTAAATAACCAGTGGCTCTGTATGGTTATGCATTGGGTGACTCTACCCTGCTGAATAAACACTGACTATGAACAGTAAATGAGTTAATGATTCTTACACTGAGTTAAGTGTGCCTCAACACATTAACACAGTGAGTCACACTCACCCTGAGTAAACAGTGACTCTGTACAGTTACACAGTGAGTGATCCTTACCCTGAATTAACAGTGAATCTGTACAGTTACACAATGAGTAATCCTGATGCTGAATAAACAGTGACTCTGTACAGTTACACAGTGAGTGATCCTTACCCTGAATAAACAGTGACTCTGTACAGTTACACAGTTAGTGGTCTTAATCCTGACTAAACAGTGGCTCTATACACTAAAAGAGTGTGTGAAACATAACTTTGAACAAACAATCATTCTCCCAGTTTCACAGTGATTTATCCTTACACTGAGTAAACATTGCCTCTGCAGTTACACAATCAATGATCTTTACCCTTCTAAATAACCAGTGGCTCTGTATGGTTATGCATTGGGTGACTCTACCCTGCTGAATAAACACTGACTATGAACAGTAAATGAGTTAATGATTCTTACACTGAGTTAAGTGTGCCTCAACACATTAACACAGTGAGTCACACTCACCCTGAGTAAACAGTGATTCTGTACAGTTACACAGTGAGTGATTCTGTTCCTGAATAAACAGTGATTCTGTACAGATACACAGTGAGTGATCCTAACCCTGGATAAACAGTGAGTCCGTACAGTTACACAGTGAGTGATTCTGTTCCTGAATAAACAGTGATTCTGTACAGATACACAGTGAGTGATCCTAACCCTGAATAAACAGTGACTCTGTACAGTTACACAGTGAGTGATCCTTACCCTGAATAAACAGTGACTCTGTACAGTTACACAGTGAGTGACCTTTACACTGAATAAACAGTGAATCTGTACAGTTACACAGTGAGTGACCCTCACACTGAATAAACAGTGACTCTGTACAGTTACACATTGACTGATCCTTACCCTGAATAAACAGTGACTCTGTACAGTTACACAGTGAGTGATTCTGTTCCTGAATAAACGGTGACTCTGTACAGTTACACAGTGAGTGATCCTTACCCTGAATAAACAGTGACTCTGTACAGTTACACAGTGACGATCCTTATCCTGAATAAACAGTGACTCTGTACGGTTACACAGTGAGTGACCCTTACCCTGAATAAACAGTGACTCTGTACAGTTAGACAGTGAGTGATCCTTACCCTGAATAAACAGTGACTCTGTACAGTTACACATTGACTGATCCTTACCCTGAATAAACAGTGACTCTGTACAGTTACACAGTGAGTGACCCTTACCCTGAATAAACAGTGACTCTGTACAGTTACACAGTGAGTGATCCTTACCCTGAATAAACAGTGACTCTGTACAGTTACACAGTGAGTAATCCTTACACAGAATAAACAGTGACTCGGCATATTTACACAGTGAGTGGTCCTATTCCTGAATAAACAGTGACGCTGTACAGTTACACAGTGAGTGATCCTTACCCTGAATAAACAGTGACTCTGTACAGTTACACAGTGACTGATCCTTAATCTGAATAAACAGTGACTCTGTACAGTTACACAGTGAGTGATCCTTACCCTGAATAAACAGTGACTCTGTACAGTTACACAGTGAGTGACCCTTACACTGAATAAACAGTGACTCTGTACAGTTACACATTGACTGATCCTTACCCTGAATAAACAGTGACTCTGTACAGTTACACAGTGAGTGATTCTGTTCCTGAATAAACAGTGACTCTGTATATTTACGCAGTGAGCGATTCTTAGACTGAATAAACAGTGACTCTGTACGCTTACACAGTGAGTGATCCATATACAGAATAAACAGTGACTCTGTACAGATACACAGTGAGTGACCCTTAACCTGAATAAACACTTACTCTGTACAGTTACACAGTGAGTAACCCTTACCCTGAATAAACCGAGACTCTGTACAGTTATACAGTGAGTGACCCTTACCCTGAATAAACAGTGACTCTGTACAGTTACACAGTGAGTGATCCTTACCCTGAATAAACAGTGACTCTGTACAGTTACACAGTGACTGATCCTTACCCTGAATAAACAGTGACTCTGTACAGTTACACAGTGAGTGATCCTTACCCTGAATAAACAGTGATTCTGTACAGTTACACAGTCAGTGATTTTTACCCTGAATAAACAGTGACTCTGTACATTTACACAGTGAGTGATCCTATTCCTGAATAAACAGTGACTCTGTACAGTTACACAGTGAGTGATTCTTACCCTGAATAAACACTGAGTCTGTACAGTTACACAGTGAGTGACCCTTACACTGAATAAACAGTGACTCTGTACAGTTACACAGTGAGTGATCCTTACCCTGAATAAACAGTGACTCTGTACAGTTACACAGTGAGTGACCCTTACCCTGAATAAACAGTGACTCTACAGTTACACAGTGAGTAATCCTTACACAGAATAAACAGTGACTCTGTACAGTTACACAGTGAGTGATCCTTACCCTGAATAAACAGTAACTCTGTACAGTTACACAGTGAGTGATCCTTACCCTGAATAAACAGTGACTCTGTACAGTTACACAGTGAGTGATCCTTACCCTGAATAAACAGTGACTCTGTACAGTTACACAATGACTGATCCTCACCCTGAATAAACAGTGACTCTGTACAGTTACACAGTCAGTGATCTTTACCCTGAATAAACAGTGACTCTGTACAGTTACACAGTGAGTGATCCTTACCCTGAATAAAAGGTGACTCTGTACAGTTACACAGTGAGTGATCCTTACCCTGAATAAACAGTGACTCTGTACAGTTACACAGTGAGTGACCCTTACACTGAATAAACAGTGAATCTGTACAGTTACACAGTGAGTGACCCTTACACTGAATAAACAGTGAATCTGTACAGTTACACAGTGAGTGACCCTCACACTGAATAAACAGTGACTCTGTACAGTTACACATTGACTGATCCTTACCCTGAATAAACAGTGACTCTGTACAGTTACACAGTGAGTGATTCTGTTCCTGAATAAACGGTGACTCTGTACAGTTACACAGTGAGTGATCCTTACCCTGAATAAACAGTGACTCTGTACAGTTACACAGTGACGATCCTTATCCTGAATAAACAGTGACTCTGTACGGTTACACAGTGAGTGACCCTTACCCTGAATAAACAGTGACTCTGTACAGTTAGGCAGTGAGTGATCCTTACCCTGAATAAACAGTGACTCTGTACAGTTACACATTGACTGATCCTTACCCTGAATAAACAGTGACTCTGTACAGTTACACAGTGAGTGACCCTTACCCTGAATAAACAGTGACTCTGTACAGTTACACAGTGAGTGATCCTTACCCTGAATAAACAGTGACTCTGTACAGTTACACAGTGAGTAATCCTTACACAGAATAAACAGTGACTCGGCATATTTACACAGTGAGTGGTCCTATTCCTGAATAAACAGTGACGCTGTACAGTTACACAGTGAGTGATCCTTACCCTGAATAAACAGTGACTCTGTACAGTTACACAGTGACTGATCCTTAATCTGAATAAACAGTGACTCTGTACAGTTACACAGTGAGTGATCCTTACCCTGAATAAACAGTGACTCTGTACAGTTACACAGTGAGTGACCCTTACACTGAATAAACAGTGACTCTGTACAGTTACACATTGACTGATCCTTACCCTGAATAAACAGTGACTCTGTACAGTTACACAGTGAGTGATTCTGTTCCTGAATAAACAGTGACTCTGTATATTTACGCAGTGAGCGATTCTTAGACTGAATAAACAGTGACTCTGTACGCTTACACAGTGAGTGATCCATATACAGAATAAACAGTGACTCTGTACAGATACACAGTGAGTGACCCTTAACCTGAATAAACACTTACTCTGTACAGTTACACAGTGAGTAACCCTTACCCTGAATAAACCGAGACTCTGTACAGTTATACAGTGAGTGACCCTTACCCTGAATAAACAGTGACTCTGTACAGTTACACAGTGAGTGATCCTTACCCTGAATAAACAGTGACTCTGTACAGTTACACAGTGACTGATCCTTACCCTGAATAAACAGTGACTCTGTACAGTTACACAGTGAGTGATCCTTACCCTGAATAAACAGTGATTCTGTACAGTTACACAGTCAGTGATTTTTACCCTGAATAAACAGTGACTCTGTACATTTACACAGTGAGTGATCCTATTCCTGAATAAACAGTGACTCTGTACAGTTACACAGTGAGTGATTCTTACCCTGAATAAACACTGAGTCTGTACAGTTACACAGTGAGTGACCCTTACACTGAATAAACAGTGACTCTGTACAGTTACACAGTGAGTGATCCTTACCCTGAATAAACAGTGACTCTGTACAGTTACACAGTGAGTGACCCTTACCCTGAATAAACAGTGACTCTACAGTTACACAGTGAGTAATCCTTACACAGAATAAACAGTGACTCTGTACAGTTACACAGTGAGTGATCCTTACCCTGAATAAACAGTAACTCTGTACAGTTACACAGTGAGTGATCCTTACCCTGAATAAACAGTGACTCTGTACAGTTACACAGTGAGTGATCCTTACCCTGAATAAACAGTGACTCTGTACAGTTACACAATGACTGATCCTCACCCTGAATAAACAGTGACTCTGTACAGTTACACAGTCAGTGATCTTTACCCTGAATAAACAGTGACTCTGTACAGTTACACAGTGAGTGATCCTTACCCTGAATAAAAGGTGACTCTGTACAGTTACACAGTGAGTGATCCTTACCCTGAATAAACAGTGACTCTGTACAGTTACACAGTGAGTGATCCTTACCCTGAATAAACAGTGACTCTGTACAGTTACACAGTGAGTGACCCTTACCCTGAATAAACAGTGACTCTGTACAGTTACACAGTGAGTGACCCTTACCCTGAATAAACAGTGACTCTGTACAGTTACACAGTGAGTAATCCTTACACAGAATAAACAGTGACTCTGCATATTTACACAGTGAGTGACCCTTACCCTGAATAAACAGTGACTCTGTACAGTTACACAGTGAGTGATCCTTACCCTGAGTAAACAGTGATTCTGTACAGTTACACAGTGAGTGACCCTTACCCTGAATAAACAGTGACTCTGTACAGTTACACAGTGAGTGATCCTTACCCTGAATAAACAGTGACTCTGTACAGTTACACAGTGAGTGATCCTTACCCTGAATAAACAGTGACTCTGCAAATTTACATAGTAATTGATCCTTACACTGTATAAACAGTCAACACGTATAGTTGCACAGTTTAAAATCCTTACACTGAATAAACATTGACTATGTACATTTACACAGTGAGTGGATCTAACCCTGAATAAACAGTGACTCTGTACAGTTACACAGTGAATAGGCCTAACCCTGAATGAACAGTGACTCTGTACAGTTACACAGTGAGTGATCCTTACGCTGAATGAACAATAACTCTGTACAGTCACACAGTGAGTGATCCTTACCCTTAATAAACAGTGACTCTGTACAGTTACACAGTGAGTGATCCCTACCCTGAATAAACAGTGACTCTGTACAGTGACATATGAATTATCCTTACCCTGAATAAACAGTGACTCTGTACAGTGACATATGAATGATCCTTACACTGTATAAACATTGACTCTGTACAGTTACACAGTGAATGATCCTTACCCTGTATAAACAGTGACTCTGTACAGTTACACAGTGAGTGATTCTTAACCTCAATAAACATTGTCTTTGTCCAGTCACATAACGAGTGATTCATACCCTGATTGGACAGTGTCTCTGTACAGCTATACACTGAGTGATCCTTTCCCTGCTGTACATACCGTGACTCTGTAATGTTGTAGCAATGGAGTAGCGTTTTTATCACTCGACGAATGTGGTCTCAGCGTTTCATTGCCTGCATTACTTTAGGACATATTCAACTTTTTGAGGACACCATGTGTTTTTCGAAAAGGGACCCATCGGGATAATTTGGCTGAGAACATCCAGAAACAACTTGTTGGAAATTCCTATGTTGTCTGCACTTGAATGTCTAGTCGAGAGAGAAAACATGAAATGTACCTGAAGAGCTGTCAGCTCTCCTTCAAACAGCGACACTTGAAAGTAGAAGATGCAGTGCAAAAGACTGAACTTTAATCTCCTCTGTTTGCGGACACCATGGAGTTCTACTCCCACATATCAGCAGAAACCATCTCCTGTGGAGCTGCTTTTCGGAATGTGGAAATGCTCTGTATTAAAGGAAAGCAGGTTCTGGGCAAAACAAATGTTTGTTTTATTTTCTTTCCAGGCATACAGAAGGAAATGGGTTAAAAAACCAGCCACAAACCTGATTGCGTGTGTTAGTTGTGTTGTGCCAGCATGTGCCGTGCTGGTCACAGATGAGGAACATCAACTAGGGCATCCCTGCAGTGTGCAGAAGTGTCCACTCTCTCTCAAAGCCACAGTTAAAATGGAAACAGGCCGACTCCTTTCAGTTAACCTGCAGAACCAAGTGTCCCCAAACCACCTGCTCAACTGCCAAAGTCAGTTCTACCGGAGTCACCCACCTTAACAGCCGTAACGTTTCGCCATCTACTCCTCACAGACAAGCCAAAGACTGATTCGTATATTTTTTTTAAAACTTTTATTTGGGCTCAGCTTCTTATTTCTGATCTGTCTGTCCATGTGCTGCATTTCTATTACTTTTTGCCTCGGGTTTTTAGTAACGAATAAACTCACTCTTTCTTCGACTCAGGAAGGTCTGGTTGAATTGGCTCCTTCTAAGGCATCAAACCACCTGGACTGGGAAAAGGTATCCACGAGGGAAGGGATCCTTTATAAATTAACCTTGTTGTGACCAACCGAGGGGGTTGAATAAAGAAGGGGAGCCAGTTCATCCCTCCTCATCCCGGGAGCGTCACCGAATTGGGATCCCGTTCGGGAAGCTAACAATTCGGGGGGGGAAACTCGTTCAGGGTCCTAGAAAATTGGCGGAACTCAATGGGGGACCGGCCGTAACGATGGTAATCCAGAGACCCAAGGCGATGCTCTGGGGATCCATGTTCGAAACCCGCCACAGCAGGTGATGGGATTTGAATTCAATAAAAATCTGGAATTAAAAGTCTAATGATGACCATGAAACCATTGTCGATTGTCTAATTCCCTAATCCCCTTTAGGGAGGGAAATCTGCCCTCCTTACCCGGTCTGGCCTACACGTGACTCCAGACCCACAGCCACGTGGTTGACTCTTAACTGCACCCCCCCTGAAATGGCCGAGCGAGACCCTCAGTTGTATCAAACTGCTCAAAGCCAATGAAATCCCCAGGTCCAGTTGGATTTCACCCTAGGGGGTTTTGGAAGAAGTGTCCAGTGAGATAGTTGATGCATTGGTTTCAATTTTCCAAAATTCCCTAGATTCGGGGGAGGTTCCATGAGATTGGGAAATGGCAAATGTAAGACAGAAAGGGGGAAACTATAGGCCAGTTAGCCTAACATGTGTCATAGGGAAAATGTTAGATGTTGTTATTAAAGGTACTATAGTAGGGCACTTAGAAAAATCCAAGACAATCAGGCAGAGTCTACATGGTTTTGTGAAAGGGGAAATCATGCTTAACCAATTTATTGGTGTTCTTTGAAGGAGTCACATGTGCTGTGGATAAAGGGGAACCGGTGGATGTACTGTATTTAGATTTCCAGAAGGCGTTTGATAAAGGGCCACATCAAAGGTTATTGTGGAAAATAAAAGCTCATGGTCTATGGGGTAACGTGCTGGCATGGATAGAAGATTGGCTGGCTAGCAGGGAGTTGGCATAAATGAGTCATTTTCAGGTTGGTAGGATGTGATGATTGACATGTCACAGGGGTCAGCCCTGGGGCCTCAACGTTTTAGAATTTATATAAAAGGCTTGAATGAAGGGGCCGAAGGAATGATTGCTAAATTTGCTGATGACACAAAGACAGGTAGGACAATAAATTGTGAAGTGGATGTAAGGTGACTACAAAGAGACAAAGATAGGTTAAGTGAGTGGGATAAGATCTGGAAAATGGAGTGTAATGTGGGAAAATGTGAAATTGTCCATTTTGCCAGGAAGAGTAAAGTGCATATTATCTAAATGGAGAGATTGCAGAGCTCTGAGATGCTGAGGGATCTGGGTGTCCTAGTGCATGAATCACAAAAGGTTAGTCTGCAGGTACAGCGAGTAATGAGGAAAGCTAATAGAGTGTTATCACTTATTGTGAGGGGGAATTGATTACAAGAGTAGGGAGGTTATGCTTCAGTTGTACAGGGCACTGGTGAGACCACATCTGGAGTATTGTGTACAGTATTGGTCTCCTTATTTTAAGGAAGGATGTAAAGGCGTTGGAAGCCGTTCAGAGAAGGTTTACCAGACTAATACCAGGAATGGGTGGGTTGTCTTATGAGGAAAGGTTGGACAGGCTGGTCTTGTATCCACTGGAGTTTAGAAGAGTGAGAGGCAACTTAATTGAAACCTTTAAGATCCTGAGGGGTCTTGACAGGGTGGATGTGGAGGGGATGTTTCCTCTTGTGGGAGAATCTAGAACTAGGGGTCACTGTTTAAAAATAAGGGGGTCGCTCATTTAAACAGAGAAGAGGTGAAATTTTTTCTGTTAGACGGTCGTGAGTCTTTGGAACTCTCTTCCTCAAAAGGCGGTGGGAGCAGAGTCTTTGAGTATTTTTAAGGCCGAGCGAGATAGATTTCTGATTAACAAGGGGGTGAAAGGTTATCGGGGGTGGGTGGGAATGTGGGGTTGAGGTTACTGTCAGATCAGCCCTGATCTTACTGAATGGCAGAGCAGGCTCGAGGGGCCGAGTGGCCTCTTCCTGCTCCGAATTCATAATTTTGTAAAAGGAATGAAACCGGACGGACCACCCGGTATTGACCTAGGCACCGGAAACAACAACGGCAAACTCAGCCCTGTCAACACTGCCAAGTCCTCCTTACTAACATCTGGGGGCTAGTGCCAGAATTGGGAGAGCGTCTCACAGACTAGTCAAGCAACAGCCCGACATAGTCATCCTCACAGAATCATATCTTACAGATAATGTCCCAGACACCACCATCACCATCCCTGGGTATGTCCTGTCCCACCAGCAGGATCACCGTGTGCTGCACCCCACTGCTCCCCAACCTCCCTCCCCTCCCTCAGCTGAGGAATCCGTGCTCCTCCATGTTGAACACCACTTGGAGGAAGCACTGAGGGTGGGAAGGGTGCAGAATGTACTCTGGGTGGGGGGACTTCAATGTCCATCACCAAGAGTGTCTCGGTAGCACCACTACTGACCGAGCTGGCCGAGTCCTAAAGGACATAGCTGCTAGACTGGGTCTGCGGCAGGTGGTGAGGGAACCAACAAGAGGGAAAAACATACTTGACCCCATCCTCACCAACCTGCCTGCCACAGATACATCTGTCCATGACAGGATCGGTAGGAGTGACCACCACACAGTCATTGTGGAGACAAAGTCCCGTCTTCACATTGAGGATACCCTCCATCGTGTTGTGTGGCACTATCACCGTGCTAAAAGGGATAGATTTCAAACAGATCTAGCAACTCAAGACTGGGTATCCATGAGGCGCTGTGGGCCATCAGCAGCAGCAGAATTGTACTCGAACACAATCTGTAGCCTCATGGCCCAGCATATCCCCCACTCTACCATTACCATCAAGCCAGGGGATCAACCCTGGTTCAATGAAGAGTGCAGGAGGGCAGGCCAGGAGCAGCACCAGGCACACCTAAAAATGAGGTGTCAACCTGGTGAAGCTATAACACAGGACTACTTGTGTGCCAAACAGCATAAGCAGCAAGTGATAGACAGGGCTAAGCGACCCCACAACCAACAGGTTAGATCTAAGCTCTGCAGTCCTGCCACTTCCAGTTGTGAATGGTGTTGGACAATTAAACAACTCGCTGGAGGAGGAGGCTCCACAAATATCCCCATCCTCAATGATGGAGGAGCGCAGCACAGCAGTGCAAAAGATAAGGCTGAAGCAGTTGCTACAATCTTCAGCCAGAAGTGCCGAGTGGATGATCCATCTCGGCCTCCTCCGGAGGTCCCCAGCATCACAGATGCCAGTCACAGCCAATTCAATTCACTCCATGTGATGTCAAGAAATGGCTGAAGGCACTGGATACTGCAAAGGCTTTGGGCCCTGACAATATTCCGGCAATAGTACTGAAGACTTGTGCTCCAGAACTTGCTGCATCCCTAGCCAAACTGTTCCAGTGCAGCTACAACACTGGCATCTACCCGGCTATGTGGAAAATTGCCCAGGTATGTCCTGTACACAAAAAGCAGGACAAATCCAACCTGGCCAATTAGCGCCCCATCAGTCTACTCTCCATCATCAGTAAAGTAATGGAAGGGGTCATCAACAGTGCTATCAAGCGGCACTTGCTTAGCAATAACCTGCTCACTGATGTCCAGTTTGGGTTCTGCCAGGGACACTCAGCTCCTGACCCCATTACAGCCTTGGTTCAAACATGGACAAAAGAGCTGAACTCCCGAGGTGAGGTGAGAGTGACTGCCCTTGACATCAAGGCAGCATTTGACCGAGTGTGGCATCAAGGAGCCCGAGCAAAACTGGAGTCAATGGGAATCAGGGGGAAAACTCTCCGCTGGTTGGAGTCATACCTAGCACAAAGGAAGATGGTTGTGGTTGTTGGAGGTCAATCATCTCAGCTCCAGGACATCACTGCAGGAGTTCCTCAGGGTAGTGCCCTCGGCCCAACCATCTTCAGCTGCTTCATCAATGACCTTCCTTCCATCATAAGGTCAGAAGTGGGGATGTTCGCTGATGATTGCACAATGTTCAGCACCATTCACGACTCCTCAGATACTGAAGCAGTCCATGTCCAAATGCAGCAAGACCTGGACAATATCCAGACTTGGGCTGACAAGTGGCAAGTAACATTCGCGCCACACAAGTGTCAGGCAATGACCATCTCCAACAAGAGAGAATCTAACCATTGCCCCTTGACATTCAATGGCATTACCATCACTAAATCCCCCACTATCAACATCCTGTGGGCTAATATTGTCCAGAAACTGAACTGGACCAGCCATATAAATACTGTGGCTACAAGAGCAGGTCAGAGGCTGGGAATCCTGCAATGAGTAACTCACCTCCTGACTCCCCAAAGCTCGTCCACCATCTACAAGGCACAAGTCAGGAATGTGATGGAATACTCCCCACTTGCCTGGATGAGTGCAGCTCCCACAACACTCAAGAAGCTCGACACCATCCAGGACAAAGCAGCCCCGCTTGATTGGCACCCCATCCACAAACATTCACTCCCTCCACCACTGACATGTGTAGATCTACCCTGCTGAATAAACAGTGTCTCTGTGCAGTTACACAGTGAGTGATCATAAAACCATAAGATGTAGGAGCAGAAGTAGGCCATTCAGCCCATCGAGTCTGCTCTGGCATTCAATGAGATCGTGGCTGATCTGATAATCCTTAACTCCACTTTCCTGCCTTTTCCCCATAACCCTTGATTCCCTCACTGGTTAAAAATCTGTCTATCTCAGTCTTGAATATACCAATGACCCAGCCTCTATAGCCCTCTGTGGTAAAGAATTCCACAGGTTGACTACCCTCTGAGAGAAAAATTCCTCCTCATCTCTGTTTTAAATGGGTAACCCCTGAGATTATGCCCTCTGGTCCTAGACTCTCCCACAAGGGGAAACAACCTCTCAGCATCTACCCTGTCAAGCCTGCGAAGAATCTTATGTTTCAATAAGGTCACCCCTCATTCCTCTAAACTCCAATGAGTACAGGCCCAACCTACTCAACCTCTCCTCATAACAAAATCCCTCCATACCCGGGATCAACCTAGTGAACCTTCTCTGGACTGCCTCCAATGCCAGTATATCTTTCCTTAGATAAGCGGACCAAAACTGTTCACTGGCCTAACTGGTGCCTTGTAATGTTTTAGCAAGACGTCCCTATTTTTATACTCCATTCCCTTTGAAATAAAGGCCAACATTCCATTTGCCTTCCCTATTACCTGCTGAACTTGTATGTTAGGTTTTTGGGATTCATGCACAAGGACTCCCAAATCCCTCTGTGCTGCAGCTTTCTGCAGCCTTTCTCCATTTAAATAATATTCAGCTCCTCTATTCTTCCTGCCAAATTGCATAAACTCACATTTTCACACATTATATTACATCTGTCACTTTTTTACCCACTCACTTAACCTGTCTCTATCCCTCTGTAGACTCCTTGTGTCATCCTCACCACTTGCCTTCCCACCTATTTTTGTGTCATCCACAAACTTGGTGATAGTACATTCACTTCCCTCATCTGAGTCATTAATATATATTGTAAATGATTGTGGCCCCAGCACTGATCCCTGTGGCACTCCACTAGTTACAGGTTGCCATCCTGAAAATGCCCCCCTTATCCCAACTCTCTGTCAAGAACAAAGAACAAAGAAAAGTACAGCACAGGAACAGGCCCTTCGGCCCTCCAAGCCTGCACCGATCATATTACTTGTCAAAGTAAAACATTTTGCACTTCCGGGGTCCGTATCCCTCTATTCCCATCCTATTCATGTATTTGTCAAGCTGCCTCTTAAACACCACTATCGTACCTGCTTCCACCACCTCCTCTGGCAGCGAATTCCAGACACTCACTACCCTCTGCGTAAAAAACTTGCCCCGCACATCTCCTCTATAGTTTTCTCCTTTCACCTTAAATCTATGTCCATGTCATTTATTAGTGAGTCAATCCTCAGTCCATGCTAATATACTACCCCCAACATCATGGGCTGTTATCTTATTAAGTAGCCTTGTGTGTGGTACCTTATCAAACGCCTTTTGGAAATCCAAATATATTACATCTACTGGTTCCCCTTTATCTATCCTGCTTGTTACCTCCTCAAAGAATTCTAATAAATTTGTCAGGTATGATTCCCCCTTCATGAAGCCATGCTGACTCTGTTTGATTAGATTATGTATTTCTAAATGCTCTGCTATTACATCCTTTATAATAGACTCTAACATTTTCCCAGTGACAGATGTTAAGCTAACTGGTCTACAGTTACCTGTTTCTTGTCTCCCTCCCCTTTTGAATAAGGGTGTTACATTGGCAGTTTTCAATCCTCTGGCACTTATCCAGAATCTAAGGATTCTTGGAAGATTACTACCAGTGCATCCACTATCTCTGTAGCTACTTCCTTTAATATCCTAGGATGCAACCCATCAGTTCCAGGGGACTTATCAGGCTTTAGTCCCATTAGTTTCCCTAGTACTTTTTCTCCAGTGACACTTATTGTATTTATTTCTTCCCCCTCTTTCGCCGCTTGATTATTTAGTATTTTTGGAATGCTATTAGTGTCTTCTACCATGAAGACTGAAGCAAAGTATTTATTCAACTCCTCTGCCATTTCCTGGTTCCCCATTATTATTTCCCCAGCCTCATTCTGTAAGGGGCCTATGTTCACTTTGGTCTCTTTCTTCCTTTTTATATATTTAAAGAAGCTCTTACTGTCCTTTTTATATTACTTGTTAGTTTACCCTCAAAGTGTATCTTCCCCCTCAAATTTTTTTGGTCATCTTTTGTTAGTTTTTAAAACTTTCCCGATCCTCTGGTTTACCATTAATCTTTACCACATTGTATGTTTTTTCTTTCACTTTGATACTATCCTTAACTTCTCTGGTTAACCATATCAGTATATCCCCTGCCTAGAATCCTCCTTCCTCACTGGGATATATCTTTGTTGTGAGCCTTGAACTATTCTCTTAAACGTCTGCCATTGTTCATCAACCGGCCTTTCTGCTAAACTCCTATCCCAGTCCACTCCAGCCAACTCCGCCCTCATTCTTTTGTAATGACCCTTATTTAAGTTTAGCACTGTTGTTTCTGACCCAAGTTTCTCACTCTCAAACTGAATGCTAAATTGTACGATGTTATGGTCGCTGTTTCTTAGGGGATCATTTACTCTGACATCACTTATTAAACCTGCTTCATTACACATTACCAGATCCAAAATAGCCTGATCCCTGGTTGGATCCACAACATATTGTTCTAGGAAGCTGCCCTGAATACACTCCATGAATTCTTGCTGGTAAATACCTCTGCCAATTTGATTTTCCCAATCGACATGAAGATTAAAGTCACCCATGATTAATGTATTGCCTTTTTTACATGGCCTCATTATCTCCTGATTTATTCTTTGTCCTCCAGTATAGTTACTGTTAGGGGGTCTATAGACTACTCCCACCTTGTTATTTCATACCTCCACCCATATCGATTCCACATCTTCGGCTCCAAGATCCTCTCTTGCTGTTGTGCTTATTCCATCTCGTACTAACAAAGCTACCCCACCACCCCTTTCTTTCCTGCCTGTCCTTCGAAAAGTCACATACCCCTGAATATTTACTCTCCAGTTTTCATCCCCTTGCAACCAGGTCTCTGTAATGGCTATAAGATCAAACCAATTAACCCTTATTTGTACTGTTAATTCATTTATTTTGTTCTAAATACAATGTGCATTTAAGTAAAGAGCCATTAATTTTGCTTTTTTACAATGTTTCCGCCTTTGACTCTATTTGCTGCAGTTTTTCTATGTTTGTGCATCTGTCCCTTCCTGTCACGCTCTGGGAATCATTAGCTAAGTAGTTGTCCTGCAAGGCAGCCATACCCTTTGCTTTGTTGGCCTTTATATCCCCTCCCCAGAACTCTAGCCCTGATTAAAGAGTGACTCTGTTCAGCTACACAGTGAGTGATCCTTACCCTGAATAAACAGTGACTCTGTACAGTTACACAGTGAGTGATCCTTACCCTGAATAAACAGTGACTCTGTACAGTTACACAGTGAGTGATCCTTACCCTGAATAAACAGTGACTCTGTACAGTTACACAGTGAGTGACCCTTACCCTGAATAAACAGTGACTCTGTACAGTTACACAGTGAGTGACCCTTACCCTGAATAAACAGTGACTCTGTACAGTTACACAGTGAATGATCCTTACCCTGAATAAACAGTGACTCTGTACAGTTACACAGTGAGTGATCCTTACCCTGAATAAACAGTGACTCTGTACAGTTACACAGTGAGTGACCCTTACCCTGAATAAACAGTGACTCTGTACAGTTACACAGTGAGTGACCCTTACCCTGAATAAACAGTGACTCTGTACAGTTACACAGTGAGTGATCCTTACCCTGAATAAACAGTGACTCTGTACAGTTACACAGTGAGTGATCCTTACCCTGAATAAACAGAGACTCTGTACAGTTACACAGTGAGTGATCCTTACCCTGAATAAACAGTGACTCTGTACAGTTACACAGTGGGTGATCCTTACCCTGAATAAACAGTGACTCTGTACAGTTACACAGTGAGTGATCCTTACCCTGAATAAACAGTGACTCTGTACAGTTACACAGTGAGTGATTCTTACCCTGAATAAACAGTGACTCTGTACAGTTACACAGTGAGTGACCCTTACCCTGAATAAACAGTGACTCTGTACAGTTACACAGTGAGTGACCCTTACCCTGAATAAACACTGACTCTGTACAGTTACACAGTGAGTGACCCTTACCCTGAATAAACAGTGACTCTGTACAGTTACACAGTGAGTGACCCTTACCCTGAATAAACAGTGACTCTGTACAGTTACACAGTGAGTGATCCTTACCCTGAATAAACAGTGACTCTGTACAGTTACACAGTGAGTGATCCTTACCCTGAATAAACAGTGACTCTGTACAGTTACACAGGGAGTGATCATTACCCTGAATAAACAGTGGCTCTGTACAGTTACACAGTGAGTGATCCTTACCCTGAATAAACAGTGACTCTGTACAGTTACACAGTGAGTGATCCTTACCCTGAATAAACAGTGACTCTGTACAGTTACACAGTGAGTGATCCTTACCCTGAATAAACAGTGACTCTGTACAGTTACACAGTGAGTGATCCTTACCCTGAATAAACAGTGACTCTGTACAGTTACACAGTGAGTGATCCTTACACTGAATAAACAGTGACTCTGTACAGTTACACAGTGAGTGATCCTTACCCTGAATAAACAGTGACTCTGTACAGTTACACAGTGAGTGATCCTTACCCTGAATAAACAGTGACTCTGTACAGTTACACAGTGAGTGATCCTTACCCTGAATAAACAGTGACTCTGTACGGTTACACAGTGAGTGACCCTTACCCTGAATAAACAGTGACTCTGTACAGTTACACAGTGAGTGATCCTTACTCCGCTGAATAACTGATTTACATCGAAGAAGCAGTAGGCCATTCAGCCCGTCGATCCTGCTCCCCCATTCAGTACAATCATGGCTGACCTTGGGATTCAACTCCACTTTGCCACCCATTCCCCATATCCCTTAAAGCCCTAACAGGACAAAGATCTGTCTATCCCAACCTCAAATATATTCAACAATGGAGCACCCACAACCCTCTGGGGTCGAGAAATCCAAAGATTCACAACCCTTTGGGTGAAGAAATTTCTCCTCATCTCAGTCCTAAATGATCGGTCCCTTATCCTGGGACTGGGCCCTCGTGTTTTAGATTCTCCAACCAGCAGATAATACCTGCTTAAGCCTCTTGAGTGACCCTTAGCTGCAGAATCAAAAGGCCTTTGGTTTAAAGTGCAGGTCGAAGGTGAAGGGGCAAGGGGCTCCTCTTCAAGCCTAATCCTTAGGCCTCTGAGCTCCCTTTCAGTGCCTGAGAGTCAGTGAAACAGGTTCAATGACGGGAAGCAGGTGGTACAGGTCCCAGAGTCTCTCAAACGCCAGCTGCAGGTGCCCCTCAGGCCCCTCAGGCCCCTTGGCTGAACCAGCTCTGCCGCTCCTGTGGCACCACTTGGCACCGTGCCCGCAGCCTTCCACATGACCGCCCGCTCTCCAGGGACGAGCTCCACCCAGAGCGTCAGCTCCTTGGCGATCCGCCATGGTTACCAGGCGGCGCGAGGATTTTCCCACCAGAGCCTGGTCTCCCGGGGAGCAGCTGTGAGCCGGGGACCCCGAGGCGCAATCCCATTTCCACACAGCGTCGGGGGAGAGGCTCCTGTTTGTTGCTGGGACTCGTACCTGAAGCATCAACGATTCCCAGAAAACTACATTGCAGCAAAAAAAGACTTACACCATTAATAAAACTCATTTCCAATCTCCACTAGTCGACACAGAAACCCCCCGAACCCCTCGATTAGATTCCAGTCTGTAACTCACTCCCGGGTATCTGTTATTCTATATATAAACCACCCCGAACCCTTCGATTAGATTCCAGTCTGTAACTCACTCCCGGGTATCTGTTATTCTATATATAAACCACCCCGAACCCCTCGATTAGATTCCAGTCTGTAACTCACTCCCGGGTATCTGTTATTCTATATATAAACCACCCCGAACCCTTCGATTAGATTCCAGCCTGTAACTCACTCCCGGGTATCTGTTATTCTATATATAAACCACCCCGAACCCCTCGATTAGATTCCAGTCTGTAACTCACTCCCGGGTATCGGTTATTCTATATATAAACCCCCCCAAACCCCTCGATTAGATTCCAGTCTGTAACTCACTCCCGGGTATCTGTTATTCTATATATAAACCACCCCAAACCCCTCGATTAGATTCCAGTCTGTAACTCACTCCCGGGTATCTGTTATTCTTTATATAAACCACCCCGAACCCCTCGATTAGATTCCAGTCTGTAACTCACTCCCGGGTTTCTGTTATTCTTTATATAAACCACCCCGAACCCCTCGATTAGATTCCAGTCTGTAACTCACTCCCGGGTATCTGTTATTCTATATATAAACCACCCCAAACCCCACGATTAGATTCCAGTCTGTAACTCACTCTCTGGTATCTGTTATTCTATATATAAACCACCCGAACCCCTCGATTAGATTCCAGTCTGTTACTCACTCCCGGGTGTCTGTTATTCTATATATAAACCACCCGAGCCCCTCAATTAGATTCCAGTCTGTAACTCACTCCCGGGTATCTGTTATTCTATATATAAACCCCCCCGAACCCCTCGATTAGATTCCAGTCTGTAACTCACTCTCTGGTATCTGTTATTCTATATATAAACCACCCGAACCTCTCAATTAGATTCCAGTCTGTAACTCACTCCCGGGTATCTGTTATTCTATATATAAACCACCCCGAACCCCTCGATTAGATTCCAGTCTGTAACTCACTCCTGGGTATCTATTATTCTATATAAACCACCCCGAACCCCTCGATTAGATTCCAGTCTGTAACTCACTCCCGGGTATCTGTTATTCTATATATAAACCCCCGAACCCTCGATTAGATTCCAGTCTGTAACTCACTCCCGGGTATCTGTTATTCTATATATAAACCACCCGAACCCCTCGATTAGATTCCAGTCTGTAACTCCTGTGTCAGTGCAGGGAGAGTGCTGCACTGTCGGAGGGTCAGTACTGAGGGAGCGCCGCACTGTCGGAGGGTCAGTACTGAGGGAGCGCCGCACTGTCGGAGGGTCAGTACTGAGGGAGCGCCGCACTGTCGGAGGGTCAGTACTGAGGGAGCGCCGCACTGTCGGAGGGTCAGTACTGAGGGAGCGCCGCACTGTCGGAGGGTCAGTACTGAGGGAGCGCCGCACTGTCGGAGGGTCAGTACTGAGGGAGCGCCGCACTGTCAGTGGGTCTCTACATTACCAATCCATTGGCATTACCACTGCACCAACATATAGGCTCATAATATGGCGGCCAGAACTGCACACAGTGTGGTCTATTTAACCAATAGAGGTTTACCATTGGGAGACCGTGGTGTAGCGGTCATGTTCCTGAGCTAGCAATCTAGAGACTAATCCGCTGGGGACAAGGGTTCAAATCCCACCCCGGGCAGCTGGTGAAATTTAAATTCGATTAATAAATCTGGGAATATAAAGCGAGTCTCAGTGATGGTGACCATGACGACCATCATCGATTGTCATAAAAACCCCATCTGGGTCACTAATGCCCCCTTTAGGGAGGGAAATCTGCCCTCCTTACCCGGTCTGGCCTACATGTGACTCCAGACCCACAGCCACGTGGTCAACTCTTAAACTGCCCCCCCTGAAACGTCTGAGCGAGACCCTCAGTTCCAGGGGTAATTAGGGACAGTTCAGGCAACCAATGCTGGTCTCGCCAGAGATGCCCACATCCTGTGAAAGAATGAAACATGATTTCCTCACTTTTCAATTCGATCCATCTCAAAACAAATCCAAATATTCTCAACAGGCTTCACCACAAGGGCGACGAGATCTGGGTCACTGGAACAATGAGGAGAGATTGGGCCGATTAGGTCTGTATTCATTGGAGTTTAGAAGAATGAGAGAGGATCTGATTGAAACATATAAAATTCTGACAGGGATGGACAGACTGGATGCAGGGATGATGTTTCCTCTGGGCTGGGGGTTGGGGGGTCTAGAACAAGGGGTCACAGTCTCAGGATACAGGGTAGACCATTTAGGACTGAGATGAAGAGAAACTTCTTCACTCAGAGGGTGGTGAACCTGTGTCACTGAATATATTTAAGAAGGAAATAGAGATTTCTAGACTCTAAAGGCAGCAAGTGGTATGGGGAGAGAGCGGGAGTACGGTATTGAGATAGAGGGTCAGCCATGATCACACTGGTAATGTTTTACTGCGGGGTCGCTTTGCTGGTGAACCGGCTCCATGCTTACCTGTCGGCAGGTGAGTCGATAACAATATTCGGCAGACGCAGAGACCAGTGTGAAATGAAGCACTTGCTATTTATTCACACGGACAACAGAGCAGCGACATGACATGTGCTTCTCCAACCAGACCCTACTCTAGACTAACATTAACATCGTAACCCCGCGCTGCACAGCTATTGGGTCTCAAAGTCACATGGTCAATCTGCTCACGGTCTCTTAAAGGTGTATCACACCTCAGATTACCACATCCCTCCCCCTTTGTTTGAAGGCACATTTTAAAATATTATTAACTATTTACAAAAATGAACTATTTACAAATTCAGTCTCTCTGAGGGGGTTTTTTTAAACGTGTCGGCTTGTTGTAATTTTACGATTTCGGCCGGTTCACCTGAAGCCTCCCTCTCGGGAGTGACCTGTCCACTGGGCTCCCCAGTGGGAACCTGTAAATTTGCCTCTTGGACTCTCTCAGGCTCAATGGGACCCACAGGTACTTCCAAAGCGAGGGGAGCTCCTCCCACCCGTGGTATAGGCTCCAGCGGGAATGTTTGGCGGACCTGCTCTCGTGGATCTGTTTCCTGAGGTGATCTACATGTCTCCTGATTATCTGACCTTTGACTGGGCAGGGACCCTGTCACTGCCCTGACTTCACCTGAGAGCCATTTGGGCCCATCTCCAAAGATTTTTGCAAAAACTGCTTCTCCTACAGTGAAGTTCCTTTCACGGCTGTGCTCATCGAGTCCATTCTGGGCCTCCTGGCTTCTCTCTACCCTCCCCCACTAAATTCGGGCCTGTGAGACTCAAACATGTCCAGAGGCATCTCTCCATCGATAACTCTGTAGGGCAACACTGGTGATTGTATGTTGGCGTAGTCCTATAGCTGAGTAGGAAGCGGGATAATTTAGCTGATATGGAGACTCCATCTTGTTTTTTTCAATCCGGCCTTGATGGTCTGGACTGCCCTCTTGGCCAAACCATTGGCTGCAGGGTGGTCTGGCGAGGACTTAACATGTGTTATGGCGTTGAGAGTTGTAAATCTTTGGAATTCCCCACTGGTGAATGCCATTCCATTATCAGACACTACTATTATCTCTGGTAAACCGAGAATCGCAAAACTCTGAATCTATCTGTCTATGGTGGCAGCGGGTGTGGGAAATCTCACTTCGTATTCATTTGGGGTCAGTGTCGATAAGTAAGAGGAACATTGTGCCCAAAAAAGGGCCCCACGTAGTCAACGTGGAGGGGGACCCATGGCCTTCCTGGCCAATCCCAGGGATGCCAGGGAGCCGAAGAGGGCAATTTCTGTACCTGTTGGCGCTGCATGCAACTCTTGACCAGGTTTTCGATCTCAGTGCCCATCCCTGGCCATCATAAGTAGCTGCGCTCCAACATGTTCATTCTAGAGATGCTGGGGTGAGCGCTATGTAATTCTATCAATAATGGTTGTCTTCGTCTGGGAGACACAATGACTCTCGCTCCCCACAGCAAGATCCCACCCTGGCAGGTGAGTTTGTACCTCCTGTTAAAATGGGGCTCCATTTCGTCCGACTTTGGCTCGATGGACCATCCCTGCAAGACTTGTTCCCTGACATGAGACTAAACAGGATCACGGTCTCTCCATTCCCTGATCTGTTTGGCATTCACTGGGGACGAATCCAGGAAGTTTAATAACGAGACCAGTTCCTGAGGGATGGGGACATGCACATTGCTGTCCTTGACGGATAATCGGCTCAGTGAGTCGGCATTGGCCATCTAACTTCCTGGCTGGTGGATGAAGTATATTCGTAAGCAGCCGGAACCAGTGCCCACCTTTGGATGTGTGCCGAGGCAATTGGGGGGGTATTGCCTTGTCTTCCCCAAACAAGCCTAGTAGTGGCTTGTGGTCAGATACGATGGTGAAGTGGCGACCATGGATGGAACTTCTTAACGCCAAATAGGATGGATAAGCCTTCTGCCTCTATTTGTGAGTACTGCAGCACTGAGTGTTCTTGAGACATAACCAATGGGCTGTTTGAGCCATCCGCTGTCCAGTGGGAGAGTGATGCCCCTGTTCCATAAGGGGATGCATCGCGGGTTAAAGTTAATCCTTTCTTTGAGTCAAAATGTACCAACAAGACCGACGAATGTAGTAGCTGCTTTACTGTGTAAAAGGCTGTTGTTGTGAGGCTTGCCAAGTCCACGGGTGGTTTATCTTGAGTAACCTGTATAATGGAACCAGTACTGTCGATAAATTTAGGAGGAAACGACCATATAACAGTTAATCCTTCCCAAGAAGGACTTGAGTTCTGTGGCGTTTCTCGGTGCTGGTGCCTCACGAATAGTTCTCACCTGATCTTCTACTGGGTGGAGGCCCTGCGAGTTGACCCTGTGACCCAGGTAAACCTCTTCCTTTTGCTTGGAAGACACATTTTTCTCTTTTCAAACGTACTCCGGCTTGTGGGAAAGGCTTCAACACCTCTTCTGGGTCAGCCCCGTGTTCTTCATGAGTCATTCCTGTTCTAGGACATCATCGAGTGAAACTGCAACATGGGGCAAACCTTGGAGTAAATTTCCCATTGTCCGTTGGAAAATGGCACAAGCTGATGAGACTCCGAAGGGTAACCAGGTATATTGGTGTTGACCCCAAAGATGTGTTTATAGTCACAAAACCCCGAGGGGCCTTTTCTAGCTCGACTTGCTGGGAAGAGTGTCTCATGTCGAGCTTCGTATATGTGGTTCCCCCTGTCAGACCATAGAACAAAGAGAATTCAGCACAGGAACAGGCCCTTCGGCCCTCCAAGCCTGCGCCGATCGTAGTCTCAGCTTGCAGTATGATTCATCAGTTCTCGGTACAGGATGCCTGTCTGGTCTGGCCACTTTGTTAACGGTCAGTTTATAATCCCCGCATGTTCACACGCTCTGGTCAGACTTTAGTACTGGAGCTGTGGGTGCTGCCCATTTGGAAAAGCGCACGGGTTGTAAGACTCCCCCTTTCCGACCTGTCTAATCCGATATCAACTTCTTCTCAAAGGGCACTGGCCTGGCCTTTAAGCCCCCCCGGGGGTTGCCCAGGGATCCACGCGGATCTTAACTTGCAGCCTCTGGGTCTTCCGGAGCTCTTCCCCAGACACAGGGGCAGATCTCCGTAATCCTTGCAGGTCATTCAGTCGGAGTTGGAAAATCTCGGTCCACCCCAAGCCAGTTCTGGCCAAGTAGACATGGACCCTTCCCTGCTACCACTACCAGGGGTAAATTAACAGACCGATTTCCATACAGTACTGGAGCCTTGCATACACCTCTTACCCATATGTTTACACCAGTTTACGTCTTTAGTCCGGCATCTAAGTTTTCCAGCCTTAGTGAGTGGTCTCCCCCATTCAGATCCTTAAACGTGTTCCCCCTATTGGCTGTCGTGGATGCCCCTGTCTCCACCTCCATTCGAATGGGTTTTCTGTTGGCTTCTGCTGTCGCTGATTGGCTCTGTTTTACCCATGTTTAAATTGTGCGGCGAGTAAATATCTGGCTTGGTTCCTCTTGGCTCCTCCATTAGGTCAATTTCACCACTTTGGCCTTTTGGTTTGAAATTTTGCCTCAACCTGTCTTTACAATATCGCACGAGGTGCCCATCGCGATGGCAGTCGGAAACACTTGATTCTTTTAAATTGCCGTCCGTTCGTGGGCTGCCTGGTTCCGATTCTGCTGTGAGCAATGTGGCTTTTATCCGTTAAGTCGTTGCTTTTTGCCGGTCTGTAAATGGCGGATGTTTCCCCGCCTTTCCAGAGATCCCGGCACTTCCGCGTCCTTTCTAACCGGGTGCCTAACTCCCGACGTGAAGGTCGGCACCATCTTGTGCCCCCTTGGTTGATTCTGAGCCCCTGACTGCGTCTCCATCGCGAGCACCAACTCCAGCCCCTTGCCGAAGCCTTAAGTTCATTCCTGACAACAACCTTTCTCGAAAGGCGTCTTTGTTAATCTCACACACTAATCGGTCTCTTTAACATGTCGCTAATCGACATCCTGAACTCTCAGTTGCTCCGTCAGTTGTTTCAAGGCTGCTACACAGCGAGTGACTGTCCCCCAAGGGACGCGACACCTCGAATTAAATTTAAAACGCTGCCTTGTTACCGAGGATTTCGGCTTTTCACAAGATTCACCGGCTCGTCAAAGCCCTTGGAATCTGGGGCGTTGGGTGCCGATAGGCTACGGATTAGGCCGTACGTTTTACTGCCACATGTCGATAAGAGGATCGCTCGCCTCTTCTCCTCCCCCGATATGTCGTTGGCCATAAAGAAGAACACAATATAATGTGACCAGATGGTCTGATCAAACAGTCCGATACGGCCAAATTGTGGCGTAGAGGAAGGCGATCGTTTTGACGATGATGTTGAAGGTTTACAATTGTAATGCACTTAACACTCGGCCAGCACTTTGGCACAGTTGCGTTTTTACGGCTTTCCTCGGTGTCGTCGACTGGTCATATTTTGCCTCGTCGCCAGTAGACCGTGAGGTCGCTTTGCCGGTGAACCGGCTGCACGCTTACCTGTCGGCAGGTGAGTCGATAACAATATACGGCAGACGCAGAGACCAGTGTGAAATGAAGCAAGTGCTATTTATTCACACGGACAACAGAGCAGCGACACGACGCGTGCTTCTCCAACCAGACCCTACTCTTAGACTAACATCGACCTGGTAGATGCACAGCTATCGGGTCTTGCGGCCCCACGGTCGGTCTGCTCACGGTCCCTTAAAGGCGTATCGCACCCCACAGATTACCGCAGCGCCGAATGGCGGAGCGGGCTCGATGGAGCCGCTCCCGGCTCCTATTTCCCAGGCTTCCGCGGCGGGATCTCCCCCCGCGCGCAAATGGGCTGGCCGGGACCTCCGTCCGCCATGACGGCTTCCGGCAAAGGAATGAAAGAGATTCGTTGGCTGTAAAAGCACTTGGGTGGGTGGGGTGGGTGGGTGGGTGGGGGGGGGGGGTGAGGGTGGGGGGAGAATGTCGCCTGAAGTGGGTGACAGGCGCTACAGCAATGCAAGCCCTTGGAGTGAAGCAGCCCTTTGTCTGCTGCTGGGACAGAAGAGGATGCAATGCACAGAGTAGCACTTAGTGCAGGGGAGAGTTCAATTGTTTTATTGTGTGTCTGAATGAAAGGGACATGATTCATTCCCCTTGTGCCTGCTGGAGCGCGCAGGAGGAGCCGTGCCCGCGCCTCGCGGGGGGGGCGTGGAGCGTGGGAGCGCGCAAGAGGCGGGGACGCGCCCCTCCTGTAACCAGCATCCCGGGGCTCCAGCAACCTTGCCCACAATGTTTCATCTGTGACATTACCAGGAGCTGATCTCTCTCTGTGTCTCTGTGTATGTGTCTCAGCCCTACCTGAGCCTAAACCTACATTGTGCACTGCATTTTATTTTATTTTATTTTAAAATATTCAGCCAAGAGAGAATTATTCATCTTTTTATTTTTATATACTGGAGAATTTAAAGCCACCATGTCTGTGATGTGTGGACTCCTGACTTTAAGCTGTTTTCTGCTCACACTGTCTGGAACAATTCTCTGCAACAGACACTCAGTGCATTGGAACAGCAGCAATATTCAGTGAGTACAAAGTCGAAGGGGGGGTGGGGGGAAAAAAGGCTTTTGTGTGTGTGTGTGTGTGTGTGTGTGTGTTATTTTAAAGTGGGAGAGAGAGAGAGAGAGAGAGAAAGGCAGAAGGGGAGAGAGAGAATGAGACAAGTAGGAGTGTTTAAATCTCCTGTCTAATATCCTCCTCCACTCCCCCTGTGTGAATAAGTTTAAAATCTTGCCATTGTATTTTGGGAGAGGGGAGGGGATGTTTGCAATCTTGCAAAGCTGGACTTTTCTGTTTTAACTAGTCTATTTCGAAAGAAATGTATTAATTTCTGTTATGTCTGAATATTAATATTGAATGAATATGCTGCATATTCTCTCCCTCCCTCCCTCCCTCTCTCTCTCTCTCTCTCTCTCTATCTATCTATTTATACATATATATATATATATATATAAACGGAGTATATATTTAAATATTTAAAGTTGGGTGTGTGTGTGTGTTGGAGAGGAAACAGGGCTATGAAGTTTTACAGATTAAAATGGTTTTGATGTGTCTGCCTTTTCCCTGCTAGTGTTTTGGGAGGAATCATTAGGAGAGAATTTCCTTGCATTTGTTAAACTACTCCCTGTCCGTACCCCCTCTTTTTGGATGCATTTACATAATGCCCAATGCCTGAGACAGACATGCAGAATGGGAGATGGGGGGCTATATTTAGACGGAGCCATGAAAGTTGGATTTTTTTAAAAAAACTTGCTAATTTTCTAGATCTAGATTTAAACCGCTCTGTTCGTACTGTCCTTGTTATTTGTGTTGTGTGTTTTTTTATTAAAGAAAGGGCACAGCTTGATATCTGACGAGGTGATTCATTGAAAATGATCCCAGTTCATGGTTGGGATTTTTTTTGTCGGTCTGGCTGTGGCTTTTTTTGGAGATGTTTCGGTGGGGAGGGGAGGGTTTGTGTGTACCGATCGTCGTTGTGAAGGGGGTTTGCCCTTTTGAGCATCTCCGCCCATCCGAAAGAGCTTACGGATTTGGGGTGAGACCTCGTTTCTCTCTGTCTGGCGCCTCGCTTTTCTCAGTGGGGGCTGCCTGCCTTCGGGGGTGGGGGTGGTCGCTCTCTCTCTCTCTCTCTCTCTCCCTCTCTCCGAGGTTCATGGTATTCTCTGGAAAGTGCTGCATGGGTCTCCCAGACCACGGTGTTCATTCGGGGGGAGGGTGTGCGAGGGTGGGGTGGGGTGGGGAGGGGGTGGGAGGTGTGGCGGGGAAGGAGAATGGCGAGGGGGGTGCGGAGGTAGAGGGAGGGATGGAGAGAGCGGTAGAGAGGGAAAGAGAGTGAGGGAGAGAGGCAGATTGAGAAAAAAGATGGGGAGAGATTGTGGGGAGAGAGAGAACGAGAGATTGTGGGGAGAGAGAGAACGAGAGATTGTGGGGAGAGAGAGAACGAGAGATTGTGGGGAGAGAGAGAACGAGAGATTGTGGGGAGAGAGAGAACGAGAGATTGTGGGGAGAGAGAGAACGAGAGATTGTGGGGAGAGAGAGAACGAGAGATTGTGGGGAGAGAGAGAACGAGAGATTGTGGGGAGAGAGAGAACGAGAGATTGTGGGGAGAGAGAGAACGAGAGATTGTGGGGAGAGAGAGAACGAGAGATTGTGGGGAGAGAGAGAACGAGAGATTGTGGGGAGAGAGAGAACGAGAGATTGTGGGGAGAGAGAGAACGAGAGATTGTGGGGAGAGAGAGAACGAGAGATTGTGGGGAGAGAGAGAACGAGAGATTGTGGGGAGAGAGAGAACGAGAGATTGTGGGGAGAGAGAGAACGAGAGATTGTGGGGAGAGAGAGAACGAGAGATTGTGGGGAGAGAGAGAACGAGAGATTGTGGGGAGAGAGAGAACGAGAGATTGTGGGGAGAGAGAGAACGAGAGATTGTGGGGAGAGAGAACGAGAGATTGTGGAAAGAGAGAGAACGAGAGATTGGGGAGAAAGAGAATGAGAGATTGTGGGGAGAGAGAGAACGAGAGATTGTGGGGAGAGAGAGAACGAGAGATTGTGGGGAGAGAGAGAACGAGAGATGGAGGGGGAGAGAGAGAGAATGAGAGATGGAGGGAGAGAGAGAGAGAATGAGAGATGGAGGGGGAGAGAGAGAGAATGAGAGATGGAGGGGGAGAGAGAGAGAATGAGAGATGGAGGGGGAGAGAGAGAGAATGAGAGATGGAGGGAGAGAGAGAGAATGAGAGATGGAGGGGGAGAGAGAGAATGAGAGATGGAGGGGGAGAGAGAGAGAATGAGAGATGGAGGGGGAGAGAGAGAGAATGAGAGATGGAGGGGGAGAGAGAGAGAATGAGAGATGGAGGGGGAGAGAGAGAGAATGAGAGTGGGGAAAGAAAAGGCAGAGAGAGAATGAGGGAGAGGAGGAAAAGGAGAGAGAGAATGGGGGAGAGGAGGAAAAAGAGGGAGAGAGAATGAGGGAGAGAGAATGAGGGAGAAGAGGAAAAGGAGGGAGAGAGAGAATGAGAGAGGAGGGAAAGAGAGAATGAGAGAAGGGAGGAAGAAAAGAGAGGGAGAGAGAGGATGAGAGAGGGGGGATAAAAGAGGGAGAGAGAATGAGAGTGAGGAAGAAAAGAGAGGGAGAGAGAGAATGAGAGTGAGGAAGAAAAGAGGGAGAGAGAATGAGAGAGGGGGAAGAGGAGAGAGAGAATGTGATAAAGAGACTGGTCGGGAGAGGTAAGTCAGACAATGATGAGAGAGAGAGAGAGAGAGAACGAGAGAGGAGAGGGGGAGTCGGTCAGAGCTGAGAGAGGGAACGAGAGAGAGAGAGAGAGGGAGAGGGAGAGCGCGGTAAATGGAGCTGTGCTTTGTGCCCGGTCCAGCTGGGTAGGGGCTGGGTGAGTTGACGTGCTGGTATAATTGAATTCTCCCTCGGCGACAGGGGACAGCACTGTGTGTGATCACTGCCTCCGATCCTGATTAGCAAACCGAGGACCTTTATAAACAGGGGGTGGGGGTGGTGGGGGCGTTGGTAGCCGGGACGATGGGGGTGAGGGGGTTACAGGCTGACCACTCACCCATCTATTTCTATGCTTTATTGGGGTGGGGCGGGGGGGGGAGCGCGAGAGAGGCAAATTACAACCTGGGGAAAACACACTGAGAAAGCAGAATGTCAGGAAAATGGGTTAAATGGAAAATTACAGCTGAATAAAGTCACCTTATGGGTTTTTCTCCAGTCTGGAGAGCTGTGGTGAACTATTTTGGTGGAAAAACTGCTTCTGGCTTCAACCTGAGACTGTACGAGTGCTATTTCCAGATCAGCTCGACAAGAGAGACGTCAGCTGCTTTATTAACATTTCGATATTCAATTTTACTATCTGCTTTCAAAGATTAGGGGCGTTAAGCACAAAATACCCACCCCCACTCCCTCCCTCTCGCCGCATAGATCATAAACTAAACCCACTTTCCCAGTTCAACTGAACTGATCACCTGGTAAAGGGCCCTGTTAGATCGAGGTGGCAGAGAGAGGGAGTCTCTCGGTCAGGGACCCCCTGTTAAAGAGGGAGTCTCTCTGTCAGGGACCCCATGTTTAAAGAGGGAGTCACTCTGTCAGGGACCCCCTGTTAAAGAGGGAGTCTCTCTGTCAGGGACCCCTGTTAAAGAGGGAGTCTCTCTGTCAGGGACCCCCTGTTAAAGAGGGAGTCTCTCTGTCAGGGACCCCCTGTTAAAGAGGGAGTCTCTCTGTCAGGGACCCCTGTTAAAGAGGGAGTCTCTCCGTCAGGGACCCCCTGTTAAAGAGGGAGTCTCTCTGTCAGGGACCCCTGTTAAAGAGGGAGTCTCTCTGTCAGGGACCCTGTTAAAGGGGGAGTCTCTCCATCTGGGACCCCTGTTAAAGAGGGAGTCTCTCCCTCAGGGCCCCTGTTAAAGAGGGAGTCTCTCCGTCAGGGACCCTGTTAAAGGGGGAGTCTCTCCATCACGGACCCCTGTTAAAGAGGGAGTCTCCCTGTCAGGGACCCCCATTAAAGAGGGAGTCTCTCCGTCAGGGACCCCTGTTAAAGAGGGAGTCTCTCCGTCAGGGACCCCTGTTAAAGAGGGAGTCTCTCCGTCAGGGACCCCTGTTAAAGAGGGAATTCTGTTACCGGGAGTTTTAATAATTGTTGGAGTGCCACGTTAGAATTCTGACCTATTTGAACGGCCCCTCCCATTTCAGTGTTTACCTTATACCCTACGCAAAGTTTCCATTCAGTCAGTCTTCACGCTGCTGACATCGCCACGGCCTCCGGAACCTTCTATTGGTCGGAGGCTGCTGGTGGTGAGACACTGAGGGAGCGGTGGGTGGGTTAATGACAGCGCAGCATCCCAGATCCCTGACATCACCAGCTCCCAGCGACGCCTCGAGCTATATGCACCTGATGTCATCCCGGAACAACAGAGCCCGGCTGGGGAGGGCAGGGAGAGCGTTCACAGAGACAGGCTGGCATTGGAACACAGGGCCCTGACAGACAGGCTGGCATTGGAACACAGGGCCCTGACAGACAGGCTGGCATTGGAACACAGGGCCCTGACAGACAGGCTGGCATTGGAACACAGGGCGGTGACAGACAGGCTGGCATTGGAACACAGGGCGGTGACAGACAGGCTGGCATTGGAACACAGGGCGGTGACGGACAGGCTGGCATTGGAACACAGGGCGGTGACAGACAGGCTGGCATTGGAACACAGGGCGGTGACAGACAGGCTGGCATTGGAACACAGGGCGGTGACGGACAGGCTGGCATTGGAACACAGGGCGGTGACAGACAGGCTGGCATTGGAACACAGGGCGGTGACAGACAGGCTGGCATTGGAACACAGGGCAGTGACGGACAGGCTGGCATTGGAACACAGGGCCCTGACAGACAGGCTGGCATTGGAACACAGGGCCCTGACAGACAGGCTGGCATTGGAACACAGGGCGGTGACAGACAGGCTGGCATTGGAACACAGGGCGGTGACAGACAGGCTGGCATTGGAACACAGGGCGGTGACAGACAGGCTGGCATTGGAACACAGGGCAGTGACGGACAGGCTGGCATTGGAACACAGGGCGGTGACAGACAGGCTGGCATTGGAACACAGGGCGGTGACGGACAGGCTGGCATTGGAACACAGGGCCCTGACAGACAGGCTGGCATTGGAACACAGGGTGGTGACAGACAGGCTGGCATTGGAACACAGGGCGGTGACGGAGAGGCTGGCATTGGAACACAGGGCGGTGACAGACAGGCTGGCATTGGAACACAGGGCGGTGACGGACAGGCTGGCATTGGAACACAGGGCGGTGACGGAGAGACTCCCTCTTTAACAGGGGTCCCTGACGGAGAGACTCCCTCTTTAACAGGGGTCCCTGACAGAGAGACTCCCTCTTTAACAGGGGGTCCCTGACAGAGAGACTCCCTCTTTAACAGGGTCCCTGACGGAGAGACTCCCTCTTTAACAGGGGGTCCCTGACAGAGAGACTCCCTCTTTAACAGGGGTCCCTGACAGAGAGACTCCCTCTTTAACAGGGGTCCCTGACGGAGAGACTCCCTCTTTAACAGGGGTCCCTGACGGAGAGACTCCCTCTTTAACAGGGGTCCCCGAGGGAGAGACTCCCTCTTTAACAGGGGTCGCTGACGGAGAGACTCCCTCTTTAACAGGGGTCTCCGATGGGAGAGTCCCTCTTTAACAGGGGTCGCTGACGGAGAGACTCCCTCTTTAACAGGGGTCCCTGACGGAGAGACTCCCTCTTTAACAGGGGTCGCTGACGGAGAGACTCCCTCTTTAACAGGGGTCGCTGACGGAGAGACTCCCTCTTTAACAGGGGTCTCCGATGGGAGAGTCCCTCTGTGTTGGCAGTGACAGGCCTATAAATTCAAATGATACTGGACAGAAGGAGGCCCTTCAGCCTGTCATCCCTGTGCTAGCTCTCTCAAAGATCTATCCAATTAGTCCCCACCCCCCGCTCTTTCCCCAATATCCCTGCCATTGTTCCCCCTTCCAGTATTTATCCGATTCCCCCCCTTTTGAAAGTTCCTATTGAATCTGCTTCCACCGCCCTTTCAGGCAGCGCCTTCCAGATCACAACAACTCGCTGTGTAAATAAAAAACAAATTCTCCTCATCTCCCCCTCTGGTTCTTTCCCCGATTCTCTTCAATCTGTGTCCCCCTCTGGTTACCGACCCTCCTGCCCAGTGGAAACAGTTTCTCCTTATTGACTCTGTCCGAATCCCCCTTCCTGATTCCGAACGCCTCGATTCAATCTCCCCCTTAACCTTCTCCGCTCTAAGGAGAACAATCCCAGCTTCCCAGTCTCTCCACATGAACTGAAGTCCCTCATCCCCGGGTCCCATTCTGGGCCAATCTCCCTCCGCACCCTCTCCGAGGCCCGGGATAATCAACAACAACAAGTTGCATTTGTAAAGCATCTTCAATGTGATAAAACACCCCCAGGGTGCTTCACAGGAACATTATACAACAGAATTTGACTCTGAGCCACATGAGGATATAATGGGGCAGCTGACTGAAAGCTCTGTCAGACAGGCTGTTTTTAAGGAGCATCTTAAAGACGAGAGAGAGAAAGAGAGAGAAAGGGAGAGGAAGGCGGAGAGGTTTAGGGAGGGAATTCCAGAGCTCAGGGCCCCAGGCAGCTGAAGGCACGGCCGCCAATGGTGGAGCGATGGGAATCGGGGGATGGTCAAGAGGCCGGAACTGGAGGAGAGCAGAGATCTCGGAGGGTTGTAGGGGCTGGAGGAGGTTACAGAGATAGGGAGGGGTGTAGGGGTTGGAGGAGGTTACAGAGATCTCGGAGGGTTGTAGGGGCTGGAGGAGGTTACAGAGATAGGGAGGGGTGTAGGGGCTGGATGAGGTTACAGAGATAGGGAGGGGTGTAGGGGCTGGATGAGGTTACAGAGATAGGGAGTGGTGTAGGGGCTGGATGAGGTTACAGAGATAGGGAGGGATCTAGAGACAGTAGAGGTACAGACACAGTCTCTTAAACCAGAGGTGGGTCTCAAAGTATAACACTGGGGTACAGTACTGGTGGGGACAGGTCTGTCACTGTATAACACGGGTACAGTACTGGTGGGGACAGGTCTGACACTGTATAACACTGGGGTACAGTACTGGTGGGGACAGGTCTGTCACTGTATAACACTGGGGTATAGTACTGGTGGGGACAGGTCTGTCACTGTATAACACTGGGGTACAGTACTGGTGGAGACAGGTCTGTCACTGTATAACACTGGGGAATAGTACTGGTGGGGACAGGTCTGTCACTGTATAACACTGGGGTATAGTACTGGTGGGGACAGGTCTGTCACTGTATAACACTGGGGAATAGTACTGGTGGGGACAGGTCTGTCTCTGTATAACACTGGGGTATAGTACTGGTGGGGACAGGTCTGTCACTGTATAACACTGGGGTACAGTACTGGTGGGGACAGGTCTGTCACTGTATAACGCTGGGGTACAGTACTGGTGGGGACAGGTCTGTCACTGTATAACACGGGTACAGTACTGGTGGGGACAGGTCTGACACTGTATAACACTGGGGTACAGTACTGGTGGGGACAGGTCTGTCTCTGTATAACACTGGGGTACAGTACTGGTGAGGACAGGTCTGTCACTGTATAACACTGGGGTACAGTACTGGTGGGGACAGGTCTGTCACTGTATAACACTGGGGTACAGTACTGGTGAGGACAGGTCTGTCACTGTATAACACTGGGGGCACACTATTGGTTGGTTCTGGTCTGTCACTGCATAATATTGGTGTAGATTGTCTGATTAGCACCCCATCCACAAACATTCACTCCCTCCACCACCGACGCACAGTAGCAGCAGTGTGTGTACCATCTACAAGATGCACTGCAGCAACTCACCAAGGCTCCTTAGGCAGCACCTTCCAAACCCACGACCACTACCATCTAGAAGGACAAGTGCAGCAGACACATGGGGAACACCACCACCTGGAAGTTTCCCTCCAAGCCACTCACCATCCTGACTTGGAAATATATCGGCCGTTCCTTCACTGTCGCTGGATCCAACTCCTGGAGCTCCCTCCCTAACAGCACGGTGGGTGTACCTACACCACAGGGACTGCAGCGGCTCAAGAAGGCAGCTCACCCACCACCTTCTCAAGGGGGCAATTAGGGATGGGCAATAAATGCTGGGCCCAGCCAGCGACACCCACATCCCGTGAATGAAATAATAACAGAGCAGTTTATGTTTCAAAGATTGAGATAAAGCAGTAATGAACTGATGTGAATCAGGCTCAGATGTGGTATTGAGTGAAGGATGGACAGATTGGATTGAAAAGAATGCAAAATTAATTTCGGTTTCAAATCTGCCATTGTAAAACCTCCAACAACAATTGACACCCCACAGGGAAGAGACTAGATTTCAATTGTGAACAGAACATGTTGGAAATACTCAGCTGGTTGGGCAGCAGCCCTGGGAGAGAGTTATTGAGGGAGTGAATCTGTGTGAACCAGTTCATGTGCTGTCCATTCAGCCATCTCCTAGTTTTCCCCTTCCATGCAGGACCTGTTAAGGGGCATTGGAGGCGTGGTTGCCATCTTGTGAGATTCTCCTTACGCAGTTAAGGTCCAGGCCTAACTGTCTGCAGCCAGTTGATTGGACAGTCCAGAATGTCCTTCAGAATAACAAGGAGGCTTTTCACAAGATGGTGACTGTCCAAAGCAACCAGAGGATGGTAACTGTTGCCCATTCCTAACTCGCCTGCGCATGAGATCATCGACCTCAGACAGTCACTGATAAATCCGATGGGGAATTCAGGAGAAACATCTTTACCCAGAGAGCGGGGAGAATGTGGGAATCGCTCCCGCGGGGAGCGGGGAGAATGTGGGAATCGCTCCCGCGGGGAGCGGGGAGAATGTGGGACTCGCTCCCACGGGGAGCGGGGAGAATGTGGGACTCGCTCCCGCGGGGAGTGGGGAGAATGTGGGACTCGCTCCCACGGGGAGCGGGGAGAATGTGGGACTCGCTCCCACGGGGAGCGGGGAGAATGTGGGAATCGCTCCCACGGTGAGCGGGGAGAATGTGGGACTCGCTCCCGCGGGGAGCGGGGAGAATGTGGGACTCACTCCCACGGGGAGCGGGGAGAATGTGGGACTCGCTCCCGCGGGGAGCGGGGAGAATGTGGGACTCGCTCCCGCGGGGAGCGGGGAGAATGTGGGACTCGCTCCCGCGGGGAGCGGGGAGAATGTGGGACTCGCTCCCGCGGGGAGCGGGGAGAATGTGGGACTCGCTCCCGCGGGGAGCGGGGAGAATGTGGGACTCGCTCCCACGGGGAGCGGGGAGAATGTGGGACTCGCTCCCACGGGGAGCGGGGAGAATGTGGGACTCGCTCCCGCGGGGAGCGGGGAGAATGTGGGACTCGCTCCCACGGGGAGCGGGGAGAATGTGGGACTCGCTCCCACGGGGAGTGGGGAGAATGTGGGACTCGCTCCCACAGGGAGTGGTCGAGGTGAATCGCAGAGATGGATTGAAGGGGGTTGGGGAAGCTGGATAAACACATGAGGGAGAGAGGAATAGAAGGATATGTTGATTGGGATCAGTTAGAAGGGAACATAATTCTCCTAATTTCTCTCCGATATGGAACTCTGCTGCCCCCCGTGTCCGAACTCGCACCCAGTCCCCGATCACCCATCACCCCCTGTGCCCGCTGACCCACACTGGCTCCCGGTCCGGCAACACCTCCATTTTCACATTCTCACCCTCGTTTTCAAATCCCTCCTCACCCCCTCCCTATCTCTGTAACCTCCTCCAACCCCCACACCCCTCCCTATCTCTGTAACCTCCTCCAGACCCTACACCCCTCCCTATCTCTGTAACCTCCTCCAGCCCCTACACACCTCCCTATCTCTGTAACCTCCTCCAGCCCCTACACCCCTCCCTATCTCTGTAACCTCCTCCAGCCCCTACACCCCTCCCTATCTCTGTAACCTCCTCCAGCCCCTACACCCCTTCCTATCTCTGTAACCTCCTCCAGCCCCTACACTCACTCCCTATCTCTGTAACCCCCTCCAGCCCCTACACCCCTCCCTATCTCTGTAACCTCCTCCAGCCCCTACACCCCTCCCTATCTCTGTAACCTCCTCCAGCCCCTACACTCACTCCCTATCTCTGTAACCCCCTCCAGCCCCTACACCCCTCCCTATCTCTGTAACCTCCTCCAGTCCCCTACACCCCTCCCTATCTCTGTAACCTCCTCCAGCCCCTACATCCCCTCCCTATCTCTGTAACCTCCTCCAGCCCCCTACACCTCCTCCCTATCTCTGTAACCTCCTCCAGCCCCGACACCCCTCCCTATCTCTGTAACCTCCTCCAGCCCCTACACCCCTCCCTATCTCTGTAACCTCCTCCAGCCCCTACACCCCTCCCTATCTCTGTAACCTCCTCCAGTCCCTACACCCCCTCCCTATCTCTGTAACCTCCTCCAGCCCCCTACACCCCCCCCTATCTCTGTAACTTCCTCCAGCCCCTACAGCCCTCCGAGATCTCTGCGCTCCTCCAATTCCGGCCTCTTGACCAACGCCTGATTCCCATCGCTCCAGCATTGGCGGCCGTGCCTTCAGCTGCCTGGGGCCCTGAGCTCTGGAATTCCCTCCCTAAACCTCTCCATCTCTCTCCCTCACTTGGTCTCTCCCTCGCTTGCTCTCCCTCCCGCTCGCTCTCCCTTGGGCGCACTCTCCCTTGGTCTCGCTCTGTGTCTCTCTCTCTCTCTCTCTCTCTCTCCTCATTTAAGACGCTCTGTAAAACTGACCTCTTTGACCGAGCTTTTGGTTCCCGGTCCCTAATCCACCCCCCATGAGGCTCGGGGTCAGATTGTGCCTGCGAACGCTTTGGGGATATTTTTCCTGCAGTGAAGACTCTGTTTGAATGCGAGTTGATGTTAAGAGCATCGTTGCTGCTTCAGGTACGAGTCCCAGCAACAAACAGGAGCCTCTCCCCCGACGCTGTGTGGAAATGGGATTGCGCCTCGGGGTCCCCGGCTAACAGCTGCTCCCCGGGAGACCAGGCTCTGGTGGGAAATCCTCGCGCCGCCTGGTAACCATGGCGGGTCGCCAAGGAGCTGACGCTCTGGGTGGAGCTCGCCCCTGGAGAGCAGGCGGTCATGTGGAAGGCTGCGGGCACGGTGCCAAGTGGTGCCACAGGAGCGGCAGAGCTGGTTCAGCCAAGGGGCCTGATGGGCCTGAGGGGCACCTGCAGCTGGCGTTTGAGAGACTCTGGGGCCTGTACCACCTGCTTCCCGTCATTGAACCTGTTTCACTGACTCTCAGGCACTGAAAGGGAGCTCAGAGGCCTAAATGTTTTGATTCATTCACGGAGTGTGGGCATCGCTGGCTGGGCCCAGCATTTATTGCCCCATCTCTAATTGCCCCCTTGAGAAGGTGGTGGGTGAGCTGCCTTCTTGAGCCGCTGCAGTCCCCTGTGGTGTAGGTACACCCACCGTGCTGTTAGGGAGGGAGTTCCAGGATTTGGACCCAGCGACAGTGAAGGAACGGCCGATATATTTCCCAAGTCAGGATGGAGGGGCTCGGAGAGAAACTTCCAGGTGGTGGTGTTCCCCATGTGTCTGCTGCCCTTGTCCTTCTAGATGGTAGTGGTCGTGAGTTTGGAAGGTGCTGCCGAAGGAGCCTTGGTGAGTTCCTGCAGTGCATCTTGTAGATGGTACACACGCTGCTGCTACTGTGTGTCGGTGGTGGAGGGAGTGAATGTTTGTGGATGGGGTGCCAATCAAGTGGGGCTGCTTTGTCCTGGATGGTGTCGAGCTTCTTGAGTGTTGTGGGAGCTGCACTCATCCAGGCAAGTGGAGAGTATTCCATCACACTCCTGACTTGTGCCTTGTAGATGGTGGACAGGCTTTGGGGAGTCAGGAGGTGAGATACTCACCACAGGATTTCCAGCCTCTGACCTGCTCTTGTAGCCACAGTATTTATATGGCTGGTCCAGTTCAGTTTCTGGTCAATGGTAACCCCCAGGATGTTGATAGTGGGGGATTCAGTGATGGTAAAGCCATTGAATGTCAAGGGGCGATGGTTGGATTCTCTCTTGTTGGAGATGGTCATTGCCTGACACTTGTGTGGCGTGAATGTTACTTACCACTTGTCAGCCCAAACCTGGATATTGTCCAGGTCTTGCTGCATTTGGACATGGGCTGCTTCAGTATCTGAGGAGTCGCGAATGGTGCTGAACATTGTGCAATCATCAGCGAACATCCCCACTTCTGACCTTATGATGGAAGGAAGGTTATTGATGAAGCAGCTGAAGATGGTTGGGCCGAGGACTCTATCCTGAGGAACTCCTGCAGTGATATCCTGGAACTGAGATGATTGACCTCCAACAACCACAAGAGGTTGAAAAGATTTTAAGAGATTGATCTTCGTCTCATCAAATTTGATCTACTAGTTTTAGTCTAATGGCTTATTCAGCAGGGTAAGGATCACTCACTGTGTAACTGTACAGAGTCACTGTTTATTCAGGGTGAGGATCACTCACTGTGTAACTGTACAGAGTCACTGTTTATTCAGGGTAAGGATCACTCACTGTGTAACTGTACAGAGTCACTGTTTATTCAGGGTAAGGATCACTCACTGTGTAACTGTACAGAGTCACTGTTTATTCAGGGTAAGGATCACTCACTGTGTAACTGTACAGAGTCACTGTTTATTCAGGGTAAGGATCACTCACTGTGTAACTGTACAGAGTCACTGTTTATTCAGGGTAAGGATCACTCCCTGTGTAACTGTACAGAGTCACTGTTTATTCAGGGTAAGGATCACTCACTGTGTAACTGTACAGAGTCACTGTTTATTCAGGGTAAGGATCACTCACTGTGTAACTGTACAGAGTCACTGTTTATTCAGGGTAAGGATCACTCCCTGTGTAACTGTACAGAGTCACTGTTTATTCAGGGTAAGGATCACTCACTGTGTAACTGTACAGAGTCACTGTTTATTCAGGGTAAGGGTCACTCACTGTGTAACTGTACAGAGTCACTGTTTATTCAGGGTAAGGGTCACTCACTGTGTAACTGTACAGAGTCACTGTTTATTCAGGGTAAGGATCACTCACTGTGTAACTGTACAGAGTCACTGTTTATTCAGGGCAAGGGTCACTTACTGTGTAACTGTACAAAGTCACTGTTTATTCAGGGTAAGGATCACTCACTGTGTAACTGTACAGAGTCACTGTTTATTCAGGTTAAGGACCAGATGCTGTGTAACTGTACAGAGTCACTGTTTATTCAGGGTAAGGATCACTCACTGTGTAACTGTACAGAGTCACTGTTTATTCAGGGTAAGGGTCACTCACTGTGTAACTGTACAGAGTCACTGTTTATTCAGGCTAAACGTCACTCACTGTGTAACTGTACAGAGTCACTGTTTATTCAGGGTAAGGATCACTCACTGTGTAACTGTACAGAGTCACTGTTTATTCAGGGCAAGGGTCACTTACTGTGTAACTGTACAGAGTCACTGTTTATTCAGGGTAAGGATCACTCACTGTGTAACTGTACAGAGTCACTGTTTATTCAGGTTAAGGACCAGATGCTGTGTAACTGTACAGAGTCACTGTTTATTCAGGGTAAGGATCACTCACTGTGTAACTGTACAGAGTCACTGTTTATTCAGGGTAAGGATCACTCACTTTGTAACTGTACAGAGTCACTGTTTATTCAGGGTAAGGATCACTCACTGTGTAACTGTACAGAGTCACTGTTTATTCAGGGTAAGGATCACTCACTGTGTAACTGTACAGAGTCACTGTTTATTCAGGGTAAGGATCACTCACTTTGTAACTGTACAGAGTCACTGTTTATTCAGGGTAAGGATCACTCACTGTGTAACTGTATAGAGTCACTGTTTATTCAGGGTAAGGATCACTCACTGTGTAACTGTACAGAGTCACTGTTTATTCAGGGTAAGTATCACTCCCTGTGTAACTGTACAGAGTCACTGTTTATTCAGGGTGAGGATCACTCACTATGTAACTGTACAGAGTCACTGTTTATTCAGGGTAAGGATCACTCACTGTGTAACTGTACAGAGTCACTGTTTATTCAGGGTGAGGATCACTCACTGTGTAACTGTACAGAGTCACTGTTTATTCAAGGTAAGGATCACTCACTGTGTAACTGTACAGAGTCACTGTTTATTCAGTGTAAGGATCACTCACTGTGTAACTGTACAGAGTCACTGTTTGTTCAGGGTAAGGATGAGTTTAAATAAATTCCCTGATTCTCTACAGCAAATACTCTCGGTGCGGGAGTGAGAGTTGCTCCGAATGTCTCAGTCCCTCTTGCTGCTGTTACTGACCCGTGACCTGGGCTTAATCTGTGCTGGAGTTTTTACGTCTCATTGCCCCAGCTCTTGCTGTTCAAATCACTGGCTTTTCGTTCCAGCCCTTTGATTTCCTCCAAGGCAAATTCACGTGGAGCATTAACAGGAGGCTTCGGAACAGGGTTGAAGGGAGCGAGTGCAATCTCAGCAGCCTGCCCATGCTCTGTGGGGCAGACTGACCCCGATACACTGGCCAGTTCACTCTGCAATGTAGAGAGCGATGGGGAGACCCTGCTTGTACTGGATGTGCTGCTACAGGTCGAGGAATAATCATCCCACCTCTCCCAACTTGCTGGCTTCTCCAGGGATTAGTTCCGCAGTCTGCTGTGTGTGGAGGTTGCTGCCAAATGCAGACGTGAATCGGTCCCATTGTCTCGAACAAGGGCCTCAGCTCCTCCAGCGAACTGAGCCCCATTTACAATCTACTCACCCTCCTCCCCGCGTCTCCTCCTACCCCCAAACCGCCATCGAGTCACGTTTTCATACTCCCATTATAAAACTCTCATACTTAACTTCAACTCTCCCCATGGCCCCTACACCCCTCCCTATCTCTGTAACCTCCTCCAGCCCCTACACCCCCTCCCTATCTCTGTAACCTCCTCCAGCCCCTACACCCCTCCCTATCTCTGTAACCTCCTCCAGCCCCTACACCCCTCCCTATCTCTGTAACCTCCTCCAGCCCCTACACCCCTCCCTATCTCTGTAACCTCCTCCAGCCCCTACACCCCTCCCTATCTCTGTAACCTCCTCCAGCCCCTACACCCCTCCCTATCTCTGTAACCTCCTCCAGCCCCCACACCCCCTCCCTATCTCTGTAACCTCCTCCAGCCCCCACACCCCCTCCCTATCTCTGCAACCTCCTCCAGCCCCTACACCCCTCCCTATCTCTGTAACCTCCTCCAGCCCCTACACCCCTCCCTATCTCTGTAACCTCCTCCAGCCCCTACACCCCTCCCTATCTCTGTAACCTCCTCCAGCCCCTACACCCCTCCCTATCTCTGTAACCTCCTCCAGCCCCTACACCCCTCCCTATCTCTGTAACCTCCTCCAGCCCCCACACCCCCTCCCTATCTCTGTAACCTCCTCCAGCCCCCACACCCCCTCCCTATCTCTGCAACCTCCTCCAGCCCCTACACCCCTCCCTATCTCTGCAACCTCCTCCAGCCCCTACACCCCTCCCTATCTCTGTAACCTCCTCCAGCCCCCACACCCCCTCCCTATCTCTGCAACCTCCTCCAGCCCCTACACCCCTCCCTATCTCTGTAACCTCCTCCAGCCCCCACACCCCCTCCCTATCTCTGTAACCTCCTCCAGCCCCTACACCCCTCCCTATCTCTGTAACCTCCTCCAGCCCCTACACCCCTCCCTATCTCTGTAACCTCCTCCAGCCCCTACACCCCTCCCTATCTCTGTAACCTCCTCCAGCCCCTACACCCCTCCCTATCTCTGTAACCTCCTCCAGCCCCTACACCCCTCCCTATCTCTGTAACCTCCTCCAGCCCCCACACCCCCTCCCTATCTCTGTAACCTCCTCCAGCCCCCACACCCCCTCCCTATCTCTGCAACCTCCTCCAGCCCCTACACCCCTCCCTATCTCTGCAACCTCCTCCAGCCCCTACACCCCTCCCTATCTCTGTAACCTCCTCCAGCCCCCACACCCCCTCCCTATCTCTGCAACCTCCTCCAGCCCCTACACCCCTCCCTATCTCTGTAACCTCCTCCAACCCCTACACCCCTCCCTATCTCTGTAACCTTCTTCAGCCCCTACACCCCTCCCCATCTCTGTAACTTCCTCCAGCCCCTGCACCCACTCGCTATCTCTGTCCCTCTCTCTCTGTCCCTCTCTCTCTGTCCCTCTCTCTCTGTCCCTCTCTCTCTGTCCCTCTCTCTCTGTCCCTCTCTCTCTGTCCCCCTCTCTCTGTCCCCCTCTCTCTGTCCCCCTCTCTCTGTCCCCCTCTCTCTGTCCCCCTCTCTCTGTCCCCCTCTCTCTGTCCCCCTCTCTCTGTCCCCCTCTCTCTGTCCCCCTCTCTCTGTCCCCCTCTCTCTGTCCCCCTCTCTCTGTCCCCCTCTCTCTGTCCCCCTCTCTCTGTCCCCCTCTCTCTGTCCCCCTCTCTCTGTCCCCCTCTCTCTGTCCCCCTCTCTCTGTCCCCCTCTCTCTGTCCCCCTCTCTCTGTCCCCCTCTCTCTGTCCCCCTCTCTCTGTCCCCCTCTCTCTGTCCCCCTCTCTCTGTCCCCCTCTCTCTGTCCCCCTCTCTCTGTCCCTCTCTCTCTGTCCCTCTCTCTCTGTCCCTCTCTCTCTGTCCCTCTCTTTCTGTCTCTCTCTCCGTCTCTCTCTCTCCGTCTCTCTATCTCTCTGTCCCTCTCTCTCTCTCTCTCTCTCTGCCCTCCTTTAAGACGATCCTTAAAACTGTTGGACTTGGTCCTGGTTGTTAGTCTGCCTGCAGTAGATCACAGATAAAAAGTCTCCATGTGTGATCTCGATTCTGTGCCATTCTCTGTGCCTCCTCACTCAGAGAGCGCCAACGCCGGGTGTGATTGATAAGCACTCAATGTCCTCACACTTGACCCTGTGACCAGTCATTCAAATTCAGTCCCCAATGCACATGGGCCCTGTGAGCTTCATTAGATTAATAAACACCAACACGTCATCAAATTGAATCTATCCCAGTAAAGATTATATCAACCCCGCTCTACATTCTGCAACCGCTCTGTCCATATACAACCTAATTCTTCATTTCAAGGTGAACTACTCTGAGGAAGAAAGAATAAAATTCCCTCTACAGTGTCCCCATCAAACACTCCCAGGACAGGTACAGCACGGGGTTAGATACAGAGTAAAGCTCCCTCTACACTGTCCCCATCAAACACTCCCAGGACAGGTACAGCACGGGGTTAGATACAGAGTAAAGCTCCCTCTACACTGTCCCCATCAAACACTCCCAGGACAGGTACAGCACGGGGTTAGATACAGAGTAAAGCTCCCTCTACACTGTCCCCATCAAACACTCCCAGGACAGGTACAGCACGGGGTTAGATACAGAGTAAAGCTCCCTCTACACTGTCCCCATCAAACACTCCCAGGACAGGGACAGCATGGGGTTAGACACAGAGTAAAGCTCCCTCTACACTGTCCCCATCAAACACTCCCAGGACAGGTACAGCATGGGGTTAGATAGAGAGTAAAGCTCCCTCTACACTGTCCCCATCAAACACTCCCAGGACAGGTACAGCACGGGGTTAGATAGAGAGTAAAGCTCCCTCTACACTGTCCCCATCAAACACTCCCAGGACAGGTACAGCATGGGGTTAGATACAGAGTAAAGCTCCCTCTACACCGTCCCCATCAAACACTCCCAGGACAGGTTCAGTACTGACCCTCCGACAGTGCGGCGCTCCCTCAGCACTGACCCTCCGACAGTGCGGCACTCCCTCAGTACTGACCCTCCGACAGTGCAGCACTCCCTCAGTACTGACCCTCCGACAGTGCGGCACTCCCTCAGTACTGACCCCCCGACAGTGCGGCACTCCCTCAGTACTGACCCTCCGACAGTGCAGCACTCCCTCAGTACTGACCCTCCGACAGTGCGGCACTCCCTCAGTACTGACCCTCCGACAGTGCAGCACTCCCTCAGCACTGACCCTCCGACAGTGCGGCACTCCCTCAGTACTGGCAGTGCGGGTGACGTGCTGGTTCATGGAGCTGAGGTCTGTGTTGCTGGGGTCTCTGAGCCCCAGTGAACCAGGATGAGTTTGCGCATCCCGAAGAGCATTTGACTCTCCTTGTAGAAGGGGGAGACGGAGACTGGGGAGCGGATGGGGAAGAGGGGAAGGTGAGAGACTCCCGTCGGACTGATGGTTGACCCCTTGCCCCTTTCCTTTTGCCCACCCGCTGAACAATGGGAGAAAGGTCGACCTTGCGTCTGGACGTTCTCCCCACGCCCCCAGCGTGGGCAGTGCATCCTCCGATTTGATTGCTGCTTTGTGCTGCAGCTTTTGAAGCTCTTTTTAATATCATTCCTGGAGATTTCCTGAAGCAGAAATCTTAGCAAGCTTCATATCTGGCTATAATTGGGGCTTAGTAGAGTTTTCCTTCATTGGCACTTGTTGTCTCGAGCACAGGACTGTGAAATGGAACATATTCAGGCGATCGGAGGAGGAGATTAGCCAGCTAGGCTGGCTTTCGGGATGGACAGCACAGCTGGAGGCCATTCAGCCCATCATGTCAGTGCTGGCTCTTTGAAAGATCGAACCAATTTGTCCTCTTCTCCCCCCCATATCCCTGCAACTGTTCCCCCTTCCAGTATTTATCCGATTCCCCCCCTTTTGAAAGTTCCTATTGAATCTGCTTCCACCGCCCTTTCAGGCAGCGCCTTCCAGATCACAACAACTCGCTGTGTAAATAAAAAACAAATTCTCCTCATCTCCCCCTCTGGTTCTTTCCCCGATTCTCTTCAATCTGTGTCCCCCTCTGGTCACCGAGTCGGTGGAGGTTAAAGACGTGGGGGAAATGGTGGCCATGTCACTGTACTAGTCACCCCGAGGCCTGGGCTCTGGGGGGGAAACAGGTTCAAATCCCACCCCCACCCCCCGGGCGGCTGGTGGGATTTAAATCCGATTAATAAATCTGGGAATATAAAGCGAGTCTCAGTGACGGTGACCATGACGACCATCATCGATTGTCATAAAAACCCCCATCTGGGTCACTAATGCCCCCGTTAGGGAGGGAAATCTGCCCTCCTTACCCAGTCTGGCCTACACGTGACTCCAGACCCCACAGCCACGTGGTCAACTCTTAAACTGCCCCCCCTGAAATGGCCAAGCGAGACCCTCAGTTCAAGGGGGCACTTAGAGACGGGCAACAAATGTTGGCCTCACCGGCGACGCCCACATCCCCGTGAAAGAATAAAGGGGAAATTAATGCAGACCAGCATGAGCTAGATGGGAGGAATGGCCTGTTTCTGTGCTGTAAACCACTCGGTTCACTCAGCTCTTTGTCCCAGGCATATTTTCTCCCCGTTTATTGTCAGTTGAGTGAGCGATAATTCATTATGCATGCGGTGATCCTGCACAATTGTCTGTGTGAAGGCTGAACGTACTTGACCCATCGCTGCAGTGGTCAAGAGAAAGGCCCATTAAACCCCTACTAACCTGAGAGATCTCCCCCCTCTAACGGCAAAGCGTCTCTCTCCGGACCCCCGCGCCTCACAGAGAACCACACTCGCTTTCTCCACTCACTATCCTGTTACACAGCTTGGGTGCAGAACATTGAAGAGCGCCCACAACTGTCATGAAGGTCATCTCGTGTGAACCCCCACTCCCCCCGTGTGCGAATTCACACCTTGTCCCGGTCACCCATCACCCCCTGTCCTCGCTGAGCCACACGGGCTCCCGGTCCGGCAACACCTCCATTTTCACATTCTCACCCTCGTTTTCAAATCCCTCCCTATCCCGGTAACCTCCTCCAGCCCCCTACACCCCCTCCCTATCTCTGTAACCTCCTCCAGCCCCTACACCCCTCCCTATCTCTGTAACCTCCTCCAGCCCCCTACACCCCCTCCCTATCTCTGTAACCTCCTCCAGCCCCCTACACCCCTCCCTATCTCTGTAACCTCCTCCAGCCCCCTACACCCCCCCCTATCTCTGTAACCTCCTCCAGCCCCTACACCCCTCCCTATCCCGCTAACCTCCTCCAGCCCCTATACCCCTCCCTATCTTTGTAACCTCCTCCAGCCTCTACACCCCTCCCTATCTCTGTAACCCCCTCCAGCCCCTACACCCCTCCCTATCTCTGTAACCTCCTCCAGCCCCTACACCCCTCCCTATCTCTATAACCTCCTCCAGCCTCTAAAGCCCTCCCTATCTCTGTAACCTCCTCCAGCCCCTACACCTCTCCCTATCTCTGTAACCTCCTCCAGCCCCCTACACCCCCTCCCTATCTCTGTAACCTCCTCCAGCCCCTACACCCCTCCCTATCTCTGCAACCTCCTCCAGCCCCTACACCCCTCCCTATCTCTGTAACCTCCTCCAGCCCCCTACACCCCTCCCTATCTCTGTAACCTCCTCCAGCCCCTACACCCCTCCCTATCTCTGTAACCTCCTCCAGCCTCTACACCCCTCCCTATCTCTGTAACCAACTCCAGCCCCTACACCCCTCCCTATCTCTGTAACCTCCTCCAGCCCCCTACACCCCTCCCTATCTCTGTAACCTCCTCCAGCGCCTACACCCCTCCCTGTCTCTGTAACCTCCTCCAGCCCCTACACCCCTCCCTATCTCTGTAACCCCCTCCAGCCCCTACACCCCTCCCTATCTCTGTAAACTCCTCCAGCCCATACACCCCTCCCTATCCCGCTAACCTCCTCCAGCCCCTATACCCCTCCCTATCTTTGTAACCTCCTCCAGCCTCTACACCCCTCCCTATCTGAGTAACCTCCTCCAGCCCCTACACCCCTCCCTATCTCTGTAACCTCCCCCAGCCCCTACACCCCTCCCTATCTCTGTAACCTCCTCCAGCCCCCTACACACCTCCCTATCTCTGTAACCTCCTCCAGCCCCTACACCCCTCCCTATCTCTGTAACCTCCTCCAGCCCCTACACCCCTCCCTATCTCTGTAACCTCCTCCAGCCCCCTACACACCTCCGTATCTCTGTAACCTCCTCCAGCCCCTACACCCCTCCCTATCTCTGTAACCTCCTCCAGCCCCTACACCCCTCCCTATCTCTGTAACCTCCTCCAGCCCCCTACACCCCTCCCTATCTCTGTAACCTCCTCCAGCCCCTACACCCCTCCCTGTCTCTGTAACCTCCTCCAGCCCCTACACCCCTCCCTATCTCTGTAACCCCCTCCAGCCCCTACACCCCTCCCTATCTCTGTAACCTCCTCCAGCCCCAACACCCCTCCCTATCCCGCTAACCTCCTCCAGCCCCTATACCCCTCCCTATCTTTGTAACCTCCTCCAGCCTCTACACCCCTCCCTATCTGAGTAACCTCCTCCAGCCCCTACACCCCTCCCTATCTCTGTAACCTCCTCCAGCCCCTACATCCCTTCCCATCTCTGTAACCTCCTCCAGACCCTACACCTCTCCCTATCTCTGTAACCTCCTCCAGCCCCTACACCCCTCCCTATCTCTATAACCTCCTCCAGCCTCTAACGCCCTCCCTATCTCTGTAACCTCCTCCAGCCCCTACACCTCTCCCTATCTCTGTAACCTCCCCCAGCCCCTACACCCCTCCCTAACTCTGTAACCTCCTCCAGCCCCTACACCTCTCCCTATCTCTGTAAACTCCTCAAGCCCCTACACCCCTCCCTATCTCTGTAACCTCCTCCAGCCCCCTACACCCCCTCCCTATCTCTGTAACCTCCTCCAGCCCCTACACCCCTCCCTATCTCTGTAACCTCCTCCAGCCCCTACACCCCTCCCTATCCCGCTAACCTCCTCCAGCCCCCTACACCCCTCCCTATCTCTGTAACCTCCTCCATCCCCTACACCCCTCCCTATCTCTGTAACCTCCTCCAGCCTCTAACGCCCTCCCTATCTCTGTAACCTCCTCCAGCCCCTACACCTCTCCCTATCTCTGTAACCTCCTCCAGCCCCTACACCCCTCCCTATCGCTGTAACCTCCTCCAGCCCCCTACACCCCTCCCTATCTCTGTAACCTCCTCCAGCCCCTACACCCCTCCCTATCTCTGTAACCTCCTCCAGCCCCTACACTCCTCCCTATCTCTGTAACCTCCTCCAGCCCCGACACCCATCCCTATCTCTGTACCCTCCTCCAGCCCCTACACCCCTCCCTATCTCTGTAACCTCCTCCAGCCTCTACACCCCTCCCTATCTCTGTAACCTCCTCCAGCCCCTACACCCCTCCCTATCTCTGTAACCCCCTCCAGCCCCTACACCCCTCCCTATCTCTGTAACCTCCTCCAGCCCCTACACCCCTCCCTATCCCGCTAACCTCTTCCAGCCCCTATACCCCTCCCTATCTTTGTAACCTCCTCCAGCCTCTACACCCCTCCCTATCTGAGTAACCTCCTCCAGCCCCTACACCCCTCCCTATCTCTGTAACCTCCTCCAGCCCCTACATCCCTTCCCATCTCTGTAACCTCCTCCAGACCCTACAGCTCTCCCTATCTCTGTAACCTCCTCCAGCCCCTACACCCCTCCCTATCTCTTTAACCGCCTCCAGCCTCTACAGCCCTCCCTATCTCTGTAACCTCCTCCAGCCCCTACACCTCTCCCTATCTCTGTAACCTCCCCCAGCCCCTACACCCCTCCCTAACTCTGTAACCTCCTCCAGCACCTACACCCCTCCCTATCTCGTTAACCCCCTCCAGCCCCTACAACTCTCCCTAGCTCTGTAACCTCCTCCAGCCCCTACACCCCTCCCTATCTCTGTAACCTCCTCCAGCCCCTACACCCCTCCCTATCTCTGTAACCTCCTCCAGCCCCTACACCTCTCCCTATCTCTGTAAACTCCTCAATGCCCTACACCCCTCCCTATTTCTGTAACCTCCTCCAGCCCCTACACCCCTCCCTATCTCTGTAACCTCCTCCAGCCCCTACACCTCTCCCTATCTCTGTAACCTCCCCCAGCCCCTACACCCCTCCCTATCTCTGTAACCTCCTCCAGCCCCTACAGCCCTCCCTATCTCTGTAACCTCCTCCAGCCCCTACACCCCTCCCTATCTCTGTAACCTCCTCAAGCCCCTACACCCCTCCCTATCTCTGTAACCTCCTCCAGCGCCTACACCCCTCCCTGTCTCTGTAACCTCCTCCAGCCCCTACACCCCTCCCTATCTCTGTAACCCCCTCCAGCCCCTACACCCCTCCCTGTCTCTGTAACCTCCTCCAGCCCCTACACCCCTCCCTATCCCGCTAACCTCCTCCAGCCCCTATACCCCTCCCTATCTTTGTAACCTCCTCCAGCCTCTACACCCCTCCCTATCTGAGTAACCTCCTCCAGCCCCTACACCACTCCCTATCTCTGTAACCTCCTCCAGCGCCTACACCCCTCGCTGTCTCTGTAACCTCCTCCAGCCCCTACACCCCTCCCTATCTCTGTAAACCCCTCCAGCCCCTACACCTCTCCCTATCTCTGTAACCTCCTCCAGCCCCTACACCTCTCCCTATCTCTGTAACCTCCCCCAGCCCCTACACCCCTCCCTAACTCTGTAACCTCCTCCAGCACCTACACCCCTCCCTATCTCGTTAACCCCCTCCAGCCCCTACAACTCTCCCTAGCTCTGTAACCTCCTCCAGCCCCTACACCCCTCCCTATCTCTGTAACCTCTTCCAGCCCCTACACCCCTCCCTATCTCTGTAACCTCCTCCAGCCCCTACACCTCTCCCTATCTCTGTAAACTCCTCAAGCCCCTACACCCCTCCCTATCCCTGTAACCTCCTCTAGCCCCTACACCCCTCCCTATCTCTGTAACCTCCTCCAGCCCCTACACCCCTCCCTATCTCTGTAACCTCCTCCAGCCCCTACACCCCTCCCTATCTCTGTAACCCCCTCCAGCCCCCTACACCCCTCCCTATCTCTGTAACCTCCTCAAGCCCCTACACCCCTCCCTATCTCTGTAACCTTCTCAAGCCCCTACACCCCTCCCTATCTCTGTAACCTCCTCCAGCACCTACACCCCTCCCTATCTCTTTAACCCCCTCCAGCCCCTACAACTCTCCCTATCTCTGTAACCTCCTCCAGCCCCTACACCCCTCCCTATCTCTGTAACCTCCTCCAGCCCCTACACCCCTCCCTATCTCTGTAACCTCCTCCAGCCCCTACACCCCTCCCTATCTCTGTAACCTCCTCCAGCCCCTACACCCCTCCCTATCTCTGTAACCCCCTCCAGCCCCCTACACACCTCCCTATCTCTGTAACCTCCTCCAGCCCCTACACCCCTCCCTATCCCTGTAAACTCCTCCAGCCCCTACACCCCTCCCTTTCTCTGTAACCTCCTCCAGCCCCTACACCCCTCCCTATCTCTGTAACCTCCCAGCCCCTACACCCCTCCCTATCTCTGTAACCTCCTCCAGCCCCCTACACCCCTCCCTATCTCTGTAACCTCCTCCAGCCCCTACACCCCTCCCTATCCCTGTAAACTCCTCCAGCCCCTACACCCCTCCTTATCTCTGTAACCTCCTCCAGCCCCTACACCCCTCCCTATCTCTGTAACCACCTCCAGCCCCTACACCCCTCCCTATCTCTGTAACCTCCTCCAGCCCCTACACCCCTCCCTATCTCTGTAACCTCCTCCAGCCCCTACACCCCTCCCTATCTCTGTAACCCCCTCCAGCCCCCTACACCCCTCCCTATCTCTGTAACTTCCTCCAGCCCCTACACCCCTCCCTATCCCCGTAAACTCCTCCAGCCCCTACACCCCTCCCTATCTCTGTAACCTCCTCCAGCCCCTACACCCCTCCCTATCTCTGTAACCTCCTCCAGCCCCTACACCCCTCCCTTTCTCTGTAATCTCCTCCAGCCCCCTACACCTCTCCCTATCTCTGTAACCTCCCCCAGCCCCTACACCCCTCCCTATCTCTGTAACCTCCTCCAGCCCCCTTCACCCCTCCCTATCTCTGTAACCTCCTCCAGCCCCTACACCCCTCCCTATCCCTGTAAACTCCTCCAGCCCCTACACCCCTCCCTATCTCTGTAACCTCCTCCAGCCCCTACACCCCTCCCTATCTCTGTAACCTCCTCCAGCCCCCACACCCCTCCCTATCTCTGTAACCTCCTCCAGCCCCGACACCCCTCCCTATCTCTGTAACCTCCTCCAGCCCCTACACCCCTCCCTATCTCTGTAACCTCCTCCAGCCCCCTACACCCCTCCCTATCTCTGTAACCTCCTCCAGCCCCTACACCCCTCCCTATCCCTGTAAACTCCTCCAGCCCCTACACCCCTCCCTATCTCTGTAACCTCCTCCAGCCCCTACACCCCTCCCTATCTCTGTAACCTCCTCCAGCCCCTACAACCCTCCGAGATCTCCGCTCTCCTCCAATTCCGGCCTCTTGAGCATCCCCCGATTCCCATCGCTCCACCATTGGCGGCCGTGCCTTCAGCTGCCTGGGGACCCTGAGCTCTGGAATTCCCTCCCTAAACCTCTCCACCCCTCTCTCTCTCTCTCTCTCTCCTCCTCTAAGACGCTCCTTAAAACTGACCTCTGTGAGTGAGCTTTTGTTTGCCTGTCCCTGATATCTCCCCATGTGCCTCAGGGTCAGGGTCTGTTTGATAACTCTCCTGTGAGTCAACTGGTGGGTGTTTGATGAGGTTAAGTGTAAGTTATTGTTGTATTGTTTATCATTCCGATCTTTAGTCAGATCCCATCGGGAGTAACTGGGTTCAGTTCTGGGCCCCCACACCTCAGGAAGGGATATACTGACCCTCGGAGCGGTGGGTCAGCGCAGATTCTCCAGAACGACCCCGGGGCTGAAAGGGTTAAATCCCGAGGGCAGGTCACACACAGACTCCACCTGTATTCCCTCGAGTGTGGAAGATTTAAGGGGTGATCGAATCGAGGGGGGGTTTAAGACGATTAAAGGATTCGATGGGGGTCGATGGAGAGAAACTGTTTCCTCTGGTGGGGGTGGGGAGCCCAGAACAAGGGGGCAGAAGCTTAAAATGGGAGCCAGGCCCGTTCAGGGGGGATGTCAGGAAGCACTTCACACACACACACACACAGGGGAGCGGGAATCTGGAACTCTCTCCCCCCCCCCACCCCCAATGAAGCTGTCGAGGGGGGGAGGGGATCAACTGGAAATTCCCGAATGGAGGTGGATAGATTTTTGTTGGGTAAGGGGTTTAAGAGCAACAGAACCAAGGTGGGTGGGTGGAGTTAAAATACAGATCAGCCGCGATCTGACTGAATGGATGGACAACATGTAGAGGGTCCAACAAGGGACGGTGCAGTGCTGGACCTAATTCTGGGGAATGAAGCCGGACAGGTGGCTGAGGTGGTGGTGGGGGAGCATTTTGGCGATAGCGATCACAACATGGTACAGTTTAAGTTTGTTATGGACAAAGAAATCGACAAGTTGCAAAAAAATGTTTTGGATTGGGAGAGAGTGGATTTTAGTAAAATAAGGCAGGACCTGGCCAAGGTAGACTGGGAACAGCTACTTGTGGGGAAATCTACAGAGGAACAGTGGGGGGTGTTCAAAAAGGAAATGGGGAGGGTACAGACTCAACATGTTCCCTCTAGGGTGATAGGAAGGAGTAACAAGCCCAGAGAGCCATGGATGACCAGAGATATTCAGGATACGATGAGAAGGAAAAGAGAGGCTTTTAGCAGGTACAAGGGGAGCAAATCAGCAGAGGCATTAGTGGAATACAGAAAGTGCAGGGTGGAGCTTAAGAAAGCAATTAGGAGAGCAAAGAGGGGATATGAGAAAGCTCTGGCTGGTAAAAGTAGGGAAAATCCCAAGATATTCTATAAGTATATCAATGGGAGGAGGATAACCAGGGAAAGAGTAGGGCCCATTAGGGACCAAGGGGGCAATCTATGGGTGAAGCCAGACGACATCGGTAGAGTGTTGAATGAATACTTCACATCCGTCTTCGCCCAAGAGAATGAGGATGAAGGTATCGAACTCGGGGAGAGAGACTGCGAGGTTCTTAAGCAAATTGATATAGGGAGTGACAAGGTATTGGAGGTGTTGGCAGGCTTAAAAGTGGACAAATCTCCGGGTCTGGGTGATTTGTGTCCCAGACTGCTGAGGGAGGCAAGGGAGGAGATCGCAGGGGCTCTGACCCAAATTTTTAATTCCTCTCGGGCCAGGGGGGAGGTGCCAGAAGACCGGAGAACAGCTAATGTGGTTCAGCTATTTAAGAAGGGTTGTAGAGAGAAGCCAGGGAACTACAGACCAGTGAGTCTCACGTCAGTGGTAGGGAAACTGTTGGAGAAAGTTCTGAAGGAGAGAATCTATCTCCACTTGGAGAGGCAAGGTTTGATCAGGGATAGTCAGCATGGCTTTGTCAGAGGGAGGTCATGCCTAACAAATTTGATTGAATTTTTTGAGGAGGCGACCAGGTGTGTAGATGAGGGTAGTGCAGTTGATGTAGTTTATATGGATTTCATCAAAGCCTTTGACAAGGTCCCACATGGGAGACTTATAAAGAAGGCAAATGCACATGGGATACAGGGTAATTTGATAAGGTGGGTTCAAAATTTGCTTAGTTGTAGGAGGCAGAGGGTGATGACAGAAGGATGCTTTAGTGACTGGAAGCCAGTGTCCAGTGGCGTACCACAGGGATCTGTGCTGAGTCCCCTATTATTTGTCATTTATATAAACGACATAGATGACTATGTGGGGGGGTAAGATTAGTAAGTTTGCGGATGACACAAAGATTGGCCGGGTGGTTAACAGTGAGGTTGAGTGTCTTGGGCTACAGGAAGATATAGACGGGATGGTCAAATGGGCAGATAAGTGGCAGATGGAATTTAACCCTGAAAAGTGTGAGGTGATACACTTTGGAAGGAGTAATTTGACAAGGAAGTATTCAATGAACAGCATGACATTAGGAAGTTCTGAGGAACAAAGGGACCTTGGCATGTGTGTCCATAGATCTCTGAAGGCGGAGGGGCATGTTAGTTGGGTGGTGAAAAAGGCATATGGGACACTTGCCTTTATCAATCGAGGCATAGATTACAAAAGTTGGGAGGTCATGGAGCTGTATAGAACCTTGGTGCGGCCACAGCTGGAGTACTGTGTGCAGTTCTGGTCACCACATTATAGGAAGGATGTGATGGCACTGGAGGGGGTGCAGAGGAGATTCCAGGATGTTACATGATGAAATATTTAAGTTATGAAGAGAGGTTGGATAGACTTGGGTTGTTTTCATTGGAGCAGAGAAGACAGGGGTGACCTGATCGAGGTGTCCAAGATTATGAGGGGCATGGACAGGGTGGATAGGGAGCAGCTGTTCCCCTTAGTTGAAGGGTCAGTCACGAGGGGACATAAGTTCATGTTGAGGGGCAAGAGGTTTAGGGGGGATGTTGAGGGTGGTGAGGGTCTGGAATGCGCTGCCTGGGAGGGTGGTGGAGGCGGGATGCCTCACATCCTTTAAAAAGTACCTGGATGAGCACTTGGCATCGTCATAACATTCAAGGCTATGGACCAAGTGCTGGTCAATGGGATTAGGTAGGTAGGTCAGGTGTTTCTCACGTGTCGGTGCAGACTCGATGGGCTGAAGGGCCTCTTCTGCACTGAGAGATTTTGTGACAGGCTGGAGGGGCTGAATGGCCTCCTATTTCTCTGTCAACTTTACTAAAACAGCACATAATCAGGAATAACCTGCTCACTGACGCCCAGTTTGGGTTCTGCCAGGGCCACTCAGCTCCTGACCTCATTACAGCCTTGGTTCAAATATGGACAAAAGAGCTGAACTCCCGAGGTGAGGTGGGAGTGACTGCCCTTGACATCAAGGCAGCATTTGACCGAGTGTGGCATCAAGGAGCCCTAGCAAAACTGGAGTCATTAGGAATCAGGGGGAAAACTCTCCGCTG